>NW_026870683.1:0-300000 GCF_963576545.1 Limanda limanda | reverse complement strand
TCAAGAATATCTCCTCAGATTTGGGGGAATTTCGTCGGTCGACCTCTTCCGAAGGTCGTACAAGCTCGGGGATGGTACCAATCGATCCGCAGGACCCAAATTAGTCCAGATGCAACCACTTTCCAAGTCTCTCCGACCTTCACAAAAAAAGTTATTCAAGAATATCTCTTTCTCCTATGTGCTTTCATCCCTAACCCTAACCCTAACCCTTCCGAAAGTCGGAGAAGCTCAAGGATGGTACCGATCGATGCGCGTTACCCCATTTAGTGGGGGTAGAGCCTACTTGCAAGTCTCTCCGACCTTCACAAAAAAAGTTATTCAAGAATATCTCTTTCTCCTATGTGCTTTCATCCCTAACCCTAACCCTAACCCTTCCAAAAGTCGGAGAAGCTCAAGGATGGTACTGATCGATGCGCGCAACCCCATTTAGTGGGGGTAGAGCCTACTTGCAAGTCTCTCCGACCTTCACAAAAAAAGTTATTCAAGAATATCTCCTCAGATTTGGGGGAATTTCGTCGGTCGACCTCTTCCGAAGGTCGTACAAGCTCGGAGATGGTACCAATCGATCTGCAGGACCCAAATTAGTCCAGATGCAACCACTTTCCAAGTCTCTCCGACCTTCACAAAAAAAGTTATTCAAGAATATCTCTTTCTCCTATGTGCTTTCATCCCTAACCCTAACCCTAACCCTTCCGAAAGTCGGAGAAGCTCAAGGATGGTACCGATCGATGCGCGCTACCCCATTTAGTGGGGGTAGAGCCTACTTGCAAGTCTCTCCGACCTTCACAAAAAAAGTTATTCAAGAATATCTCTTTCTCCTATGTGCTTTCATCCCTAACCCTAACCCTAGCCCTTCCGAAAGTCGGAGAAGCTCAAGGATGGTACCGATCGATGCGCGCTACCCCATTTAGTGGGGGTAGAGCCTACTTGCAAGTCTCTCCGACCTTCACAAAAAAAGTTATTCAAGAATATCTCCTCAGATTTGGGGGAATTTCGTCGGTCGACCTCTTCCGAAGGTCGTACAAGCTCGGGGATGGTACCAATCGATCCGCAGGACCCAAATTAGTCCAGATGCAACCACTTTCCAAGTCTCTCCGACCTTCACAAAAAAAGTTATTCAAGAATATCTCTTTCTCCTATGTGCTTTCATCCCTAACCCTAACCCTAACCCTTCCGAAAGTCGGAGAAGCTCAAGGATGGTACCGATCGATGCGCGTTACCCCATTTAGTGGGGGTAGAGCCTACTTGCAAGTCTCTCCGACCTTCACAAAAAAAGTTATTCAAGAATATCTCTTTCTCCTATGTGCTTTCATCCCTAACCCTAACCCTAACCCTTCCGAAAGTCGGAGAAGCTCAAGGATGGTACCGATCGATGCGCGCAACCCCATTTAGTGGGGGTAGAGCCTACTTGCAAGTCTCTCCGACCTTCACAAAAAAGGTTATTCAAGAATATCTCCTCAGATTTGGGGGAATTTCGTCGGTCGACCTCTTCCGAAGGTCGTACAAGCTCGGGGATGGTACCAATCGATCCGCAGGACCCAAATTAGTCCAGATGCAACCACTTTCCAAGTCTCTCCGACCTTCACAAAAAAAGTTATTCAAGAATATCTCTTTCTCCTATGTGCTTTCATCCCTAACCCTAACCCTAACCCTTCCGAAAGTCGGAGAAGCTCAAGGATGGTACCGATCGATGCGCGCTACCCCATTTAGTGGGGGTAGAGCCTACTTGCAAGTCTCTCCGACCTTCACAAAAAAAGTTATTCAAGAATATCTCCTCAGATTTGGGGGAATTTCGTCGGTCGACCTCTTCCGAAGGTCGTACAAGCTCGGGGATGGTACCAATCGATCCGCAGGACCCAAATTAGTCCAGATGCAACCACTTTCCAAGTCTCTCCGACCTTCACAAAAAAAGTTATTCAAGAATATCTCTTTCTCCTATGTGCTTTCATCCCTAACCCTAACCCTAACCCTTCCGAAAGTCGGAGAAGCTCAAGGATGGTACTGATCGATGCGCGCTACCCCATTTAGTGGGGGTAGAGCCTACTTGCAAGTCTCTCCGACCTTCACAAAAAAAGTTATTCAAGAATATCTCTTTCTCCTATGTGCTTTCATCCCTAACCCTAACCCTAACCCTTCAGAAAGTCGGAGAAGCTCAAGGATGGTACCGATCGATGCGCGCTACCCCATTTAGTGGGGGTAGAGCCTACTTGCAAGTCTCTCCGACCTTCACAAAAAAAGTTATTCAAGAATATCTCTTTCTCCTATGTGCTTTCATCCCTAACCCTAACCCTAACCCTTCCGAAAGTCGGAGAAGCTCAAGGATGGTACCGATCGATGCGCGCTACCCCATTTAGTGGGGGTAGAGCCTACTTGCAAGTCTCTCCGACCTTCACAAAAAAAGTTATTCAAGAATATCTCTTTCTCCTATGTGCTTTCATCCCTAACCCTAACCCTAACCCTTCCAAAAGTCGGAGAAGCTCAAGGATGGTACTGATCGATGCGCGCAACCCCATTTAGTGGGGGTAGAGCCTACTTGCAAGTCTCTCCGACCTTCACAAAAAAAGTTATTCAAGAATATCTCCTCAGATTTGGGGGAATTTCGTCGGTCGACCTCTTCCGAAGGTCGTACAAGCTCGGGGATGGTACCAATCGATCTGCAGGACCCAAATTAGTCCAGATGCAACCACTTTCCAAGTCTCTCCGACCTTCACAAAAAAAGTTATTCAAGAATATCTCTTTCTCCTATGTGCTTTCATCCCTAACCCTAACCCTAACCCTTCCGAAAGTCGGAGAAGCTCAAGGATGGTACCGATCGATGCGCGCTACCCCATTTAGTGGGGGTAGAGCCTACTTGCAAGTCTCTCCGACCTTCACAAAAAAAGTTATTCAAGAATATCTCTTTCTCCTATGTGCTTTCATCCCTAACCCTAACCCTAACCCTTCCGAAAGTCGGAGAAGCTCAAGGATGGTACCGATCGATGCGCGCTACCCCATTTAGTGGGGGTAGAGCCTACTTGCAAGTCTCTCCGACCTTCACAAAAAAAGTTATTCAAGAATATCTCCTCAGATTTGGGGGAATTTCGTCGGTCGACCTCTTCCGAAGGTCGTACAAGCTCGGGGATGGTACCAATCGATCCGCAGGACCCAAATTAGTCCAGATGCAACCACTTTCCAAGTCTCTCCGACCTTCACAAAAAAAGTTATTCAAGAATATCTCTTTCTCCTATGTGCTTTCATCCCTAACCCTAACCCTAACCCTTCCGAAAGTCGGAGAAGCTCAAGGATGGTACCGATCGATGCGCGCTACCCCATTTAGTGGGGGTAGAGCCTACTTGCAAGTCTCTCCGACCTTCACAAAAAAAGTTATTCAAGAATATCTCTTTCTCCTATGTGCTTTCATCCCTAACCCTAACCCTAACCCTTCCGAAAGTCGGAGAAGCTCAAGGATGGTACCGATCGATGCGCGTTACCCCATTTAGTGGGGGTAGAGCCTACTTGCAAGTCTCTCCGACCTTCACAAAAAAAGTTATTCAAGAATATCTCTTTCTCCTATGTGCTTTCATCCCTAACCCTAACCCTAACCCTTCCAAAAGTCGGAGAAGCTCAAGGATGGTACTGATCGATGCGCGCAACCCCATTTAGTGGGGGTAGAGCCTACTTGCAAGTCTCTCCGACCTTCACAAAAAAAGTTATTCAAGAATATCTCCTCAGATTTGGGGGAATTTCGTCGGTCGACCTCTTCCGAAGGTCGTACAAGCTCGGAGATGGTACCAATCGATCTGCAGGACCCAAATTAGTCCAGATGCAACCACTTTCCAAGTCTCTCCGACCTTCACAAAAAAAGTTATTCAAGAATATCTCTTTCTCCTATGTGCTTTCATCCCTAACCCTAACCCTAACCCTTCCGAAAGTCGGAGAAGCTCAAGGATGGTACCGATCGATGCGCGCTACCCCATTTAGTGGGGGTAGAGCCTACTTGCAAGTCTCTCCGACCTTCACAAAAAAAGTTATTCAAGAATATCTCCTCAGATTTGGGGGAATTTCGTCGGTCGACCTCTTCCGAAGGTCGTACAAGCTCGGGGATGGTACCAATCGATCCGCAGGACCCAAATTAGTCCAGATGCAACCACTTTCCAAGTCTCTCCGACCTTCACAAAAAAAGTTATTCAAGAATATCTCTTTCTCCTATGTGCTTTCATCCCTAACCCTAACCCTAACCCTTCCGAAAGTCGGAGAAGCTCAAGGATGGTACCGATCGATGCGCGCTACCCCATTTAGTGGGGGTAGAGCCTACTTGCAAGTCTCTCCGACCTTCACAAAAAAAGTTATTCAAGAATATCTCTTTCTCCTATGTGCTTTCATCCCTAACCCTAACCCTAACCCTTCAGAAAGTCGGAGAAGCTCAAGGATGGTACCGATCGATGCGCGCTACCCCATTTAGTGGGGGTAGAGCCTACTTGCAAGTCTCTCCGACCTTCACAAAAAAAGTTATTCAAGAATATCTCTTTCTCCTATGTGCTTTCATCCCTAACCCTAACCCTAACCCTTCCGAAAGTCGGAGAAGCTCAAGGATGGTACCGATCGATGCGCGCTACCCCATTTAGTGGGGGTAGAGCCTACTTGCAAGTCTCTCCGACCTTCACAAAAAAAGTTATTCAAGAATATCTCTTTCTCCTATGTGCTTTCATCCCTAACCCTAACCCTAACCCTTCCAAAAGTCGGAGAAGCTCAAGGATGGTACTGATCGATGCGCGCAACCCCATTTAGTGGGGGTAGAGCCTACTTGCAAGTCTCTCCGACCTTCACAAAAAAAGTTATTCAAGAATATCTCCTCAGATTTGGGGGAATTTCGTCGGTCGACCTCTTCCGAAGGTCGTACAAGCTCGGGGATGGTACCAATCGATCTGCAGGACCCAAATTAGTCCAGATGCAACCACTTTCCAAGTCTCTCCGACCTTCACAAAAAAAGTTATTCAAGAATATCTCTTTCTCCTATGTGCTTTCATCCCTAACCCTAACCCTTCCGAAAGTCGGAGAAGCTCAAGGATGGTACCGATCGATGCGCGCTACCCCATTTAGTGGGGGTAGAGCCTACTTGCAAGTCTCTCCGACCTTCACAAAAAAAGTTATTCAAGAATATCTCTTTCTCCTATGTGCTTTCATCCCTAACCCTAACCCTAACCCTTCCGAAAGTCGGAGAAGCTCAAGGATGGTACCGATCGATGCGCGTTACCCCATTTAGTGGGGGTAGAGCCTACTTGCAAGTCTCTCCGACCTTCACAAAAAAAGTTATTCAAGAATATCTCTTTCTCCTATGTGCTTTCATCCCTAACCCTAACCCTAACCCTTCCAAAAGTCGGAGAAGCTCAAGGATGGTACTGATCGATGCGCGCAACCCCATTTAGTGGGGGTAGAGCCTACTTGCAAGTCTCTCCGACCTTCACAAAAAAAGTTATTCAAGAATATCTCCTCAGATTTGGGGGAATTTCGTCGGTCGACCTCTTCCGAAGGTCGTACAAGCTCGGAGATGGTACCAATCGATCTGCAGGACCCAAATTAGTCCAGATGCAACCACTTTCCAAGTCTCTCCGACCTTCACAAAAAAAGTTATTCAAGAATATCTCTTTCTCCTATGTGCTTTCATCCCTAACCCTAACCCTAACCCTTCCGAAAGTCGGAGAAGCTCAAGGATGGTACCGATCGATGCGCGCTACCCCATTTAGTGGGGGTAGAGCCTACTTGCAAGTCTCTCCGACCTTCACAAAAAAAGTTATTCAAGAATATCTCTTTCTCCTATGTGCTTTCATCCCTAACCCTAACCCTAACCCTTCCGAAAGTCGGAGAAGCTCAAGGATGGTACCGATCGATGCGCGCTACCCCATTTAGTGGGGGTAGAGCCTACTTGCAAGTCTCTCCGACCTTCACAAAAAAAGTTATTCAAGAATATCTCCTCAGATTTGGGGGAATTTCGTCGGTCGACCTCTTCCTAAGGTCGTACAAGCTCGGGGATGGTACCAATCGATCCGCAGGACCCAAATTAGTCCAGATGCAACCACTTTCCAAGTCTCTCTGACCTTCACAAAAAAAGTTATTCAAGAATATCTCTTTCTCCTATGTGCTTTCATCCCTAACCCTAACCCTAACCCTTCCGAAAGTCGGAGAAGCTCAAGGATGGTACCGATCGATGCGCGCTACCCCATTTAGTGGGGGTAGAGCCTACTTGCAAGTCTCTCCGACCTTCACAAAAAAAGTTATTCAAGAATATCTCTTTCTCCTATGTGCTTTCATCCCTAACCCTAACCCTAACCCTTCCGAAAGTCGGAGAAGCTCAAGGATGGTACCGATCGATGCGCGCAACCCCATTTAGTGGGGGTAGAGCCTACTTGCAAGTCTCTCCGACTTTCACAAAAAAGGTTATTCAAGAATATCTCCTCAGATTTGGGGGAATTTCGTCGGTCGACCTCTTCCGAAGGTCGTACAAGCTCGGGGATGGTACCAATCGATCCGCAGGACCCAAATTAGTCCAGATGCAACCACTTTCCAAGTCTCTCCGACCTTCACAAAAAAAGTTATTCAAGAATATCTCTTTCTCCTATGTGCTTTCATCCCTAACCCTAACCCTTCAGAAAGTCGGAGAAGCTCAAGGATGGTACCGATCGATGCGCGCTACCCCATTTAGTGGGGGTAGAGCCTACTTGCAAGTCTCTCCGACCTTCACAAAAAAAGTTATTCAAGAATATCTCCTCAGATTTGGGGGAATTTCGTCGGTCGACCTCTTCCGAAGGTCGTACAAGCTCGGGGATGGTACCAATCGATCCGCAGGACCCAAATTAGTCCAGATGCAACCACTTTCCAAGTCTCTCCGACCTTCACAAAAAAAGTTATTCAAGAATATCTCTTTCTCCTATGTGCTTTCATCCCTAACCCTAACCCTAACCCTTCCGAACGTCGGAGAAGCTCAAAGATGGTACCGATCGATGCGCGCTACCCCATTTAGTGGGGGTAGAGCCTACTTGCAAGTCTCTCCGACCTTCACAAAAAAAGTTATTCAAGAATATCTCTTTCTCCTATGTGCTTTCATCCCTAACCCTAACCCTAACCCTTCCGAAAGTCGGAGAAGCTCAAGGATGGTACCGATCGATGCGCGCTACCCCATTTAGTGGGGGTAGAGCCTACTTGCAAGTCTCTCCGACCTTCACAAAAAAAATTATTCAAGAATATCTCTTTCTCCTATGTGCTTTCATCCCTAACCCTAACCCTAACCCTTCCGAAAGTCGGAGAAGCTCAAGGATGGTACCGATCGATGCGCGCTACCCCATTTAGTGGGGGTAGAGCCTACTTGCAAGTCTCTCCGACCTTCACAAAAAAAGTTATTCAAGAATATCTCTTTCTCCTATGTGCTTTCATCCCTAACCCTAACCCTAACCCTTCCGAAAGTCGGAGAAGCTCAAGGATGGTACCGATCGATGCGCGCAACCCCATTTAGTGGGGGTAGAGCCTACTTGCAAGTCTCTCCGACCTTCACAAAAAAGGTTATTCAAGAATATCTCCTCAGATTTGGGGGAATTTCGTCGGTCGACCTCTTCCGAAGGTCGTACAAGCTCGGGGATGGTACCAATCGATCCGCAGGACCCAAATTAGTCCAGATGCAACCACTTTCCAAGTCTCTCCGACCTTCACAAAAAAAGTTATTCAAGAATATCTCTTTCTCCTATGTGCTTTCATCCCTAACCCTAACCCTAACCCTTCCGAAAGTCGGAGAAGCTCAAGGATGGTACCGATCGATGCGCGCTACCCCATTTAGTGGGGGTAGAGCCTACTTGCAAGTCTCTCCGACCTTCACAAAAAAAGTTATTCAAGAATATCTCCTCAGATTTGGGGGAATTTCGTCGGTCGACCTCTTCCGAAGGTCGTACAAGCTCGTTGATGGTACCAATCGATCCGCAGGACCCAAATTAGTCCAGATGCAACCACTTTCCAAGTCTCTCCGACCTTCACAAAAAAAGTTATTCAAGAATATCTCTTTCTCCTATGTGCTTTCATCCCTAACCCTAACCCTAACCCTTCCGAAAGTCGGAGAAGCTCAAGGATGGTACCGATCGATGCGCGCTACCCCATTTAGTGGGGGTAGAGCCTACTTGCAAGTCTCTCCGACCTTCACAAAAAACGTTATTCAAGAATATCTCTTTCTCCTATGTGCTTTCATCCCTAACCCTAACCCTTCCGAAAGTCGGAGAAGCTCAAGGATGGTACTGATCGATGCGCGCTACCCCATTTAGTGGGGGTAGAGCCTACTTGCAAGTCTCTCCGACCTTCACAAAAAAAGTTATTCAAGAATATCTCTTTCTCCTATGTGCTTTCATCCCTAACCCTAACCCTAACCCTTCCGAAAGTCGGAGAAGCTCAAGGATTGTACCGATCGATGCGCGCTACCCCATTTAGTGGGGGTAGAGCCTACTTGCAAGTCTCTCCGACCTTCACAAAAAAAGTTATTCAAGAATATCTCTTTCTCCTATGTGCTTTCATCCCTAACCCTAACCCTAACCCTTCCAAAAGTCGGAGAAGCTCAAGGATGGTACTGATCGATGCGCGCAACCCCATTTAGTGGGGGTAGAGCCTACTTGCAAGTCTCTCCGACCTTCACAAAAAAAGTTATTCAAGAATATCTCCTCAGATTTGGGGGAATTTCGTCGGTCGACCTCTTCCGAAGGTCGTACAAGCTCGGGGATGGTACCAATCGATCTGCAGGACCCAAATTAGTCCAGATGCAACCACTTTCCAAGTCTCTCCGACCTTCACAAAAAAAGTTATTCAAGAATATCTCTTTCTCCTATGTGCTTTCATCCCTAACCCTAACCCTAACCCTTCCGAAAGTCAGAGAAGCTCAAGGATGGTACCGATCGATGCGCGCTACCCCATTTAGTGGGGGTAGAGCCTACTTGCAAGTCTCTCCGACCTTCACAAAAAAAGTTATTCAAGAATATCTCTTTCTCCTATGTGCTTTCATCCCTAACCCTAACCCTAACCCTTCCGAAAGTCGGAGAAGCTCAAGGATGGTACCGATCGATGCGCGCTACCCCATTTAGTGGGGGTAGAGCCTACTTGCAAGTCTCTCCGACCTTCACAAAAAAAGTTATTCAAGAATATCTCCTCAGATTTGGGGGAATTTCGTCGGTCGACCTCTTCCGAAGGTCGTACAAGCTCGGGGATGGTACCAATCGATCCGCAGGACCCAAATTAGTCCAGATGCAACCACTTTCCAAGTCTCTCCGACCTTCACAAAAAAAGTTATTCAAGAATATCTCTTTCTCCTATGTGCTTTCATCCCTAACCCTAACCCTAACCCTTCCGAAAGTCGGAGAAGCTCAAGGATGGTACCGATCGATGCGCGCTACCCCATTTAGTGGGGGTAGAGCCTACTTGCAAGTCTCTCCGACCTTCACAAAAAAAGTTATTCAAGAATATCTCTTTCTCCTATGTGCTTTCATCCCTAACCCTAACCCTAACCCTTCCGAAAGTCGGAGAAGCTCAAGGATGGTACCGATCGATGCGCGCTACCCCATTTAGTGGGGGTAGAGCCTACTTGCAAGTCTCTCCGACCTTCACAAAAAAAGTTATTCAAGAATATCTCTTTCTCCTATGTGCTTTCATCCCTAACCCTAACCCTAACCCTTCCGAAAGTCGGAGAAGCTCAAGGATGGTACCGATCGATGCGCGCTACCCCATTTAGTGGGGGTAGAGCCTACTTGCAAGTCTCTCCGACCTTCACAAAAAAAGTTATTCAAGAATATCTCTTTCTCCTATGTGCTTTCATCCCTAACCCTAACCCTAACCCTTCCGAAAGTCGGAGAAGCTCAAGGATGGTACTGATCGATGTGCGCAACCCCATTTAGTGGGGGTAGAGCCTACTTGCAAGTCTCTCCGACCTTCACAAAAAAAGTTATTCAAGAATATCTCCTCAGATTTGGGGGAATTTCGTCGGTCGACCTCTTCCGAAGGTCGTACAAGCTCGGGGATGGTACCAATCGATCCGCAGGACCCAAATTAGTCCAGATGCAACCACTTTCCAAGTCTCTCCGACCTTCACAAAAAAAGTTATTCAAGAATATCTCTTTCTCCTATGTGCTTTCATCCCTAACCCTAACCCTTCCGAAAGTCGGAGAAGCTCAAGGATGGTACCGATCGATGCGCGCTACCCCATTTAGTGGGGGTAGAGCCTACTTGCAAGTCTCTCCGACCTTCACAAAAAAAGTTATTCAAGAATATCTCTTTCTCCTATGTGCTTTCATCCCTAACCCTAACCCTAACCCTTCCGAAAGTCGGAGAAGCTCAAGGATGGTACCGATCGATGCGCGCAACCCCATTTAGTGGGGGTAGAGCCTACTTGCAAGTCTCTCCGACCTTCACAAAAAAAGTTATTCAAGAATATCTCCTCAGATTTGGGGGAATTTCGTCGGTCGACCTCTTCCGAAGGTCGTACAAGCTCGGGGATGGTACCAATCGATCCGCAGGACCCAAATTAGTCCAGATGCAACCACTTTTCAAGTCTCTCCGACCTTCACAAAAAAAGTTATTCAAGAATATCTCTTTCTCCTATGTGCTTTCATCCCTAACCCTAACCCTAACCCTTCCGAAAGTCGGAGAAGCTCAAGGATGGTACCGATCGATGCGCGCTACCCCATTTAGTGGGGGTAGAGCCTACTTGCAAGTCTCTCCGACCTTCACAAAAAAAGTTATTCAAGAATATCTCCTCAGATTTGGGGGAATTTCGTCGGTCGACCTCTTCCGAAGGTCGTACAAGCTCGGGGATGGTACCAATCGATCCGCAGGACCCAAATTAGTCCAGATGCAACCACTTTCCAAGTCTCTCCGACCTTCACAAAAAAAGTTATTCAAGAATATCTCTTTCTCCTATGTGCTTTCATCCCTAACCCTAACCCTAACCCTTCCGAAAGTCGGAGAAGCTCAAGGATGGTACCGATCGATGCGCGCTACCCCATTTAGTGGGGGTAGAGCCTACTTGCAAGTCTCTCCGACCTTCACAAAAAAAGTTATTCAAGAATATCTCTTTCTCCTATGTGCTTTCATCCCTAACCCTAACCCTTCCGAAAGTCGGAGAAGCTCAAGGATGGTACCGATCGATGCGCGCTACCCCATTTAGTGGGGGTAGAGCCTACTTGCAAGTCTCTCCGACCTTCACAAAAAAAGTTATTCAAGAATATCTCTTTCTCCTATGTGCTTTCATCCCTAACCCTAACCCTAACCCTTCCGAAAGTCGGAGAAGCTCAAGGATAGTACTGATCGATGCGCGCAACCCCATTTAGTGGGGGTAGAGCCTACTTGCAAGTCTCTCCGACCTTCACAAAAAAAGTTATTCAAGAATATCTCCTCAGATTTGGGGGAATTTCGTCGGTCGACCTCTTCCGAAGGTCGTACAAGCTCGGGGATGGTACCAATCGATCCGCAGGACCCAAATTAGTCCAGATGCAACCACTTTCCAAGTCTCTCCGACCTTCACAAAAAAAGTTATTCAAGAATATCTCTTTCTCCTATGTGCTTTCATCCCTAACCCTAACCCTAACCCTTCCGAAAGTCGGAGAAGCTCAAGGATGGTACCGATCGATGCGCGCTACCCCATTTAGTGGGGGTAGAGCCTACTTGCAAGTCTCTCCGACCTTCACAAAAAAAGTTATTCAAGAATATCTCTTTCTCCTATGTGCTTTCATCCCTAACCCTAACCCTAACCCTTCCGAAAGTCGGAGAAGCTCAAGGATGGTACCGATCGATGCGCGCTACCCCATTTAGTGGGGGTAGAGCCTACTTGCAAGTCTCTCCGACCTTCACAAAAAAAGTTATTCAAGAATATCTCTTTCTCCTATGTGCTTTCATCCCTAACCCTAACCCTAACCCTTCCGAAAGTCGGAGAAGCTCAAGGATGGTACCGATCGATGCGCGCTACCCCATTTAGTGGGGGTAGAGCCTACTTGCAAGTCTCTCCGACCTTCACAAAAAAAGTTATTCAAGAATATCTCTTTCTCCTATGTGCTTTCATCCCTAACCCTAACCCTAACCCTTCCGAAAGTCGGAGAAGCTCAAGGATGGTACCGATCGATGCGCGCTACCCCATTTAGTGGGGGTAGAGCCTATTTGCAAGTCTCTCCGACCTTCACAAAAAAAGTTATTCAAGAATATCTCTTTCTCCTATGTGCTTTCATCCCTAACCCTAACCCTAACCCTTCCGAAAGTCGGAGAAGCTCAAGGATGGTACCGATCGATGCGCGCTACCCCATTTAGTGGGGGTAGAGCCTACTTGCAAGTCTCTCCGACCTTCACAAAAAAAGTTATTCAAGAATATCTCTTTCTCCTATGTGCTTTCATCCCTAACCCTAACCCTAACCCTTCCGAAAGTCGGAGAAGCTCAAGGATGGTACTGATCGATGCGCGCAACCCCATTTAGTGGGGGTAGAGCCTACTTGCAAGTCTCTCCGACCTTCACAAAAAAAGTTATTCAAGAATATCTCCTCAGATTTGGGGGAATTTCGTCGGTCGACCTCTTCCGAAGGTCGTACAAGCTCGGGGATGGTACCAATCGATCCGCAGGACCCAAATTAGTCCAGATGCAACCACTTTCCAAGTCTCTCCGACCTTCACAAAAAAAGTTATTCAAGAATATCTCTTTCTCCTATGTGCTTTCATCCCTAACCCTAACCCTAACCCTTCCGAAAGTCGGAGAAGCTCAAGGATGGTACCGATCGATGCGTGCTACCCCATTTAGTGGGGGTAGAGCCTACTTGCAAGTCTCTCCGACCTTCACAAAAAAAGTTATTCAAGAATATCTCTTTCTCCTATGTGCTTTCATCCCTAACCCTAACCCTAACCCTTCCGAAAGTCGGAGAAGCTCAAGGATGGTACCGATCGATGCGCGCAACCCCATTTAGTGGGGGTAGAGCCTACTTGCAAGTCTCTCCGACCTTCACAAAAAAAGTTATTCAAGAATATCTCCTCAGATTTGGGGGAATTTCGTCGGTCGACCTCTTCCGAAGGTCGTACAAGCTCGGGGATGGTACCAATCGATCCGCAGGACCCAAATTAGTCCAGATGCAACCACTTTCCAAGTCTCTCCGACCTTCACAAAAAAAGTTATTCAAGAATATCTCTTTCTCCTATGTGCTTTCATCCCTAACCCTAACCCTAACCCTTCCGAAAGTCGGAGAAGCTCAAGGATGGTACCGATCGATGCGCGCTACCCCATTTAGTGGGGGTAGAGCCTACTTGCAAGTCTCTCCGACCTTCACAAAAAAAGTTATTCAAGAATATCTCCTCAGATTTGGGGGAATTTCGTCGGTCGACCTCTTCTGAAGGTCGTACAAGCTCGGGGATGGTACCAATCGATCCGCAGGACCCAAATTAGTCCAGATGCAACCACTTTCCAAGTCTCTCCGACCTTCACAAAAAAAGTTATTCAAGAATATCTCTTTCTCCTATGTGCTTTCATCCCTAACCCTAACCCTTCCGAAAGTCGGAGAAGCTCAAGGATGGTACCGATCGATGCGCGCTACCCCATTTAGTGGGGGTAGAGCCTACTTGCAAGTCTCTCCGACCTTCACAAAAAAAGTTATTCAAGAATATCTCTTTCTCCTATGTGCTTTCATCCCTAACCCTAACCCTAACCCTTCCGAAAGTCGGAGAAGCTCAAGGATGGTACCGATCGATGCGCGCTACCCCATTTAGTGGGGGTAGAGCCTACTTGCAAGTCTCTCCGACCTTCACAAAAAAAGTTATTCAAGAATATCTCTTTCTCCTATGTGCTTTCATCCCTAACCCTAACCCTAACCCTTCCGAAAGTCGGAGAAGCTCAAGGATGGTACCGATCGATGCGCGCTACCACATTTAGTGGGGGTAGAGCCTACTTGCAAGTCTCTCCGACCTTCACAAAAAAAGTTATTCAAGAATATCTCTTTCTCCTATGTGCTTTCATCCCTAACCCTAACCCTAACCCTTCCGAAAGTCGGAGAAGCTCAAGGATGGTACTGATCGATGCGCGCAACCCCATTTAGTGGGGGTAGAGCCTACTTGCAAGTCTCTCCGACCTTCACAAAAAAAGTTATTTAAGAATATCTCCTCAGATTTGGGGGAATTTCGTCGGTCGACCTCTTCCGAAGGTCGTACAAGCTCGGGGATGGTACCAATCGATCCGCAGGACCCAAATTAGTCCAGATGCAACCACTTTCCAAGTCTCTCCGACCTTTACAAAAAAGGTTATTCAAGAATATCTCTTTCTCCTATGTGCTTTCATCCCTAACCCTAACCCTAACCCTTCCGAAAGTCGGAAAAGCTCAAGGATGGTACCGATCGATGCGCGCTACCCCATTTAGTGGGGGTAGAGCCTACTTGCAAGTCTCTCCGACCTTCACAAAAAAAGTTATTCAAGAATATCTCTTTCTCCTATGTGCTTTCATCCCTAACCCTAACCCTAACCCTTCCGAAAGTCGGAGAAGCTCAAGGATGGTACCGATCGATGCGCGCTACCCCATTTAGTGGGGGTAGAGCCTACTTGCAAGTCTCTCCGACCTTCACAAAAAAAGTTATTCAAGAATATCTCCTCAGATTTGGGGGAATTTCGTCGGTCGACCTCTTCCGAAGGTCGTACAAGCTCGGGGATGGTACCAATCGATCCGCAGGACCCAAATTAGTCCAGATGCAACCACTTTCCAAGTCTCTCCGACCTTCACAAAAAAAGTTATTCAAGAATATCTCTTTCTCCTATGTGCTTTCATCCCTAACCCTAACCCTAACCCTTCCGAAAGTCGGAGAAGCTCAAGGATGGTACCGATCGATGCGCGTTACCCCATTTAGTGGGGGTAGAGCCTACTTGCAAGTCTCTCCGACCTTCACAAAAAAAGTTATTCAAGAATATCTCTTTCTCCTATGTGCTTTCATCCCTAACCCTAACCCTAACCCTTCCGAAAGTCGGAGAAGCTCAAGAATGGTACCGATCGATGCGCGCTACCCCATTTAGTGGGGGTAGAGCCTACTTGCAAGTCTCTCCGACCTTCACAAAAAAAGTTATTCAAGAATATCTCTTTCTCCTATGTGCTTTCATCCCTAACCCTAACCCTAACCCTTCCGAAAGTCGGAGAAGCTCAAGGATGGTACCGATCGATGCGCGCTACCCCATTTAGTGGGGGTAGAGCCTACTTGCAAGTCTCTCCGACCTTCACAAAAAAAGTTATTCAAGAATATCTCTTTCTCCTATGTGCTTTCATCCCTAACCCTAACCCTAACCCTTCCGAAAGTCGGAGAAGCTCAAGGATGGTACTGATCGATGCGCGCAACCCCATTTAGTGGGGGTAGAGCCTACTTGCAAGTCTCTCCGACCTTCACAAAAAAAGTTATTCAAGAATATCTCCTCAGATTTGGGGGAATTTCGTCGGTCGACCTCTTCCGAAGGTCGTACAAGCTCGGGGATGGTACCAATCGATCCGCAGGACCCAAATTAGTCCAGATGCAACCACTTTCCAAGTCTCTCCGACCTTCACAAAAAAAGTTATTCAAGAATATCTCTTTCTCCTATGTGCTTTCATCCCTAACCCTAACCCTAACCCTTCCGAAAGTCGGAGAAGCTCAAGGATGGTACCGATCGATGCGCGCTACCCCATTTAGTGGGGGTAGAGCCTACTTGCAAGTCTCTCCGACCTTCACAAAAAAAGTTATTCAAGAATATCTCTTTCTCCTATGTGCTTTCATCCCTAACCCTAACCCTAACCCTTCCGAAAGTCGGAGAAGCTCAAGGATGGTACCGATCGATGCGCGCAACCCCATTTAGTGGGGGTAGAGCCTACTTGCAAGTCTCTCCGACCTTCACAAAAAAAGTTATTCAAGAATATCTCCTCAGATTTGGGGGAATTTCGTCGGTCGACCTCTTCCGAAGGTCGTACAAGCTCGGGGATGGTACCAATCGATCCGCAGGACCCAAATTAGTCCAGATGCAACCACTTTCCAAGTCTCTCCGACCTTTACAAAAAAAGTTATTCAAGAATATCTCTTTCTCCTATGTGCTTTCATCCCTAACCCTAACCCTAACCCTTCCGAAAGTCGGAGAAGCTCAAGGATGGTACCGATCGATGCGCGCTACCCCATTTAGTGGGGGTAGAGCCTACTTGCAAGTCTCTCCGACCTTCACAAAAAAAGTTATTCAAGAATATCTCTTTCTCCTATGTGCTTTCATCCCTAACCCTAACCCTAACCCTTCCGAAAGTCGGAGAAGCTCAAGGATGGTACCGATCGATGCGCGCTACCCCATTTAGTGGGGGTAGAGCCTACTTGCAAGTCTCTCCGACCTTCACAAAAAAAGTTATTCAAGAATATCTCCTCAGATTTGGGGGAATTTCGTCGGTCGACCTCTTCCGAAGGTCGTACAAGCTCGGGGATGGTACCAATCGATCCGCAGGACCCAAATTAGTCCAGATGCAACCACTTTCCAAGTCTCTCCGACCTTCACAAAAAAAGTTATTCAAGAATATCTCTTTCTCCTATGTGCTTTCATCCCTAACCCTAACCCTAACCCTTCCGAAAGTCGGAGAAGCTCAAGGATGGTACCGATCGATGCGCGCTACCCCATTTAGTGGGGGTAGAGCCTACTTGCAAGTCTCTCCGACCTTCACAAAAAAAGTTATTCAAGAATATCTCTTTCTCCTATGTGCTTTCATCCCTAACCCTAACCCTAACCCTTCCGAAAGTCGGAGAAGCTCAAGAATGGTACCGATCGATGCGCGCTACCCCATTTAGTGGGGGTAGAGCCTACTTGCAAGTCTCTCCGACCTTCACAAAAAAAGTTATTCAAGAATATCTCTTTCTCCTATGTGCTTTCATCCCTAACCCTAACCCTAACCCTTCCGAAAGTCGGAGAAGCTCAAGGATGGTACCGATCGATGCGCGCTACCCCATTTAGTGGGGGTAGAGCCTACTTGCAAGTCTCTCCGACCTTCACAAAAAAAGTTATTCAAGAATATCTCTTTCTCCTATGTGCTTTCATCCCTAACCCTAACCCTAACCCTTCCGAAAGTCGGAGAAGCTCAAGGATGGTACTGATCGATGCGCGCAACCCCATTTAGTGGGGGTAGAGCCTACTTGCAAGTCTCTCCGACCTTCACAAAAAAAGTTATTCAAGAATATCTCCTCAGATTTGGGGGAATTTCGTCGGTCGACCTCTTCCGAAGGTCGTACAAGCTCGGGGATGGTACCAATCGATCCGCAGGACCCAAATTAGTCCAGATGCAACCACTTTCCAAGTCTCTCCGACCTTCACAAAAAAAGTTATTCAAGAATATCTCTTTCTCCTATGTGCTTTCATCCCTAACCCTAACCCTAACCCTTCCGAAAGTCGGAGAAGCTCAAGGATGGTACCGATCGATGCGCGCTACCCCATTTAGTGGGGGTAAAGCCTACTTGCAAGTCTCTCCGACCTTCACAAAAAAAGTTATTCAAGAATATCTCTTTCTCCTATGTGCTTTCATCCCTAACCCTAACCCTAACCCTTCCGAAAGTCGGAGAAGCTCAAGGATGGTACCGATCGATGCGCGCAACCCCATTTAGTGGGGGTAGAGCCTACTTGCAAGTCTCTCCGACCTTCACAAAAAAAGTTATTCAAGAATATCTCCTCAGATTTGGGGGAATTTCGTCGGTCGACCTCTTCCGAAGGTCGTACAAGCTCGGGGATGGTACCAATCGATCCGCAGGACCCAAATTAGTCCAGATGCAACCACTTTCCAAGTCTCTCCAACCTTCACAAAAAAAGTTATTCAAGAATATCTCTTTCTCCTATGTGCTTTCATCCCTAACCCTAACCCTAACCCTTCCGAAAGTCGGAGAAGCTCAAGGATGGTACCGATCGATGCGCGCTACCCCATTTAGTGGGGGTAGAGCCTACTTGCAAGTCTCTCCGACCTTCACAAAAAAAGTTATTCAAGAATATCTCCTCAGATTTGGGGGAATTTCGTCGGTCGACCTCTTCCGAAGGTCGTACAAGCTCGGGGATGGTACCAATCGATCCGCAGGACCCAAATTAGTCCAGATGCAACCACTTTCCAAGTCTCTCCGACCTTCACAAAAAAAGTTATTCAAGAATATCTCTTTCTCCTATGTGCTTTCATCCCTAACCCTAACCCTTCCGAAAGTCGGAGAAGCTCAAGGATGGTACCGATCGATGCGCGCTACCCCATTTAGTGGGGGTAGAGCCTACTTGCAAGTCTCTCCGACCTTCACAAAAAAAGTTATTCAAGAATATCTCTTTCTCCTATGTGCTTTCATCCCTAACCCTAACCCTAACCCTTCCGAAAGTCGGAGAAGCTCAAGGATGGTACCGATTGATGTGCGCTACCCCATTTAGTGGGGGTAGAGCCTACTTGCAAGTCTCTCCGACCTTCACAAAAAAAGTTATTCAAGAATATCTCTTTCTCCTATGTGCTTTCATCCCTAACCCTAACCCTAACCCTTCCGAAAGTCGGAGAAGCTCAAGGATGGTACCGATCGATGCGCGCTACCCCATTTAGTGGGGGTAGAGCCTACTTGCAAGTCTCTCCGACCTTCACAAAAAAAGTTATTCAAGAATATCTCTTTCTCCTATGTGCTTTCATCCCTAACCCTAACCCTAACCCTTCCGAAAGTCGGAGAAGCTCAAGGATGGTACTGATCGATGCGCGCAACCCCATTTAGTGGGGGTAGAGCCTACTTGCAAGTCTCTCCGACCTTCACAAAAAAAGTTATTCAAGAATATCTCCTCAGATTTGGGGGAATTTCGTCGGTCGACCTCTTCCGAAGGTCGTACAAGCTCGGGGATGGTACCAATCGATCCGCAGGACCCAAATTAGTCCAGATGCAACCACTTTCCAAGTCTCTCCGACCTTTACAAAAAAAGTTATTCAAGAATATCTCTTTCTCCTATGTGCTTTCATCCCTAACCCTAACCCTAACCCTTCCGAAAGTCGGAGAAGCTCAAGGATGGTACCGATCGATGCGCGCTACCCCATTTAGTGGGGGTAGAGCCTACTTGCAAGTCTCTCCGACCTTCACAAAAAAAGTTATTCAAGAATATCTCTTTCTCCTATGTGCTTTCATCCCTAACCCTAACCCTAACCCTTCCGAAAGTCGGAGAAGCTCAAGGATGGTACCGATCGATGCGCGCTACCCCATTTAGTGGGGGTAGAGCCTACTTGCAAGTCTCTCCGACCTTCACAAAAAAAGTTATTCAAGAATATCTCTTTCTCCTATGTGCTTTCATCCCTAACCCTAACCCTAACCCTTCCGAAAGTCGGAGAAGCTCAAGAATGGTACCGATCGATGCGCGCTACCCCATTTAGTGGGGGTAGAGCCTACTTGCAAGTCTCTCCGACCTTCAAAAAAAAAGTTATTCAAGAATATCTCTTTCTCCTATGTGCTTTCATCCCTAACCCTAACCCTAACCCTTCCGAAAGTCGGAGAAGCTCAAGGATGGTACCGATCGATGCGCGCTACCCCATTTAGTGGGGGTAGAGCCTACTTGCAAGTCTCTCCGACCTTCACAAAAAAAGTTATTCAAGAATATCTCTTTCTCCTATGTGCTTTCATCCCTAACCCTAACCCTAACCCTTCCGAAAGTCGGAGAAGCTCAAGGATGGTACCGATCGATGCGCGCAACCCCATTTAGTGGGGGTAGAGCCTACTTGCAAGTCTCTCCGACCTTCACAAAAAAAGTTATTCAAGAATATCTCCTCAGATTTGGGGGAATTTCGTCGGTCGACCTCTTCCGAAGGTCGTACAAGCTCGGGGATGGTACCAATCGATCTGCAGGACCCAAATTAGTCCAGATGCAACCACTTTCCAAGTCTCTCCGACCTTTACAAAAAAAGTTATTCAAGAATATCTCTTTCTCCTATGTGCTTTCATCCCTAACCCTAACCCTAACCCTTCCGAAAGTCGGAGAAGCTCAAAGATGGTACCGATCGATGCGCGCTACCCCATTTAGTGGGGGTAGAGCCTACTTGCAAGTCTCTCCGACCTTCACAAAAAAAGTTATTCAAGAATATCTCTTTCTCCTATGTGCTTTCATCCCTAACCCTAACCCTAACCCTTCCGAAAGTCGGAGAAGCTCAAGGATGGTACCGATCGATGCGCGCTACCCCATTTAGTGGGGGTAGAGCCTACTTGCAAGTCTCTCCGACCTTCACAAAAAAAGTTATTCAAGAATATCTCCTCAGATTTGGGGGAATTTCGTCGGTCGACCTCTTCCGAAGGTCGTACAAGCTCGGGGAATGTACCAATCGATCTGCAGGACCCAAATTAGTCCAGATGCAACCACTTTCCAAGTCTCTCCGACCTTCACAAAAAAAGTTATTCAAGAATATCTCTTTCTCCTATGTGCTTTCATCCCTAACCCTAACCCTAACCCTTCCGAAAGTCGGAGAAGCTCAAGGATGGTACCGATCGATGCGCGCTACCCCATTTAGTGGGGGTAGAGCCTACTTGCAAGTCTCTCCGACCTTCACAAAAAAAGTTATTCAAGAATATCTCTTTCTCCTATGTGCTTTCATCCCTAACCCTAACCCTAACCCTTCCGAAAGTCGGAGAAGCTCAAGAATGGTACCGATCGATGCGCGCTACCCCATTTAGTGGGGGTAGAGCCTACTTGCAAGTCTCTCCGACCTTCACAAAAAAAGTTATTCAAGAATATCTCTTTCTCCTATGTGCTTTCATCCCTAACCCTAACCCTAACCCTTCCGAAAGTCGGAGAAGCTCAAGGATGGTACCGATCGATGCGCGCTACCCCATTTAGTGGGGGTAGAGCCTACTTGCAAGTCTCTCCGACCTTCACAAAAAAAGTTATTCAAGAATATCTCTTTCTCCTATGTGCTTTCATCCCTAACCCTAACCCTAACCCTTCCGAAAGTCGGAGAAGCTCAAGGATGGTACTGATCGATGCGCGCAACCCCATTTAGTGGGGGTAGAGCCTACTTGCAAGTCTCTCCGACCTTCACAAAAAAAGTTATTCAAGAATATCTCCTCAGATTTGGGGGAATTTCGTCGGTCGACCTCTTCCGAAGGTCGTACAAGCTCGGGGATGGTACCAATCGATCCGCAGGACCCAAATTAGTCCAGATGCAACCACTTTCCAAGTCTCTCCGACCTTCACAAAAAAAGTTATTCAAGAATATCTCTTTCTCCTATGTGCTTTCATCCCTAACCCTAACCCTAACCCTTCCGAAAGTCGGAGAAGCTCAAGGATGGTACCGATCGATGCGCGCTACCCCATTTAGTGGGGGTAGAGCCTACTTGCAAGTCTCTCCGACCTTCACAAAAAAAGTTATTCAAGAATATCTCTTTCTCCTATGTGCTTTCATCCCTAACCCTAACCCTAACCCTTCCGAAAGTCGGAGAAGCTCAAGGATGGTACCGATCGATGCGCGCAACCCCATTTAGTGGGGGTAGAGCCTACTTGCAAGTCTCTCCGACCTTCACAAAAAAAGTTATTCAAGAATATCTCCTCAGATTTGGGGGAATTTCGTCGGTCGACCTCTTCCGAAGGTCGTACAAGCTCGGGGATGGTACCAATCGATCCGCAGGACCCAAATTAGTCCAGATGCAACCACTTTCCAAGTCTCTCCGACCTTCACAAAAAAAGTTATTCAAGAATATCTCTTTCTCCTATGTGCTTTCATCCCTAACCCTAACCCTAACCCTTCCGAAAGTCGGAGAAGCTCAAGGATGGTACCGATCGATGCGCGCTACCCCATTTAGTGGGGGTAGAGCCTACTTGCAAGTCTCTCCGACCTTCACAAAAAAAGTTATTCAAGAATATCTCCTCAGATTTGGGGGAATTTCGTCGGTCGACCTCTTCCGAAGGTCGTACAAGCTCGGGGATGGTACCAATCGATCTGCAGGACCCAAATTAGTCCAGATGCAACCACTTTCCAAGTCTCTCCGACCTTCACAAAAAAAGTTATTCAAGAATATCTCTTTCTCCTATGTGCTTTCATCCCTAACCCTAACCCTTCCGAAAGTCGGAGAAGCTCAAGGATGGTACCGATCGATGCGCGCTACCCCATTTAGTGGGGGTAGAGCCTACTTGCAAGTCTCTCCGACCTTCACAAAAAAAGTTATTCAAGAATATCTCTTTCTCCTATGTGCTTTCATCCCTAACCCTAACCCTAACCCTTCCGAAAGTCGGAGAAGCTCAAGGATGGTACCGATTGATGCGCGCTACCCCATTTAGTGGGGGTAGAGCCTACTTGCAAGTCTCTCCGACCTTCACAAAAAAAGTTATTCAAGAATATCTCTTTCTCCTATGTGCTTTCATCCCTAACCCTAACCCTAACCCTTCCGAAAGTCGGAGAAGCTCAAGGATGGTACCGATCGATGCGCGCTACCCCATTTAGTGGGGGTAGAGCCTACTTGCAAGTCTCTCCGACCTTCACAAAAAAAGTTATTCAAGAATATCTCTTTCTCCTATGTGCTTTCATCCCTAACCCTAACCCTAACCCTTCCGAAAGTCGGAGAAGCTCAAGGATGGTACCGATCGATGCGCGCTACCCCATTTAGTGGGGGTAGAGCCTACTTGCAAGTCTCTCCGACCTTCACAAAAAAAGTTATTCAAGAATATCTCCTCAGATTTGGGGGAATTTCGTCGGTCGACCTCTTCCGAAGGTCGTACAAGCTCGGGGATGGTACCAATCGATCCGCAGGACCCAAATTAGTCCAGATGCAACCACTTTCCAAGTCTCTCCGACCTTCACAAAAAAAGTTATTCAAGAATATCTCTTTCTCCTATGTGCTTTCATCCCTAACCCTAACCCTAACCCTTCCGAAAGTCGGAGAAGCTCAAGGATGGTACCGATCGATGCGCGCTACCCCATTTAGTGGGGGTAGAGCCTACTTGCAAGTCTCTCCGACCTTCACAAAAAAAGTTATTCAAGAATATCTCTTTCTCCTATGTGCTTTCATCCCTAACCCTAACCCTAACCCTTCCGAAAGTCGGAGAAGCTCAAGAATGGTACCGATCGATGCGCGCTACCCCATTTAGTGGGGGTAGAGCCTACTTGCAAGTCTCTCCGACCTTCACAAAAAAAGTTATTCAAGAATATCTCTTTCTCCTATGTGCTTTCATCCCTAACCCTAACCCTAACCCTTCCGAAAGTCGGAGAAGCTCAAGGATGGTACCGATCGATGCGCGCTACCCCATTTAGTGGGGGTAGAGCCTACTTGCAAGTCTCTCCGACCTTCACAAAAAAAGTTATTCAAGAATATCTCTTTCTCCTATGTGCTTTCATCCCTAACCCTAACCATAACCCTTCCGAAAGTCGGAGAAGCTCAAGGATGGTACTGATCGATGCGCGCAACCCCATTTAGTGGGGGTAGAGCCTACTTGCAAGTCTCTCCGACCTTCACAAAAAAAGTTATTCAAGAATATCTCCTCAGATTTGGGGGAATTTCGTCGGTCGACCTCTTCCGAAGGTCGTACAAGCTCGGGGATGGTACCAATCGATCCGCAGGACCCAAATTAGTCCAGATGCAACCACTTTCCAAGTCTCTCCGACCTTCACAAAAAAAGTTATTCAAGAATATCTCTTTCTCCTATGTGCTTTCATCCCTAACCCTAACCCTAACCCTTCCGAAAGTCGGAGAAGCTCAAGGATGGTACCGATCGATGCGCGCTACCCCATTTAGTGGGGGTAGAGCCTACTTGCAAGTCTCTCCGACCTTCACAAAAAAAGTTATTCAAGAATATCTCTTTCTCCTATGTGCTTTCATCCCTAACCCTAACCCTAACCCTTCCGAAAGTCGGAGAAGCTCAAGGATGGTACCGATCGATGCGCGCAACCCCATTTAGTGGGGGTAGAGCCTACTTGCAAGTCTCTCCGACCTTCACAAAAAAAGTTATTCAAGAATATCTCCTCAGATTTGGGGGAATTTCGTCGGTCGACCTCTTCCGAAGGTCGTACAAGCTCGGGGATGGTACCAATCGATCCGCAGGACCCAAATTAGTCCAGATGCAACCACTTTCTAAGTCTCTCCGACCTTCACAAAAAAAGTTATTCAAGAATATCTCTTTCTCCTATGTGCTTTCATCCCTAACCCTAACCCTAACCCTTCCGAAAGTCGGAGAAGCTCAAGGATGGTACCGATCGATGCGCGCTACCCCATTTAGTGGGGGTAGAGCCTACTTGCAAGTCTCTCCGACCTTCACAAAAAAAGTTATTCAAGAATATCTCCTCAGATTTGGGGGAATTTCGTCGGTCGACCTCTTCCGAAGGTCGTACAAGCTCGGGGATGGTACCAATCGATCCGCAGGACCCAAATTAGTCCAGATGCAACCACTTTCCAAGTCTCTCCGACCTTCACAAAAAAAGTTATTCAAGAATATCTCTTTCTCCTATGTGCTTTCATCCCTAACCCTAACCCTTCCGAAAGTCGGAGAAGCTCAAGGATGGTACCGATCGATGCGCGCTACCCCATTTAGTGGGGGTAGAGCCTACTTGCAAGTCTCTCCGACCTTCACAAAAAAAGTTATTCAAGAATATCTCTTTCTCCTATGTGCTTTCATCCCTAACCCTAACCCTAACCCTTCCGAAAGTCGGAGAAGCTCAAGGATGGTACCGATTGATGCGCGCTACCCCATTTAGTGGGGGTAGAGCCTACTTGCAAGTCTCTCCGACCTTCACAAAAAAAGTTATTCAAGAATATCTCTTTCTCCTATGTGCTTTCATCCCTAACCCTAACCCTAACCCTTCCGAAAGTCGGAGAAGCTCAAGGATGGTACCGATCGATGCGCGCTACCCCATTTAGTGGGGGTAGAGCCTACTTGCAAGTCTCTCCGACCTTCACAAAAAAAGTTATTCAAGAATATCTCTTTCTCCTATGTGCTTTCATCCCTAACCCTAACCCTAACCCTTCCGAAAGTCGGAGAAGCTCAAGGATGGTACTGATCGATGCGCGCAACCCCATTTAGTGGGGGTAGAGCCTACTTGCAAGTCTCTCCGACCTTCACAAAAAAAGTTATTCAAGAATATCTCCTCAGATTTGGGGGAATTTCGTCGGTCGACCTCTTCCGAAGGTCGTACAAGCTCGGGGATGGTACCAATCGATCCGCAGGACCCAAATTAGTCCAGATGCAACCACTTTCCAAGTCTCTCCGACCTTTACAAAAAAAGTTATTCAAGAATATCTCTTTCTCCTATGTGCTTTCATCCCTAACCCTAACCCTTCCGAAAGTCGGAGAAGCTCAAGGATAGTACCGATCGATGCGCGCTACCCCATTTAGTGGGGGTAGAGCCTACTTGCAAGTCTCTCCGACCTTCACAAAAAAAGTTATTCAAGAATATCTCTTTCTCCTATGTGCTTTCATCCCTAACCCTAACCCTAACCCTTCCGAAAGTCGGAGAAGCTCAAGGATGGTACCGATCGATGCGCGCTACCCCATTTAGTGGGGGTAGAGCCTACTTGCAAGTCTCTCCGACCTTCACAAAAAAAGTTATTCAAGAATATCTCTTTCTCCTATGTGCTTTCATCCCTAACCCTAACCCTAACCCTTCCGAAAGTCGGAGAAGCTCAAGAATGGTACCGATCGATGCGCGCTACCCCATTTAGTGGGGGTAGAGCCTACTTGCAAGTCTCTCCGACCTTCACAAAAAAAGTTATTCAAGAATATCTCTTTCTCCTATGTGCTTTCATCCCTAACCCTAACCCTAACCCTTCCGAAAGTCGGAGAAGCTCAAGGATGGTACCGATCGATGCGCGCTACCCCATTTAGTGGGGGTAGAGCCTACTTGCAAGTCTCTCCGACCTTCACAAAAAAAGTTATTCAAGAATATCTCTTTCTCCTATGTGCTTTCATCCCTAACCCTAACCCTAACCCTTCCGAAAGTCGGAGAAGCTCAAGGATGGTACTGATCGATGCGCGCAACCCCATTTAGTGGGGGTAGAGCCTACTTGCAAGTCTCTCCGACCTTCACAAAAAAAGTTATTCAAGAATATCTCCTCAGATTTGGGGGAATTTCGTCGGTCGACCTCTTCCGAAGGTCGTACAAGCTCGGAGATGGTACCAATCGATCCGCAGGACCCAAATTAGTCCAGATGCAACCACTTTCCAAGTCTCTCCGACCTTTACAAAAAAAGTTATTCAAGAATATCTCTTTCTCCTATGTGCTTTCATCCCTAACCCTAACCCTAACCCTTCCGAAAGTCGGAGAAGCTCAAGGATGGTACCGATCGATGCGCGCTACCCCATTTAGTGGGGGTAGAGCCTACTTGCAAGTCTCTCCGACCTTCACAAAAAAAGTTATTCAAGAATATCTCTTTCTCCTATGTGCTTTCATCCCTAACCCTAACCCTAACCCTTCCGAAAGTCGGAGAAGCTCAAGGATGGTACCGATCGATGCGCGCTACCCCATTTAGTGGGGGTAGAGCCTACTTGCAAGTCTCTCCGACCTTCACAAAAAAAGTTATTCAAGAATATCTCCTCAGATTTGGGGGAATTTCGTCGGTCGACCTCTTCCGAAGGTCGTACAAGCTCGGGGATGGTACCAATCGATCCGCAGGACCCAAATTAGTCCAGATGCAACCACTTTCCAAGTCTCTCCGACCTTCACAAAAAAAGTTATTCAAGAATATCTCTTTCTCCTATGTGCTTTCATCCCTAACCCTAACCCTAACCCTTCCGAAAGTCGGAGAAGCTCAAGGATGGTACCGATCGATGCGCGCTACCCCATTTAGTGGGGGTAGAGCCTACTTGCAAGTCTCTCCGACCTTCACAAAAAAAGTTATTCAAGAATATCTCTTTCTCCTATGTGCTTTCATCCCTAACCCTAACCCTAACCCTTCCGAAAGTCGGAGAAGCTCAACGATGGTACCGATCGATGCGCGCTACCCCATTTAGTGGGGGTAGAGCCTACTTGCAAGTCTCTCCGACCTTCACAAAAAAAGTTATTCAAGAATATCTCTTTCTCCTATGTGCTTTCATCCCTAACCCTAACCCTAACCCTTCCGAAAGTCGGAGAAGCTCAAGGATGGTACCGATCGATGCGCGCTACCCCATTTAGTGGGGGTAGAGCCTACTTGCAAGTCTCTCCGACCTTCACAAAAAAAGTTATTCAAGAATATCTCTTTCTCCTATGTGCTTTCATCCCTAACCCTAACCCTAACCCTTCCGAAAGTCGGAGAAGCTCAAGGATGGTACTGATCGATGCGCGCAACCCCATTTAGTGGGGGTAGAGCCTACTTGCAAGTCTCTCCGACCTTCACAAAAAAAGTTATTCAAGAATATCTCCTCAGATTTGGGGGAATTTCGTCGGTCGACCTCTTCCGAAGGTCGTACAAGCTCGGGGATGGTACCAATCGATCCGCAGGACCCAAATTAGTCCAGATGCAACCACTTTCCAAGTCTCTCCGACCTTCACAAAAAAAGTTATTCAAGAATATCTCTTTCTCCTATGTGCTTTCATCCCTAACCCTAACCCTAACCCTTCCGAAAGTCGGAGAAGCTCAAGGATGGTACCGATCGATGCGCGCTACCCCATTTAGTGGGGGTAGAGCCTACTTGCAAGTCTCTCCGACCTTCACAAAAAAAGTTATTCAAGAATATCTCTTTCTCCTATGTGCTTTCATCCCTAACCCTAACCCTAACCCTTCCGAAAGTCGGAGAAGCTCAAGGATGGTACCGATCGATGCGCGCAACCCCATTTAGTGGGGGTAGAGCCTACTTTCAAGTCTCTCCGACCTTCACAAAAAAAGTTATTCAAGAATATCTCCTCAGATTTGGGGGAATTTCGTCGGTCGACCTCTTCCGAAGGTCGTTCAAGCTCGGGGATGGTACCAATCGATCCGCAGGACCCAAATTAGTCCAGATGCAACCACTTTCCAAGTCTCTCCGACCTTCACAAAAAAAGTTATTCAAGAATATCTCTTTCTCCTATGTGCTTTCATCCCTAACCCTAACCCTAACCCTTCCAAAAGTCGGAGAAGCTCAAGGATGGTACCGATCGATGCGCGCTACCCCATTTAGTGGGAGTAGAGCCTACTTGCAAGTTTCTCCGACCTTCACAAAAAAAGTTATTCAAGAATATCTCCTCAGATTTGGGGGAATTTCGTCGGTCGACCTCTTCCGAAGGTCGTACAAGCTCGGGGATGGTACCAATCGATCCGCAGGACCCAAATTAGTCCAGATGCAACCACTTTCCAAGTCTCTCCGACCTTCACAAAAAAAGTTATTCAAGAATATCTCTTTCTCCTATGTGCTTTCATCCCTAACCCTAACCCTAACCCTTCCGAAAGTCGGAGAAGCTCAATGATGGTACCGATCGATGCGCGCTACCCCATTTAGTGGGGGTAGAGCCTACTTGCAAGTCTCTCCGACCTTCACAAAAAAAGTTATTCAAGAATATCTCTTTCTCCTATGTGCTTTCATCCCTAACCCTAACCCTAACCCTTCCGAAAGTCGGAGAAGCTCAAGGATGGTACCGATCGATGCGCGCTACCCCATTTAGTGGGGGTAGAGCCTACTTGCAAGTCTCTCCGACCTTCACAAAAAAAGTTATTCAAGAATATCTCTTTCTCCTATGTGCTTTCATCCCTAACCCTAACCCTAACCCTTCCGAAAGTCGGAGAAGCTCAAGGATGGTACCGATCGATGCGCGCAACCCCATTTAGTGGGGGTAGAGCCTACTTGCAAGTCTCTCCGACCTTCACAAAAAAAGTTATTCAAGAATATCTCTTTCTCCTATGTGCTTTCATCCCTAACCCTAACCCTAACCCTTCCGAAAGTCGGAGAAGCTCAAGGATGGTACCGATCGATGCGCGCTACCCCATTTAGTGGGGGTAGAGCCTACTTGCAAGTCTCTCCGACCTTCACAAAAAAAGTTATTCAAGAATATCTCTTTCTCCTATGTGCTTTCATCCCTAACCCTAACCCTAACCCTTCCGAAAGTCGGAGAAGCTCAAGGATGGTACCGATCGATGCGCGCTACCCCATTTAGTGGGGGTAGAGCCTACTTGCAAGTCTCTCCGACCTTCACAAAAAAAGTTATTCAAGAATATCTCTTTCTCCTATGTGCTTTCATCCCTAACCCTAACCCTAACCCTTCCGAAAGTCGGAGAAGCTCAAGGATGGTACCGATCGATGCGCGCTACCCCATTTAGTGGGGGTAGAGCCTACTTGCAAGTCTCTCCGACCTTCACAAAAAAAGTTATTCAAGAATATCTCTTTCTCCTATGTGCTTTCATCCCTAACCCTAACCCTAACCCTTCCGAAAGTCGGAGAAGCTCAAGGATGGTACTGATCGATGCGCGCAACCCCATTTAGTGGGGGTAGAGCCTACTTGCAAGTCTCTCCGACCTTCACAAAAAAAGTTATTCAAGAATATCTCCTCAGATTTTGGGGGAATTTCGTCGGTCGACCTCTTCCGAAGGTCGTACAAGCTCGGGGATGGTACCAATCGATCTGCAGGACCCAAATTAGTCCAGATGCAACCACTTTCCAAGTCTCTCCGACCTTCACAAAAAAAGTTATTCAAGAATATCTCTTTCTCCTATGTGCTTTCATCCCTAACCCTAACCCTAACCCTTCCGAAAGTCGGAGAAGCTCAAGGATGGTACCGATCGATGCGCGCTACCCCATTTAGTGGGGGTAGAGCCTACTTGCAAGTCTCTCCGACCTTCACAAAAAAAGTTATTCAAGAATATCTCTTTCTCCTATGTGCTTTCATCCCTAACCCTAACCCTAACCCTTCCGAAAGTCGGAGAAGCTCAAGGATGGTACCGATCGATGCGCGCAACCCCATTTAGTGGGAGTAGAGCCTACTTGCAAGTCTCTCCGACCTTCACAAAAAAAGTTATTCAAGAATATCTCCTCAGATTTGGGGGAATTTCGTCGGTCGACCTCTTCCGAAGGTCGTACAAGCTCGGGGATGGTACCAATCGATCTGCAGGACCCAAATTAGTCCAGATGCAACCACTTTCCAAGTCTCTCCGACCTTCACAAAAAAAGTTATTCAAGAATATCTCTTTCTCCTATGTGCTTTCATCCCTAACCCTAACCCTAACCCTTCCGAAAGTCGGAGAAGCTCAAGGATGGTACCGATCGATGTGCGCTACCCCATTTAGTGGGGGTAGAGCCTACTTGCAAGTCTCTCCGACCTTCACAAAAAAAGTTATTCAAGAATATCTCTTTCTCCTATGTGCTTTCATCCCTAACCCTAACCCTAACCCTTCCGAAAGTCGGAGAAGCTCAAGGATGGTACCGATCGATGCGCGCTACCCCATTTAGTGGGGGTAGAGCCTACTTGCAAGTCTCTCCGACCTTCACAAAAAAAGTTATTCAAGAATATCTCTTTCTCCTATGTGCTTTCATCCCTAACCCTAACCCTAACCCTTCCGAAAGTCGGAGAAGCTCAAGGATGGTACCGATCGATGCGCGCTACCCCATTTAGTGGGGGTAGAGCCTACTTGCAAGTCTCTCCGACCTTCACAAAAAAAGTTATTCAAGAATATCTCTTTCTCCTATGTGCTTTCATCCCTAACCCTAACCCTAACCCTTCCGAAAGTCGGAGAAGCTCAAGGATGGTACTGATCGATGCGCGCAACCCCATTTAGTGGGGGTAGAGCCTACTTGCAAGTCTCTCCGACCTTCACAAAAAAAGTTATTCAAGAATATCTCCTCAGATTTGGGGGAATTTCGTCGGTCGACCTCTTCCGAAGGTCGTACAAGCTCGGGGATGGTACCAATCGATCCGCAGGACCCAAATTAGTCCAGATGCAACCACTTTCCAAGTCTCTCCGACCTTCACAAAAAAAGTTATTCAAGAATATCTCTTTCTCCTATGTGCTTTCATCCCTAACCCTAACCCTAACCCTTCCGAAAGTCGGAGAAGCTCAAGGATGGTACCGATCGATGCGCGCTACCCCATTTAGTGGGGGTAGAGCCTACTTGCAAGTCTCTCCGACCTTCACAAAAAAAGTTATTCAAGAATATCTCTTTCTCCTATGTGCTTTCATCCCTAACCCTAACCCTAACCCTTCCGAAAGTCGGAGAAGCTCAAGGATGGTACCGATCGATGCGCGCTACCCCATTTAGTGGGGGTAGAGCCTACTTGCAAGTCTCTCCGACCTTCACAAAAAAAGTTATTCAAGAATATCTCTTTCTCCTATGTGCTTTCATCCCTAACCCTAACCCTAACCCTTCCGAAAGTCGGAGAAGCTCAAGGATGGTACTGATCGATGCGCGCTACCCCATTTAGTGGGGGTAAAGCCTACTTGCAAGTCTCTCCGACCTTCACAAAAAAAGTTATTCAAGAATATCTCTTTCTCCTATGTGCTTTCATCCCTAACCCTAACCCTAACCCTTCCGAAAGTCGGAGAAGCTCAAGGATGGTACTGATCGATGCGCGCAACCCCATTTAGTGGGGGTAGAGCCTACTTGCAAGTCTCTCCGACCTTCACAAAAAAAGTTATTCAAGAATATCTCCTCAGATTTGGGGGAATTTCGTCGGTCGACCTCTTCCGAAGGTCGTACAAGCTCGGGGATGGTACCAATCGATCCGCAGGACCCAAATTAGTCCAGATGCAACCACTTTCCAAGTCTCTCCGACCTTCACAAAAAAAGTTATTCAAGAATATCTCTTTCTCCTATGTGCTTTCATCCCTAACCCTAACCCTAACCCTTCCGAAAGTCGGAGAAGCTCAAGGATGGTACCGATCGATGCGCGCTACCCCATTTAGTGGGGGTAGAGCCTACTTGCAAGTCTCTCCGACCTTCACAAAAAAAGTTATTCAAGAATATCTCTTTCTCCTATGTGCTTTCATCCCTAACCCTAACCCTAACCCTTCCGAAAGTCGGAGAAGCTCAAGGATGGTACCGATCGATGCGCGCTACCCCATTTAGTGGGGGTAGAGCCTACTTGCAAGTCTCTCCGACCTTCACAAAAAAAGTTATTCAAGAATATCTCTTTCTCCTATGTGCTTTCATCCCTAACCCTAACCCTAACCCTTCCGAAAGTCGGAGAAGCTCAAGGATGGTACTGATCGATGCGCGCTACCCCATTTAGTGGGGGTAGAGCCTACTTGCAAGTCTCTCCGACCTTCACAAAAAAAGTTATTCAAGAATATCTCTTTCTCCTATGTGCTTTCATCCCTAACCCTAACCCTAACCCTTCCGAAAGTCGGAGAAGCTCAAGGATGGTACTGATCGATGCGCGCAACCCCATTTAGTGGGGGTAGAGCCTACTTGCAAGTCTCTCCGACCTTCACAAAAAAAGTTATTCAAGAATATCTCCTCAGATTTTGGGGGAATTTCGTCGGTCGACCTCTTCCGAAGGTCGTACAAGCTCGGGGATGGTACCAATCGATCTGCAGGACCCAAATTAGTCCAGATGCAACCACTTTCCAAGTCTCTCCGACCTTCACAAAAAAAGTTATTCAAGAATATCTCTTTCTCCTATGTGCTTTCATCCCTAACCCTAACCCTAACCCTTCCGAAAGTCGGAGAAGCTCAAGGATGGTACCGATCGATGCGCGCTACCCCATTTAGTGGGGGTAGAGCCTACTTGCAAGTCTCTCCGACCTTCACAAAAAAAGTTATTCAAGAATATCTCTTTCTCCTATGTGCTTTCATCCCTAACCCTAACCCTAACCCTTCCGAAAGTCGGAGAAGCTCAAGGATGGTACCGATCGATGCGCGCAACCCCATTTAGTGGGGGTAGAGCCTACTTGCAAGTCTCTCCGACCATCACAAAAAAAGTTATTCAAGAATATCTCCTCAGATTTGGGGGAATTTCGTCGGTCGACCTCTTCCGAAGGTCGTACAAGCTCGGGGATGGTACCAATCGATCCGCAGGACCCAAATTAGTCCAGATGCAACCACTTTCCAAGTCTCTCCGACCTTCACAAAAAAAGTTATTCAAGAATATCTCTTTCTCCTATGTGCTTTCATCCCTAACCCTAACCCTAACCCTTCCGAAAGTCGGAGAAGCTCAAGGATGGTACCGATCGATGCGCGCTACCCCATTTAGTGGGGGTAGAGCCTACTTGCAAGTCTCTCCGACCTTCACAAAAAAAGTTATTCAAGAATATCTCTTTCTCCTATGTGCTTTCATCCCTAACCCTAACCCTAACCCTTCCGAAAGTCGGAGAAGCTCAAAGATGGTACCGATCGATGCGCGCTACCCCATTTAGTGGGGGTAGAGCCTACTTGCAAGTCTCTCCGACCTTCACAAAAAAAGTTATTCAAGAATATCTCTTTCTCCTATGTGCTTTCATCCCTAACCCTAACCCTAACCCTTCCGAAAGTCGGAGAAGCTCAAGGATGGTACCGATCGATGCGCGCTACCCCATTTAGTGGGGGTAGAGCCTACTTGCAAGTCTCTCCGACCTTCACAAAAAAAGTTATTCAAGAATATCTCTTTCTCCTATGTGCTTTCATCCCTAACCCTAACCCTAACCCTTCCGAAAGTCGGAGAAGCTCAAGGATGGTACTGATCGATGCGCGCAACCCCATTTAGTGGGGGTAGAGCCTACTTGCAAGTCTCTCCGACCTTCACAAAAAAAGTTATTCAAGAATATCTCCTCAGATTTGGGGGAATTTCGTCGGTCGACCTCTTCCGAAGGTCGTACAAGCTCGGGGATGGTACCAATCGATCCGCAGGACCCAAATTAGTCCAGATGCAACCACTTTCCAAGTCTCTCCGACCTTCACAAAAAAAGTTATTCAAGAATATCTCTTTCTCCTATGTGCTTTCATCCCTAACCCTAACCCTAACCCTTCCGAAAGTCGGAGAAGCTCAAGGATGGTACCGATCGATGCGCGCTACCCCATTTAGTGGGGGTAGAGCCTACTTGCAAGTCTCTCCGACCTTCACAAAAAAAGTTATTCAAGAATATCTCTTTCTCCTATGTGCTTTCATCCCTAACCCTAACCCTAACCCTTCCGAAAGTCGGAGAAGCTCAAGGATGGTACCGATCGATGCGCGCTACCCCATTTAGTGGGGGTAGAGCCTACTTGCAAGTCTCTCCGACCTTCACAAAAAAAGTTATTCAAGAATATCTCTTTCTCCTATGTGCTTTCATCCCTAACCCTAACCCTAACCCTTCCGAAAGTCGGAGAAGCTCAAGGATGGTACTGATCGATGCGCGTTACCCCATTTAGTGGGGGTAGAGCCTACTTGCAAGTCTCTCCGACCTTCACAAAAAAAGTTATTCAAGAATATCTCTTTCTCCTATGTGCTTTCATCCCTAACCCTAACCCTAACCCTTCCGAAAGTCGGAGAAGCTCAAGGATGGTACTGATCGATGCGCGCAACCCCATTTAGTGGGGGTAGAGCCTACTTGCAAGTCTCTCCGACCTTCACAAAAAAAGTTATTCAAGAATATCTCCTCAGATTTTGGGGGAATTTCGTCGGTCGACCTCTTCCGAAGGTCGTACAAGCTCGGGGATGGTACCAATCGATCTGCATGACCCAAATTAGTCCAGATGCAACCACTTTCCAAGTCTCTCCGACCTTCACAAAAAAAGTTATTCAAGAATATCTCTTTCTCCTATGTGCTTTCATCCCTAACCCTAACCCTAACCCTTCCGAAAGTCGGAGAAGCTCAAGGATGGTACCGATCGATGCGCGCTACCCCATTTAGTGGGGGTAGAGCCTACTTGCAAGTCTCTCCGACCTTCACAAAAAAAGTTATTCAAGAATATCTCTTTCTCCTATGTGCTTTCATCCCTAACCCTAACCCTAACCCTTCCGAAAGTCGGAGAAGCTCAAGGATGGTACCGATCGATGCGCGCTACCCCATTTAGTGGGGGTAGAGCCTACTTGCAAGTCTCTCCGACCTTCACAAAAAAAGTTATTCAAGAATATCTCTTTCTCCTATGTGCTTTCATCCCTAACCCTAACCCTAACCCTTCCGAAAGTCGGAGAAGCTCAAGGATGGTACCGATCGATGCGCGCTACCCCATTTAGTGGGGGTAGAGCCTACTTGCAAGTCTCTCCGACCTTCACAAAAAAAGTTATTCAAGAATATCTCTTTCTCCTATGTGCTTTCATCCCTAACCCTAACCCTAACCCTTCCGAAAGTCGGAGAAGCTCAAGGATGGTACCGATCGATGCGCGCTACCCCATTTAGTGGGGGTAGAGCCTACTTGCAAGTCTCTCCGACCTTCACAAAAAAAGTTATTCAAGAATATCTCTTTCTCCTATGTGCTTTCATCCCTAACCCTAACCCTAACCCTTCCGAAAGTCGGAGAAGCTCAAGGATGGTACTGATCGATGCGCGCAACCCCATTTAGTGGGGGTAGAGCCTACTTGCAAGTCTCTCCGACCTTCACAAAAAAAGTTATTCAAGAATATCTCCTCAGATTTTGGGGGAATTTCGTCGGTCGACCTCTTCCGAAGGTCGTACAAGCTCGGGGATGGTACCAATCGATCCGCAGGACCCAAATTAGTCCAGATGCAACCACTTTCCAAGTCTCTCCGACCTTCACAAAAAAAGTTATTCAAGAATATCTCTTTCTCCTATGTGCTTTCATCCCTAACCCTAACCCTAACCCTTCCGAAAGTCGGAGAAGCTCAAGGATGGTACCGATCGATGCGCGCTACCCCATTTAGTGGGGGTAGAGCCTACTTGCAAGTCTCTCCGACCTTCACAAAAAAAGTTATTCAAGAATATCTCTTTCTCCTATGTGCTTTCATCCCTAACCCTAACCCTAACCCTTCCGAAAGTCGGAGAAGCTCAAGGATGGTACCGATCGATGCGCGCTACCCCATTTAGTGGGGGTAGAGCCTACTTGCAAGTCTCTCCGACCTTCACAAAAAAAGTTATTCAAGAATATCTCTTTCTCCTATGTGCTTTCATCCCTAACCCTAACCCTAACCCTTCCGAAAGTCGGAGAAGCTCAAGGATGGTACTGATCGATGCGCGTTACCCCATTTAGTGGGGGTAGAGCCTACTTGCAAGTCTCTCCGACCTTCACAAAAAAAGTTATTCAAGAATATCTCTTTCTCCTATGTGCTTTCATCCCTAACCCTAACCCTAACCCTTCCGAAAGTCGGAGAAGCTCAAGGATGGTACTGATCGATGCGCGCAACCCCATTTAGTGGGGGTAGAGCCTACTTGCAAGTCTCTCCGACCTTCACAAAAAAAGTTATTCAAGAATATCTCCTCAGATTTTGGGGGAATTTCGTCGGTCGACCTCTTCCGAAGGTCGTACAAGCTCGGGGATGGTACCAATCGATCTGCATGACCCAAATTAGTCCAGATGCAACCACTTTCCAAGTCTCTCCGACCTTCACAAAAAAAGTTATTCAAGAATATCTCTTTCTCCTATGTGCTTTCATCCCTAACCCTAACCCTAACCCTTCCGAAAGTCGGAGAAGCTCAAGGATGGTACCGATCGATGCGCGCTACCCCATTTAGTGGGGGTAGAGCCTACTTGCAAGTCTCTCCGACCTTCACAAAAAAAGTTATTCAAGAATATCTCTTTCTCCTATGTGCTTTCATCCCTAACCCTAACCCTAACCCTTCCGAAAGTCGGAGAAGCTCAAGGATGGTACCGATCGATGCGCGCTACCCCATTTAGTGGGGGTAGAGCCTACTTGCAAGTCTCTCCGACCTTCACAAAAAAAGTTATTCAAGAATATCTCTTTCTCCTATGTGCTTTCATCCCTAACCCTAACCCTAACCCTTCCGAAAGTCGGAGAAGCTCAAGGATGGTACCGATCGATGCGCGCTACCCCATTTAGTGGGGGTAGAGCCTACTTGCAAGTCTCTCCGACCTTCACAAAAAAAGTTATTCAAGAATATCTCTTTCTCCTATGTGCTTTCATCCCTAACCCTAACCCTAACCCTTCCGAAAGTCGGAGAAGCTCAAGGATGGTACCGATCGATGCGCGCTACCCCATTTAGTGGGGGTAGAGCCTACTTGCAAGTCTCTCCGACCTTCACAAAAAAAGTTATTCAAGAATATCTCTTTCTCCTATGTGCTTTCATCCCTAACCCTAACCCTAACCCTTCCGAAAGTCGGAGAAGCTCAAGGATGGTACTGATCGATGCGCGCAACCCCATTTAGTGGGGGTAGAGCCTACTTGCAAGTCTCTCCGACCTTCACAAAAAAAGTTATTCAAGAATATCTCCTCAGATTTTGGGGGAATTTCGTCGGTCGACCTCTTCCGAAGGTCGTACAAGCTCGGGGATGGTACCAATCGATCTGCAGGACCCAAATTAGTCCAGATGCAACCACTTTCCAAGTCTCTCCGACCTTCACAAAAAAAGTTATTCAAGAATATCTCTTTCTCCTATGTGCTTTCATCCCTAACCCTAACCCTAACCCTTCCGAAAGTCGGAGAAGCTCAAGGATGGTACCGATCGATGCGCGCTACCCCATTTAGTGGGGGTAGAGCCTACTTGCAAGTCTCTCCGACCTTCACAAAAAAAGTTATTCAAGAATATCTCTTTCTCCTATGTGCTTTCATCCCTAACCCTAACCCTAACCCTTCCGAAAGTCGGAGAAGCTCAAGGATGGTACCGATCGATGCGCGCAACCCCATTTAGTGGGAGTAGAGCCTACTTGCAAGTCTCTCCGACCTTCACAAAAAAAGTTATTCAAGAATATCTCCTCAGATTTGGGGGAATTTCGTCGGTCGACCTCTTCCGAAGGTCGTACAAGCTCGGGGATGGTACCAATCGATCCGCAGGACCCAAATTAGTCCAGATGCAACCACTTTCCAAGTCTCTCCGACCTTCACAAAAAAAGTTATTCAAGAATATCTCTTTCTCCTATGTGCTTTCATCCCTAACCCTAACCCTAACCCTTCCGAAAGTCGGAGAAGCTCAAGGATGGTACCGATCGATGTGCGCTACCCCATTTAGTGGGGGTAGAGCCTACTTGCAAGTCTCTCCGACCTTCACAAAAAAAGTTATTCAAGAATATCTCTTTCTCCTATGTGCTTTCATCCCTAACCCTAACCCTAACCCTTCCGAAAGTCGGAGAAGCTCAAGGATGGTACCGATCGATGCGCGCTACCCCATTTAGTGGGGGTAGAGCCTACTTGCAAGTCTCTCCGACCTTCACAAAAAAAGTTATTCAAGAATATCTCTTTCTCCTATGTGCTTTCATCCCTAACCCTAACCCTAACCCTTCCGAAAGTCGGAGAAGCTCAAGGATGGTACCGATCGATGCGCGCTACCCCATTTAGTGGGGGTAGAGCCTACTTGAAAGTCTCTCCGACCTTCACAAAAAAAGTTATTCAAGAATATCTCTTTCTCCTATGTGCTTTCATCCCTAACCCTAACCCTAACCCTTCCGAAAGTCGGAGAAGCTCAAGGATGGTACTGATCGATGCGCGCAACCCCATTTAGTGGGGGTAGAGCCTACTTGCAAGTCTCTCCGACCTTCACAAAAAAAGTTATTCAAGAATATCTCCTCAGATTTGGGGGAATTTCGTCGGTCGACCTCTTCCGAAGGTCGTACAAGCTCGGGGATGGTACCAATCGATCCGCAGGACCCAAATTAGTCCAGATGCAACCACTTTCCAAGTCTCTCCGACCTTCACAAAAAAAGTTATTCAAGAATATCTCTTTCTCCTATGTGCTTTCATCCCTAACCCTAACCCTAACCCTTCCGAAAGTCGGAGAAGCTCAAGGATGGTACCGATCGATGCGTGCTACCCCATTTAGTGGGGGTAGAGCCTACTTGCAAGTCTCTCCGACCTTCACAAAAAAAGTTATTCAAGAATATCTCTTTCTCCTATGTGCTTTCATCCCTAACCCTAACCCTAACCCTTCCGAAAGTCGGAGAAGCTCAAGGATGGTACCGATCGATGCGCGCTACCCCATTTAGTGGGGGTAGAGCCTACTTGCAAGTCTCTCCGACCTTCACAAAAAAAGTTATTCAAGAATATCTCTTTCTCCTATGTGCTTTCATCCCTAACCCTAACCCTAACCCTTCCGAAAGTCGGAGAAGCTCAAGGATGGTACTGATCGATGCGCGCTACCCCATTTAGTGGGGGTAGAGCCTACTTGCAAGTCTCTCCGACCTTCACAAAAAAAGTTATTCAAGAATATCTCTTTCTCCTATGTGCTTTCATCCCTAACCCTAACCCTAACCCTTCCGAAAGTCGGAGAAGCTCAAGGATGGTACTGATCGATGCGCGCAACCCCATTTAGTGGGGGTAGAGCCTACTTGCAAGTCTCTCCGACCTTCACAAAAAAAGTTATTCAAGAATATCTCCTCAGATTTGGGGGAATTTCGTCGGTCGACCTCTTCCGAAGGTCGTACAAGCTCGGGGATGGTACCAATCGATCCGCAGGACCCAAATTAGTCCAGATGCAACCACTTTCCAAGTCTCTCCGACCTTCACAAAAAAAGTTATTCAAGAATATCTCTTTCTCCTATGTGCTTTCATCCCTAACCCTAACCCTAACCCTTCCGAAAGTCGGAGAAGCTCAAGGATGGTACCGATCGATGCGCGCTACCCCATTTAGTGGGGGTAGAGCCTACTTGCAAGTCTCTCCGACCTTCACAAAAAAAGTTATTCAAGAATATCTCTTTCTCCTATGTGCTTTCATCCCTAACCCTAACCCTAACCCTTCCGAAAGTCGGAGAAGCTCAAGGATGGTACCGATCGATGCGCGCTACCCCATTTAGTGGGGGTAGAGCCTACTTGCAAGTCTCTCCGACCTTCACAAAAAAAGTTATTCAAGAATATCTCTTTCTCCTATGTGCTTTCATCCCTAACCCTAACCCTAACCCTTCCGAAAGTCGGAGAAGCTCAAGGATGGTACTGATCGATGCGCGCTACCCCATTTAGTGGGGGTAGAGCCTACTTGCAAGTCTCTCCGACCTTCACAAAAAAAGTTATTCAAGAATATCTCTTTCTCCTATGTGCTTTCATCCCTAACCCTAACCCTAACCCTTCCGAAAGTCGGAGAAGCTCAAGGATGGTACTGATCGATGCGCGCAACCCCATTTAGTGGGGGTAGAGCCTACTTGCAAGTCTCTCCGACCTTCACAAAAAAAGTTATTCAAGAATATCTCCTCAGATTTTGGGGGAATTTCGTCGGTCGACCTCTTCCGAAGGTCGTACAAGCTCGGGGATGGTACCAATCGATCTGCAGGACCCAAATTAGTCCAGATGCAACCACTTTCCAAGTCTCTCCGACCTTCACAAAAAAAGTTATTCAAGAATATCTCTTTCTCCTATGTGCTTTCATCCCTAACCCTAACCCTAACCCTTCCGAAAGTCGGAGAAGCTCAAGGATGGTACCGATCGATGCGCGCTACCCCATTTAGTGGGGGTAGAGCCTACTTGCAAGTCTCTCCGACCTTCACAAAAAAAGTTATTCAAGAATATCTCTTTCTCCTATGTGCTTTCATCCCTAACCCTAACCCTAACCCTTCCGAAAGTCGGAGAAGCTCAAGGATGGTACCGATCGATGCGCGCAACCCCATTTAGTGGGGGTAGAGCCTACTTGCAAGTCTCTCCGACCATCACAAAAAAAGTTATTCAAGAATATCTCCTCAGATTTGGGGGAATTTCGTCGGTCGACCTCTTTCGAAGGTCGTACAAGCTCATGGATGGTACCAATCGATCCGCAGGACCCAAATTAGTCCAGATGCAACCACTTTCCAAGTCTCTCCGACCTTCACAAAAAAAGTTATTCAAGAATATCTCTTTCTCCTATGTGCTTTCATCCCTAACCCTAACCCTAACCCTTCCGAAAGTCGGAGAAGCTCAAGGATGGTACCGATCGATGCGCGCTACCCCATTTAGTGGGGGTAGAGCCTACTTGCAAGTCTCTCCGACCTTCACAAAAAAAGTTATTCAAGAATATCTCTTTCTCCTATGTGCTTTCATCCCTAACCCTAACCCTAACCCTTCCGAAAGTCGGAGAAGCTCAAAGATGGTACCGATCGATGCGCGCTACCCCATTTAGTGGGGGTAGAGCCTACTTGCAAGTCTCTCCGACCTTCACAAAAAAAGTTATTCAAGAATATCTCTTTCTCCTATGTGCTTTCATCCCTAACCCTAACCCTAACCCTTCCGAAAGTCGGAGAAGCTCAAGGATGGTACCGATCGATGCGCGCTACCCCATTTAGTGGGGGTAGAGCCTACTTGCAAGTCTCTCCGACCTTCACAAAAAAAGTTATTCAAGAATATCTCTTTCTCCTATGTGCTTTCATCCCTAACCCTAACCCTAACCCTTCCGAAAGTCGGAGAAGCTCAAGGATGGTACTGATCGATGCGCGCAACCCCATTTAGTGGGGGTAGAGCCTACTTGCAAGTCTCTCCGACCTTCACAAAAAAAGTTATTCAAGAATATCTCCTCAGATTTGGGGGAATTTCGTCGGTCGACCTCTTCCGAAGGTCGTACAAGCTCGGGGATGGTACCAATCGATCCGCAGGACCCAAATTAGTCCAGATGCAACCACTTTCCAAGTCTCTCCGACCTTCACAAAAAAAGTTATTCAAGAATATCTCTTTCTCCTATGTGCTTTCATCCCTAACCCTAACCCTAACCCTTCCGAAAGTCGGAGAAGCTCAAGGATGGTACCGATCGATGCGCGCTACCCCATTTAGTGGGGGTAGAGCCTACTTGCAAGTCTCTCCGACCTTCACAAAAAAAGTTATTCAAGAATATCTCTTTCTCCTATGTGCTTTCATCCCTAACCCTAACCCTAACCCTTCCGAAAGTCGGAGAAGCTCAAGGATGGTACCGATCGATGCGCGCTACCCCATTTAGTGGGGGTAGAGCCTACTTGCAAGTCTCTCCGACCTTCACAAAAAAAGTTATTCAAGAATATCTCTTTCTCCTATGTGCTTTCATCCCTAACCCTAACCCTAACCCTTCCGAAAGTCGGAGAAGCTCAAGGATGGTACTGATCGATGCGCGTTACCCCATTTAGTGGGGGTAGAGCCTACTTGCAAGTCTCTCCGACCTTCACAAAAAAAGTTATTCAAGAATATCTCTTTCTCCTATGTGCTTTCATCCCTAACCCTAACCCTAACCCTTCCGAAAGTCGGAGAAGCTCAAGGATGGTACTGATCGATGCGCGCAACCCCATTTAGTGGGGGTAGAGCCTACTTGCAAGTCTCTCCGACCTTCACAAAAAAAGTTATTCAAGAATATCTCCTCAGATTTTGGGGGAATTTCGTCGGTCGACCTCTTCCGAAGGTCGTACAAGCTCGGGGATGGTACCAATCGATCTGCATGACCCAAATTAGTCCAGATGCAACCACTTTCCAAGTCTCTCCGACCTTCACAAAAAAAGTTATTCAAGAATATCTCTTTCTCCTATGTGCTTTCATCCCTAACCCTAACCCTAACCCTTCCGAAAGTCGGAGAAGCTCAAGGATGGTACCGATCGATGCGCGCTACCCCATTTAGTGGGGGTAGAGCCTACTTGCAAGTCTCTCCGACCTTCACAAAAAAAGTTATTCAAGAATATCTCTTTCTCCTATGTGCTTTCATCCCTAACCCTAACCCTAACCCTTCCGAAAGTCGGAGAAGCTCAAGGATGGTACTGATCGATGCGCGTTACCCCATTTAGTGGGGGTAGAGCCTACTTGCAAGTCTCTCCGACCTTCACAAAAAAAGTTATTCAAGAATATCTCTTTCTCCTATGTGCTTTCATCCCTAACCCTAACCCTAACCCTTCCGAAAGTCGGAGAAGCTCAAGGATGGTACTGATCGATGCGCGCAACCCCATTTAGTGGGGGTAGAGCCTACTTGCAAGTCTCTCCGACCTTCACAAAAAAAGTTATTCAAGAATATCTCCTCAGATTTTGGGGGAATTTCGTCGGTCGACCTCTTCCGAAGGTCGTACAAGCTCGGGGATGGTACCAATCGATCTGCATGACCCAAATTAGTCCAGATGCAACCACTTTCCAAGTCTCTCCGACCTTCACAAAAAAAGTTATTCAAGAATATCTCTTTCTCCTATGTGCTTTCATCCCTAACCCTAACCCTAACCCTTCCGAAAGTCGGAGAAGCTCAAGGATGGTACCGATCGATGCGCGCTACCCCATTTAGTGGGGGTAGAGCCTACTTGCAAGTCTCTCCGACCTTCACAAAAAAAGTTATTCAAGAATATCTCTTTCTCCTATGTGCTTTCATCCCTAACCCTAACCCTAACCCTTCCGAAAGTCGGAGAAGCTCAAGGATGGTACCGATCGATGCGCGCAACCCCATTTAGTGGGGGTAGAGCCTACTTGCAAGTCTCTCCGACCTTCACAAAAAAAGTTATTCAAGAATATCTCCTCAGATTTGGGGGAATTTCGTCGGTCGACCTCTTCCGAAGGTCGTACAAGCTCGGGGATGGTACCAATCGATCCGCAGGACCCAAATTAGTCCAGATGCAACCACTTTCCAAGTCTCTCCGACCTTCACAAAAAAGGTTATTCAAGAATATCTCTTTCTCCTATGTGCTTTCATCCCTAACCCTAACCCTAACCCTTCCGAAAGTCGGAGAAGCTCAAGGATGGTACTGATCGATGCGCGCTACCCCATTTAGTGGGGGTAGAGCCTACTTGCAAGTCTCTCCGACCTTCACAAAAAAAGTTATTCAAGAATATCTCTTTCTCCTATGTGCTTTCATCCCTAACCCTAACCCTAACCCTTCCGAAAGTCGGAGAAGCTCAAGGATGGTACCGATCGATGCGCGCTACCCCATTTAGTGGGGGTAGAGCCTACTTGCAAGTCTCTCCGACCTTCACAAAAAAAGTTATTCAAGAATATCTCTTTCTCCTATGTGCTTTCATCCCTAACCCTAACCCTTCCGAAAGTCGGAGAAGCTCAAGGATGGTACCGATCGATGCGCGCTACCCCATTTAGTGGGGGTAGAGCCTACTTGCAAGTCTCTCCGACCTTCACAAAAAAAGTTATTCAAGAATATCTCTTTCTCCTATGTGCTTTCATCCCTAACCCTAACCCTTCCGAAAGTCGGAGAAGCTCAAGGATGGTACCGATCGATGCGCGCTACCCCATTTAGTGGGGGTAGAGCCTACTTGCAAGTCTCTCCGACCTTCACAAAAAAAGTTATTCAAGAATATCTCTTTCTCCTATGTGCTTTCATCCCTAACCCTAACCCTAACCCTTCCGAAAGTCGGAGAAGCTCAAGGATGGTACTGATCGATGCGCGCAACCCCATTTAGTGGGGGTAGAGCCTACTTGCAAGTCTCTCCGACCTTCACAAAAAAAGTTATTCAAGAATATCTCCTAAGATTTGGGGGAATTTCGTCGGTCGACCTCTTCCGAAGGTCGTACAAGCTCGGGGATGGTACCAATCGATCCGCAGGACCCAAATTAGTCCAGATGCAACCACTTTCCAAGTCTCTCCGACCTTCACAAAAAAAGTTATTCAAGAATATCTCTTTCTCCTATGTGCTTTCATCCCTAACCCTAACCCTAACCCTTCCGAAAGTCGGAGAAGCTCAAGGATGGTACCGATCGATGCGCGCTACCCCATTTAGTGGGGGTAGAGCCTACTTGCAAGTCTCTCCGACCTTCACAAAAAAAGTTATTCAAGAATATCTCTTTCTCCTATGTGCTTTCATCCCTAACCCTAACCCTAACCCTTCCGAAAGTCGGAGAAGCTCAAGGATGGTACCGATCGATGCGCGCTACCCCATTTAGTGGGGGTAGAGCCTACTTGCAAGTCTCTCCGACCTTCACAAAAAAAGTTATTCAAGAATATCTCTTTCTCCTATGTGCTTTCATCCCTAACCCTAACCCTAACCCTTCCGAAAGTCGGAGAAGCTCAAGGATGGTACTGATCGATGCGCGTTACCCCATTTAGTGGGGGTAGAGCCTACTTGCAAGTCTCTCCGACCTTCACAAAAAAAGTTATTCAAGAATATCTCTTTCTCCTATGTGCTTTCATCCCTAACCCTAACCCTAACCCTTCCGAAAGTCGGAGAAGCTCAAGGATGGCACTGATCGATGCGCGCAACCCCATTTAGTGGGGGTAGAGCCTACTTGCAAGTCTCTCCGACCTTCACAAAAAAAGTTATTCAAGAATATCTCCTCAGATTTTGGGGGAATTTCGTCGGTCGACCTCTTCCGAAGGTCGTACAAGCTCGGGGATGGTACCAATCGATCTGCAGGACCCAAATTAGTCCAGATGCAACCACTTTCCAAGTCTCTCCGACCTTCACAAAAAAAGTTATTCAAGAATATCTCTTTCTCCTATGTGCTTTCATCCCTAACCCTAACCCTAACCCTTCCGAAAGTCGGAGAAGCTCAAGGATGGTACTGATCGATGCGCGCAACCCCATTTAGTGGGGGTAGAGCCTACTTGCAAGTCTCTCCGACCTTCACAAAAAAAGTTATTCAAGAATATCTCCTAAGATTTGGGGGAATTTCGTCGGTCGACCTCTTCCGAAGGTCGTACAAGCTCGGGGATGGTACCAATCGATCCGCAGGACCCAAATTAGTCCAGATGCAACCACTTTCCAAGTCTCTCCGACCTTCACAAAAAAAGTTATTCAAGAATATCTCTTTCTCCTATGTGCTTTCATCCCTAACCCTAACCCTAACCCTTCCGAAAGTCGGAGAAGCTCAAGGATGGTACCGATCGATGCGCGCTACCCCATTTAGTGGGGGTAGAGCCTACTTGCAAGTCTCTCCGACCTTCACAAAAAAAGTTATTCAAGAATATCTCTTTCTCCTATGTGCTTTCATCCCTAACCCTAACCCTAACCCTTCCGAAAGTCGGAGAAGCTCAAGGATGGTACCGATCGATGCGCGCTACCCCATTTAGTGGGGGTAGAGCCTACTTGCAAGTCTCTCCGACCTTCACAAAAAAAGTTATTCAAGAATATCTCTTTCTCCTATGTGCTTTCATCCCTAACCCTAACCCTAACCCTTCCGAAAGTCGGAGAAGCTCAAGGATGGTACTGATCGATGCGCGTTACCCCATTTAGTGGGGGTAGAGCCTACTTGCAAGTCTCTCCGACCTTCACAAAAAAAGTTATTCAAGAATATCTCTTTCTCCTATGTGCTTTCATCCCTAACCCTAACCCTAACCCTTCCGAAAGTCGGAGAAGCTCAAGGATGGTACTGATCGATGCGCGCAACCCCATTTAGTGGGGGTAGAGCCTACTTGCAAGTCTCTCCGACCTTCACAAAAAAAGTTATTCAAGAATATCTCCTCAGATTTTGGGGGAATTTCGTCGGTCGACCTCTTCCGAAGGTCGTACAAGCTCGGGGATGGTACCAATCGATCTGCAGGACCCAAATTAGTCCAGATGCAACCACTTTCCAAGTCTCTCCGACCTTCACAAAAAAAGTTATTCAAGAATATCTCTTTCTCCTATGTGCTTTCATCCCTAACCCTAACCCTAACCCTTCCGAAAGTCGGAGAAGCTCAAGGATGGTACCGATCGATGCGCGCTACCCCATTTAGTGGGGGTAGAGCCTACTTGCAAGTCTCTCCGACCTTCACAAAAAAAGTTATTCAAGAATATCTCTTTCTCCTATGTGCTTTCATCCCTAACCCTAACCCTAACCCTTCCGAAAGTCGGAGAAGCTCAAGGATGGTACCGATCGATGCGCGCAACCCCATTTAGTGGGGGTAGAGCCTACTTGCAAGTCTCTCCGACCTTCACAAAAAAAGTTATTCAAGAATATCTCCTCAGATTTGGGGGAATTTCGTCGGTCGACCTCTTCCGAAGGTCGTACAAGCTCGGGGATGGTACCAATCGATCCGCAGGACCCAAATTAGTCCAGATGCAACCACTTTCCAAGTCTCTCCGACCTTCACAAAAAAAGTTATTCAAGAATATCTCTTTCTCCTATGTGCTTTCATCCCTAACCCTAACCCTAACCCTTCCGAAAGTCGGAGAAGCTCAAGGATGGTACTGATCGATGCGCGCTACCCCATTTAGTGGGGGTAGAGCCTACTTGCAAGTCTCTCCGACCTTCACAAAAAAAGTTATTCAAGAATATCTCTTTCTCCTATGTGCTTTCATCCCTAACCCTAACCCTAACCCTTCCGAAAGTCGGAGAAGCTCAAGGATGGTACCGATCGATGCGCGCTACCCCATTTAGTGGGGGTAGAGCCTACTTGCAAGTCTCTCCGACCTTCACAAAAAAAGTTATTCAAGAATATCTCTTTCTCCTATGTGCTTTCATCCCTAACCCTAACCCTAACCCTTCCGAAAGTCGGAGAAGCTCAAGGATGGTACCGATCGATGCGCGCTACCCCATTTAGTGGGGGTAGAGCCTACTTGCAAGTCTCTCCGACCTTCACAAAAAAAGTTATTCAAGAATATCTCTTTCTCCTATGTGCTTTCATCCCTAACCCTAACCCTAACCCTTCCGAAAGTCGGAGAAGCTCAAGGATGGTACTGATCGATGCGCGCAACCCCATTTAGTGGGGGTAGAGCCTACTTGCAAGTCTCTCCGACCTTCACAAAAAAAGTTATTCAAGAATATCTCCTCAGATTTGGGGGAATTTCGTCGGTCGACCTCTTCCGAAGGTCGTACAAGCTCGGGGATGGTACCAATCGATCCGCAGGACCCAAATTAGTCCAGATGCAACCACTTTCCAAGTCTCTCCGACCTTCACAAAAAAAGTTATTCAAGAATATCTCTTTCTCCTATGTGCTTTCATCCCTAACCCTAACCCTAACCCTTCCGAAAGTCGGAGAAGCTCAAGGATGGTACCGATCGATGCGCGCTACCCCATTTAGTGGGGGTAGAGCCTACTTGCAAGTCTCTCCGACCTTCACAAAAAAAGTTATTCAAGAATATCTCTTTCTCCTATGTGCTTTCATCCCTAACCCTAACCCTAACCCTTCCGAAAGTCGGAGAAGCTCAAGGATGGTACCGATCGATGCGCGCTACCCCATTTAGTGGGGGTAGAGCCTACTTGCAAGTCTCTCCGACCTTCACAAAAAAAGTTATTCAAGAATATCTCTTTCTCCTATGTGCTTTCATCCCTAACCCTAACCCTAACCCTTCCGAAAGTCGGAGAAGCTCAAGGATGGTACTGATCGATGCGCGTTACCCCATTTAGTGGGGGTAGAGCCTACTTGCAAGTCTCTCCGACCTTCACAAAAAAAGTTATTCAAGAATATCTCTTTCTCCTATGTGCTTTCATCCCTAACCCTAACCCTAACCCTTCCGAAAGTCGGAGAAGCTCAAGGATGGTACTGATCGATGCGCGCAACCCCATTTAGTGGGGGTAGAGCCTACTTGCAAGTCTCTCCGACCTTCACAAAAAAAGTTATTCAAGAATATCTCCTCAGATTTTGGGGGAATTTCGTCGGTCGACCTCTTCCGAAGGTCGTACAAGCTCGGGGATGGTACCAATCGATCTGCATGACCCAAATTAGTCCAGATGCAACCACTTTCCAAGTCTCTCCGACCTTCACAAAAAAAGTTATTCAAGAATATCTCTTTCTCCTATGTGCTTTCATCCCTAACCCTAACCCTAACCCTTCCGAAAGTCGGAGAAGCTCAAGGATGGTACCGATCGATGCGCGCTACCCCATTTAGTGGGGGTAGAGCCTACTTGCAAGTCTCTCCGACCTTCACAAAAAAAGTTATTCAAGAATATCTCTTTCTCCTATGTGCTTTCATCCCTAACCCTAACCCTAACCCTTCCGAAAGTCGGAGAAGCTCAAGGATGGTACCGATCGATGCGCGCTACCCCATTTAGTGGGGGTAGAGCCTACTTGCAAGTCTCTCCGACCTTCACAAAAAAAGTTATTCAAGAATATCTCTTTCTCCTATGTGCTTTCATCCCTAACCCTAACCCTAACCCTTCCGAAAGTCGGAGAAGCTCAAGGATGGTACCGATCGATGCGCGCTACCCCATTTAGTGGGGGTAGAGCCTACTTGCAAGTCTCTCCGACCTTCACAAAAAAAGTTATTCAAGAATATCTCTTTCTCCTATGTGCTTTCATCCCTAACCCTAACCCTAACCCTTCCGAAAGTCGGAGAAGCTCAAGGATGGTACCGATCGATGCGCGCTACCCCATTTAGTGGGGGTAGAGCCTACTTGCAAGTCTCTCCGACCTTCACAAAAAAAGTTATTCAAGAATATCTCTTTCTCCTATGTGCTTTCATCCCTAACCCTAACCCTAACCCTTCCGAAAGTCGGAGAAGCTCAAGGATGGTACTGATCGATGCGCGCAACCCCATTTAGTGGGGGTAGAGCCTACTTGCAAGTCTCTCCGACCTTCACAAAAAAAGTTATTCAAGAATATCTCCTCAGATTTTGGGGGAATTTCGTCGGTCGACCTCTTCCGAAGGTCGTACAAGCTCGGGGATGGTACCAATCGATCCGCAGGACCCAAATTAGTCCAGATGCAACCACTTTCCAAGTCTCTCCGACCTTCACAAAAAAAGTTATTCAAGAATATCTCTTTCTCCTATGTGCTTTCATCCCTAACCCTAACCCTAACCCTTCCGAAAGTCGGAGAAGCTCAAGGATGGTACCGATCGATGCGCGCTACCCCATTTAGTGGGGGTAGAGCCTACTTGCAAGTCTCTCCGACCTTCACAAAAAAAGTTATTCAAGAATATCTCTTTCTCCTATGTGCTTTCATCCCTAACCCTAACCCTAACCCTTCCGAAAGTCGGAGAAGCTCAAGGATGGTACCGATCGATGCGCGCTACCCCATTTAGTGGGGGTAGAGCCTACTTGCAAGTCTCTCCGACCTTCACAAAAAAAGTTATTCAAGAATATCTCTTTCTCCTATGTGCTTTCATCCCTAACCCTAACCCTAACCCTTCCGAAAGTCGGAGAAGCTCAAGGATGGTACTGATCGATGCGCGTTACCCCATTTAGTGGGGGTAGAGCCTACTTGCAAGTCTCTCCGACCTTCACAAAAAAAGTTATTCAAGAATATCTCTTTCTCCTATGTGCTTTCATCCCTAACCCTAACCCTAACCCTTCCGAAAGTCGGAGAAGCTCAAGGATGGTACTGATCGATGCGCGCAACCCCATTTAGTGGGGGTAGAGCCTACTTGCAAGTCTCTCCGACCTTCACAAAAAAAGTTATTCAAGAATATCTCCTCAGATTTTGGGGGAATTTCGTCGGTCGACCTCTTCCGAAGGTCGTACAAGCTCGGGGATGGTACCAATCGATCTGCATGACCCAAATTAGTCCAGATGCAACCACTTTCCAAGTCTCTCCGACCTTCACAAAAAAAGTTATTCAAGAATATCTCTTTCTCCTATGTGCTTTCATCCCTAACCCTAACCCTAACCCTTCCGAAAGTCGGAGAAGCTCAAGGATGGTACCGATCGATGCGCGCTACCCCATTTAGTGGGGGTAGAGCCTACTTGCAAGTCTCTCCGACCTTCACAAAAAAAGTTATTCAAGAATATCTCTTTCTCCTATGTGCTTTCATCCCTAACCCTAACCCTAACCCTTCCGAAAGTCGGAGAAGCTCAAGGATGGTACCGATCGATGCGCGCTACCCCATTTAGTGGGGGTAGAGCCTACTTGCAAGTCTCTCCGACCTTCACAAAAAAAGTTATTCAAGAATATCTCTTTCTCCTATGTGCTTTCATCCCTAACCCTAACCCTAACCCTTCCGAAAGTCGGAGAAGCTCAAGGATGGTACCGATCGATGCGCGCTACCCCATTTAGTGGGGGTAGAGCCTACTTGCAAGTCTCTCCGACCTTCACAAAAAAAGTTATTCAAGAATATCTCTTTCTCCTATGTGCTTTCATCCCTAACCCTAACCCTAACCCTTCCGAAAGTCGGAGAAGCTCAAGGATGGTACCGATCGATGCGCGCTACCCCATTTAGTGGGGGTAGAGCCTACTTGCAAGTCTCTCCGACCTTCACAAAAAAAGTTATTCAAGAATATCTCTTTCTCCTATGTGCTTTCATCCCTAACCCTAACCCTAACCCTTCCGAAAGTCGGAGAAGCTCAAGGATGGTACTGATCGATGCGCGCAACCCCATTTAGTGGGGGTAGAGCCTACTTGCAAGTCTCTCCGACCTTCACAAAAAAAGTTATTCAAGAATATCTCCTCAGATTTTGGGGGAATTTCGTCGGTCGACCTCTTCCGAAGGTCGTACAAGCTCGGGGATGGTACCAATCGATCTGCAGGACCCAAATTAGTCCAGATGCAACCACTTTCCAAGTCTCTCCGACCTTCACAAAAAAAGTTATTCAAGAATATCTCTTTCTCCTATGTGCTTTCATCCCTAACCCTAACCCTAACCCTTCCGAAAGTCGGAGAAGCTCAAGGATGGTACCGATCGATGCGCGCTACCCCATTTAGTGGGGGTAGAGCCTACTTGCAAGTCTCTCCGACCTTCACAAAAAAAGTTATTCAAGAATATCTCTTTCTCCTATGTGCTTTCATCCCTAACCCTAACCCTAACCCTTCCGAAAGTCGGAGAAGCTCAAGGATGGTACCGATCGATGCGCGCAACCCCATTTAGTGGGAGTAGAGCCTACTTGCAAGTCTCTCCGACCTTCACAAAAAAAGTTATTCAAGAATATCTCCTCAGATTTGGGGGAATTTCGTCGGTCGACCTCTTCCGAAGGTCGTACAAGCTCGGGGATGGTACCAATCGATCCGCAGGACCCAAATTAGTCCAGATGCAACCACTTTCCAAGTCTCTCCGACCTTCACAAAAAAAGTTATTCAAGAATATCTCTTTCTCCTATGTGCTTTCATCCCTAACCCTAACCCTAACCCTTCCGAAAGTCGGAGAAGCTCAAGGATGGTACCGATCGATGTGCGCTACCCCATTTAGTGGGGGTAGAGCCTACTTGCAAGTCTCTCCGACCTTCACAAAAAAAGTTATTCAAGAATATCTCTTTCTCCTATGTGCTTTCATCCCTAACCCTAACCCTAACCCTTCCGAAAGTCGGAGAAGCTCAAGGATGGTACCGATCGATGCGCGCTACCCCATTTAGTGGGGGTAGAGCCTACTTGCAAGTCTCTCCGACCTTCACAAAAAAAGTTATTCAAGAATATCTCTTTCTCCTATGTGCTTTCATCCCTAACCCTAACCCTAACCCTTCCGAAAGTCGGAGAAGCTCAAGGATGGTACCGATCGATGCGCGCTACCCCATTTAGTGGGGGTAGAGCCTACTTGAAAGTCTCTCCGACCTTCACAAAAAAAGTTATTCAAGAATATCTCTTTCTCCTATGTGCTTTCATCCCTAACCCTAACCCTAACCCTTCCGAAAGTCGGAGAAGCTCAAGGATGGTACTGATCGATGCGCGCAACCCCATTTAGTGGGGGTAGAGCCTACTTGCAAGTCTCTACGACCTTCACAAAAAAAGTTATTCAAGAATATCTCCTCAGATTTGGGGGAATTTCGTCGGTCGACCTCTTCCGAAGGTCGTACAAGCTCGGGGATGGTACCAATCGATCCGCAGGACCCAAATTAGTCCAGATGCAACCACTTTCCAAGTCTCTCCGACCTTCACAAAAAAAGTTATTCAAGAATATCTCTTTCTCCTATGTGCTTTCATCCCTAACCCTAACCCTAACCCTTCCGAAAGTCGGAGAAGCTCAAGGATGGTACCGATCGATGCGTGCTACCCCATTTAGTGGGGGTAGAGCCTACTTGCAAGTCTCTCCGACCTTCACAAAAAAAGTTATTCAAGAATATCTCTTTCTCCTATGTGCTTTCATCCCTAACCCTAACCCTAACCCTTCCGAAAGTCGGAGAAGCTCAAGGATGGTACCGATCGATGCGCGCTACCCCATTTAGTGGGGGTAGAGCCTACTTGCAAGTCTCTCCGACCTTCACAAAAAAAGTTATTCAAGAATATCTCTTTCTCCTATGTGCTTTCATCCCTAACCCTAACCCTAACCCTTCCGAAAGTCGGAGAAGCTCAAGGATGGTACTGATCGATGCGCGCTACCCCATTTAGTGGGGGTAGAGCCTACTTGCAAGTCTCTCCGACCTTCACAAAAAAAGTTATTCAAGAATATCTCTTTCTCCTATGTGCTTTCATCCCTAACCCTAACCCTAACCCTTCCGAAAGTCGGAGAAGCTCAAGGATGGTACTGATCGATGCGCGCAACCCCATTTAGTGGGGGTAGAGCCTACTTGCAAGTCTCTCCGACCTTCACAAAAAAAGTTATTCAAGAATATCTCCTCAGATTTGGGGGAATTTCGTCGGTCGACCTCTTCCGAAGGTCGTACAAGCTCGGGGATGGTACCAATCGATCCGCAGGACCCAAATTAGTCCAGATGCAACCACTTTCCAAGTCTCTCCGACCTTCACAAAAAAAGTTATTCAAGAATATCTCTTTCTCCTATGTGCTTTCATCCCTAACCCTAACCCTAACCCTTCCGAAAGTCGGAGAAGCTCAAGGATGGTACCGATCGATGCGCGCTACCCCATTTAGTGGGGGTAGAGCCTACTTGCAAGTCTCTCCGACCTTCACAAAAAAAGTTATTCAAGAATATCTCTTTCTCCTATGTGCTTTCATCCCTAACCCTAACCCTAACCCTTCCGAAAGTCGGAGAAGCTCAAGGATGGTACCGATCGATGCGCGCTACCCCATTTAGTGGGGGTAGAGCCTACTTGCAAGTCTCTCCGACCTTCACAAAAAAAGTTATTCAAGAATATCTCTTTCTCCTATGTGCTTTCATCCCTAACCCTAACCCTAACCCTTCCGAAAGTCGGAGAAGCTCAAGGATGGTACTGATCGATGCGCGCTACCCCATTTAGTGGGGGTAGAGCCTACTTGCAAGTCTCTCCGACCTTCACAAAAAAAGTTATTCAAGAATATCTCTTTCTCCTATGTGCTTTCATCCCTAACCCTAACCCTAACCCTTCCGAAAGTCGGAGAAGCTCAAGGATGGTACTGATCGATGCGCGCAACCCCATTTAGTGGGGGTAGAGCCTACTTGCAAGTCTCTCCGACCTTCACAAAAAAAGTTATTCAAGAATATCTCCTCAGATTTTGGGGGAATTTCGTCGGTCGACCTCTTCCGAAGGTCGTACAAGCTCGGGGATGGTACCAATCGATCTGCAGGACCCAAATTAGTCCAGATGCAACCACTTTCCAAGTCTCTCCGACCTTCACAAAAAAAGTTATTCAAGAATATCTCTTTCTCCTATGTGCTTTCATCCCTAACCCTAACCCTAACCCTTCCGAAAGTCGGAGAAGCTCAAGGATGGTACCGATCGATGCGCGCTACCCCATTTAGTGGGGGTAGAGCCTACTTGCAAGTCTCTCCGACCTTCACAAAAAAAGTTATTCAAGAATATCTCTTTCTCCTATGTGCTTTCATCCCTAACCCTAACCCTAACCCTTCCGAAAGTCGGAGAAGCTCAAGGATGGTACCGATCGATGCGCGCAACCCCATTTAGTGGGGGTAGAGCCTACTTGCAAGTCTCTCCGACCATCACAAAAAAAGTTATTCAAGAATATCTCCTCAGATTTGGGGGAATTTCGTCGGTCGACCTCTTTCGAAGGTCGTACAAGCTCATGGATGGTACCAATCGATCCGCAGGACCCAAATTAGTCCAGATGCAACCACTTTCCAAGTCTCTCCGACCTTCACAAAAAAAGTTATTCAAGAATATCTCTTTCTCCTATGTGCTTTCATCCCTAACCCTAACCCTAACCCTTCCGAAAGTCGGAGAAGCTCAAGGATGGTACCGATCGATGCGCGCTACCCCATTTAGTGGGGGTAGAGCCTACTTGCAAGTCTCTCCGACCTTCACAAAAAAAGTTATTCAAGAATATCTCTTTCTCCTATGTGCTTTCATCCCTAACCCTAACCCTAACCCTTCCGAAAGTCGGAGAAGCTCAAAGATGGTACCGATCGATGCGCGCTACCCCATTTAGTGGGGGTAGAGCCTACTTGCAAGTCTCTCCGACCTTCACAAAAAAAGTTATTCAAGAATATCTCTTTCTCCTATGTGCTTTCATCCCTAACCCTAACCCTAACCCTTCCGAAAGTCGGAGAAGCTCAAGGATGGTACCGATCGATGCGCGCTACCCCATTTAGTGGGGGTAGAGCCTACTTGCAAGTCTCTCCGACCTTCACAAAAAAAGTTATTCAAGAATATCTCTTTCTCCTATGTGCTTTCATCCCTAACCCTAACCCTAACCCTTCCGAAAGTCGGAGAAGCTCAAGGATGGTACTGATCGATGCGCGCAACCCCATTTAGTGGGGGTAGAGCCTACTTGCAAGTCTCTCCGACCTTCACAAAAAAAGTTATTCAAGAATATCTCCTCAGATTTGGGGGAATTTCGTCGGTCGACCTCTTCCGAAGGTCGTACAAGCTCGGGGATGGTACCAATCGATCCGCAGGACCCAAATTAGTCCAGATGCAACCACTTTCCAAGTCTCTCCGACCTTCACAAAAAAAGTTATTCAAGAATATCTCTTTCTCCTATGTGCTTTCATCCCTAACCCTAACCCTAACCCTTCCGAAAGTCGGAGAAGCTCAAGGATGGTACCGATCGATGCGCGCTACCCCATTTAGTGGGGGTAGAGCCTACTTGCAAGTCTCTCCGACCTTCACAAAAAAAGTTATTCAAGAATATCTCTTTCTCCTATGTGCTTTCATCCCTAACCCTAACCCTAACCCTTCCGAAAGTCGGAGAAGCTCAAGGATGGTACCGATCGATGCGCGCTACCCCATTTAGTGGGGGTAGAGCCTACTTGCAAGTCTCTCCGACCTTCACAAAAAAAGTTATTCAAGAATATCTCTTTCTCCTATGTGCTTTCATCCCTAACCCTAACCCTAACCCTTCCGAAAGTCGGAGAAGCTCAAGGATGGTACTGATCGATGCGCGTTACCCCATTTAGTGGGGGTAGAGCCTACTTGCAAGTCTCTCCGACCTTCACAAAAAAAGTTATTCAAGAATATCTCTTTCTCCTATGTGCTTTCATCCCTAACCCTAACCCTAACCCTTCCGAAAGTCGGAGAAGCTCAAGGATGGTACTGATCGATGCGCGCAACCCCATTTAGTGGGGGTAGAGCCTACTTGCAAGTCTCTCCGACCTTCACAAAAAAAGTTATTCAAGAATATCTCCTCAGATTTTGGGGGAATTTCGTCGGTCGACCTCTTCCGAAGGTCGTACAAGCTCGGGGATGGTACCAATCGATCTGCATGACCCAAATTAGTCCAGATGCAACCACTTTCCAAGTCTCTCCGACCTTCACAAAAAAAGTTATTCAAGAATATCTCTTTCTCCTATGTGCTTTCATCCCTAACCCTAACCCTAACCCTTCCGAAAGTCGGAGAAGCTCAAGGATGGTACCGATCGATGCGCGCTACCCCATTTAGTGGGGGTAGAGCCTACTTGCAAGTCTCTCCGACCTTCACAAAAAAAGTTATTCAAGAATATCTCTTTCTCCTATGTGCTTTCATCCCTAACCCTAACCCTAACCCTTCCGAAAGTCGGAGAAGCTCAAGGATGGTACTGATCGATGCGCGTTACCCCATTTAGTGGGGGTAGAGCCTACTTGCAAGTCTCTCCGACCTTCACAAAAAAAGTTATTCAAGAATATCTCTTTCTCCTATGTGCTTTCATCCCTAACCCTAACCCTAACCCTTCCGAAAGTCGGAGAAGCTCAAGGATGGTACTGATCGATGCGCGCAACCCCATTTAGTGGGGGTAGAGCCTACTTGCAAGTCTCTCCGACCTTCACAAAAAAAGTTATTCAAGAATATCTCCTCAGATTTTGGGGGAATTTCGTCGGTCGACCTCTTCCGAAGGTCGTACAAGCTCGGGGATGGTACCAATCGATCTGCATGACCCAAATTAGTCCAGATGCAACCACTTTCCAAGTCTCTCCGACCTTCACAAAAAAAGTTATTCAAGAATATCTCTTTCTCCTATGTGCTTTCATCCCTAACCCTAACCCTAAACCTTCCGAAAGTCGGAGAAGCTCAAGGATGGTACCGATCGATGCGCGCTACCCCATTTAGTGGGGGTAGAGCCTACTTGCAAGTCTCTCCGACCTTCACAAAAAAAGTTATTCAAGAATATCTCTTTCTCCTATGTGCTTTCATCCCTAACCCTAACCCTAACCCTTCCGAAAGTCGGAGAAGCTCAAGGATGGTACCGATCGATGCGCGCAACCCCATTTAGTGGGGGTAGAGCCTACTTGCAAGTCTCTCCGACCTTCACAAAAAAAGTTATTCAAGAATATCTCCTCAGATTTGGGGGAATTTCGTCGGTCGACCTCTTCCGAAGGTCGTACAAGCTCGGGGATGGTACCAATCGATCCGCAGGACCCAAATTAGTCCAGATGCAACCACTTTCCAAGTCTCTCCGACCTTCACAAAAAAGGTTATTCAAGAATATCTCTTTCTCCTATGTGCTTTCATCCCTAACCCTAACCCTAACCCTTCCGAAAGTCGGAGAAGCTCAAGGATGGTACTGATCGATGCGCGCTACCCCATTTAGTGGGGGTAGAGCCTACTTGCAAGTCTCTCCGACCTTCACAAAAAAAGTTATTCAAGAATATCTCTTTCTCCTATGTGCTTTCATCCCTAACCCTAACCCTAACCCTTCCGAAAGTCGGAGAAGCTCAAGGATGGTACCGATCGATGCGCGCTACCCCATTTAGTGGGGGTAGAGCCTACTTGCAAGTCTCTCCGACCTTCACAAAAAAAGTTATTCAAGAATATCTCTTTCTCCTATGTGCTTTCATCCCTAACCCTAACCCTTCCGAAAGTCGGAGAAGCTCAAGGATGGTACCGATCGATGCGCGCTACCCCATTTAGTGGGGGTAGAGCCTACTTGCAAGTCTCTCCGACCTTCACAAAAAAAGTTATTCAAGAATATCTCTTTCTCCTATGTGCTTTCATCCCTAACCCTAACCCTTCCGAAAGTCGGAGAAGCTCAAGGATGGTACCGATCGATGCGCGCTACCCCATTTAGTGGGGGTAGAGCCTACTTGCAAGTCTCTCCGACCTTCACAAAAAAAGTTATTCAAGAATATCTCTTTCTCCTATGTGCTTTCATCCCTAACCCTAACCCTAACCCTTCCGAAAGTCGGAGAAGCTCAAGGATGGTACTGATCGATGCGCGCAACCCCATTTAGTGGGGGTAGAGCCTACTTGCAAGTCTCTCCGACCTTCACAAAAAAAGTTATTCAAGAATATCTCCTAAGATTTGGGGGAATTTCGTCGGTCGACCTCTTCCGAAGGTCGTACAAGCTCGGGGATGGTACCAATCGATCCGCAGGACCCAAATTAGTCCAGATGCAACCACTTTCCAAGTCTCTCCGACCTTCACAAAAAAAGTTATTCAAGAATATCTCTTTCTCCTATGTGCTTTCATCCCTAACCCTAACCCTAACCCTTCCGAAAGTCGGAGAAGCTCAAGGATGGTACCGATCGATGCGCGCTACCCCATTTAGTGGGGGTAGAGCCTACTTGCAAGTCTCTCCGACCTTCACAAAAAAAGTTATTCAAGAATATCTCTTTCTCCTATGTGCTTTCATCCCTAACCCTAACCCTAACCCTTCCGAAAGTCGGAGAAGCTCAAGGATGGTACCGATCGATGCGCGCTACCCCATTTAGTGGGGGTAGAGCCTACTTGCAAGTCTCTCCGACCTTCACAAAAAAAGTTATTCAAGAATATCTCTTTCTCCTATGTGCTTTCATCCCTAACCCTAACCCTAACCCTTCCGAAAGTCGGAGAAGCTCAAGGATGGTACTGATCGATGCGCGTTACCCCATTTAGTGGGGGTAGAGCCTACTTGCAAGTCTCTCCGACCTTCACAAAAAAAGTTATTCAAGAATATCTCTTTCTCCTATGTGCTTTCATCCCTAACCCTAACCCTAACCCTTCCGAAAGTCGGAGAAGCTCAAGGATGGCACTGATCGATGCGCGCAACCCCATTTAGTGGGGGTAGAGCCTACTTGCAAGTCTCTCCGACCTTCACAAAAAAAGTTATTCAAGAATATCTCCTCAGATTTTGGGGGAATTTCGTCGGTCGACCTCTTCCGAAGGTCGTACAAGCTCGGGGATGGTACCAATCGATCTGCAGGACCCAAATTAGTCCAGATGCAACCACTTTCCAAGTCTCTCCGACCTTCACAAAAAAAGTTATTCAAGAATATCTCTTTCTCCTATGTGCTTTCATCCCTAACCCTAACCCTAACCCTTCCGAAAGTCGGAGAAGCTCAAGGATGGTACTGATCGATGCGCGCAACCCCATTTAGTGGGGGTAGAGCCTACTTGCAAGTCTCTCCGACCTTCACAAAAAAAGTTATTCAAGAATATCTCCTAAGATTTGGGGGAATTTCGTCGGTCGACCTCTTCCGAAGGTCGTACAAGCTCGGGGATGGTACCAATCGATCCGCAGGACCCAAATTAGTCCAGATGCAACCACTTTCCAAGTCTCTCCGACCTTCACAAAAAAAGTTATTCAAGAATATCTCTTTCTCCTATGTGCTTTCATCCCTAACCCTAACCCTAACCCTTCCGAAAGTCGGAGAAGCTCAAGGATGGTACCGATCGATGCGCGCTACCCCATTTAGTGGGGGTAGAGCCTACTTGCAAGTCTCTCCGACCTTCACAAAAAAAGTTATTCAAGAATATCTCTTTCTCCTATGTGCTTTCATCCCTAACCCTAACCCTAACCCTTCCGAAAGTCGGAGAAGCTCAAGGATGGTACCGATCGATGCGCGCTACCCCATTTAGTGGGGGTAGAGCCTACTTGCAAGTCTCTCCGACCTTCACAAAAAAAGTTATTCAAGAATATCTCTTTCTCCTATGTGCTTTCATCCCTAACCCTAACCCTAACCCTTCCGAAAGTCGGAGAAGCTCAAGGATGGTACTGATCGATGCGCGTTACCCCATTTAGTGGGGGTAGAGCCTACTTGCAAGTCTCTCCGACCTTCACAAAAAAAGTTATTCAAGAATATCTCTTTCTCCTATGTGCTTTCATCCCTAACCCTAACCCTAACCCTTCCGAAAGTCGGAGAAGCTCAAGGATGGTACTGATCGATGCGCGCAACCCCATTTAGTGGGGGTAGAGCCTACTTGCAAGTCTCTCCGACCTTCACAAAAAAAGTTATTCAAGAATATCTCCTCAGATTTTGGGGGAATTTCGTCGGTCGACCTCTTCCGAAGGTCGTACAAGCTCGGGGATGGTACCAATCGATCTGCAGGACCCAAATTAGTCCAGATGCAACCACTTTCCAAGTCTCTCCGACCTTCACAAAAAAAGTTATTCAAGAATATCTCTTTCTCCTATGTGCTTTCATCCCTAACCCTAACCCTAACCCTTCCGAAAGTCGGAGAAGCTCAAGGATGGTACCGATCGATGCGCGCTACCCCATTTAGTGGGGGTAGAGCCTACTTGCAAGTCTCTCCGACCTTCACAAAAAAAGTTATTCAAGAATATCTCTTTCTCCTATGTGCTTTCATCCCTAACCCTAACCCTAACCCTTCCGAAAGTCGGAGAAGCTCAAGGATGGTACCGATCGATGCGCGCAACCCCATTTAGTGGGGGTAGAGCCTACTTGCAAGTCTCTCCGACCTTCACAAAAAAAGTTATTCAAGAATATCTCCTCAGATTTGGGGGAATTTCGTCGGTCGACCTCTTCCGAAGGTCGTACAAGCTCGGGGATGGTACCAATCGATCCGCAGGACCCAAATTAGTCCAGATGCAACCACTTTCCAAGTCTCTCCGACCTTCACAAAAAAAGTTATTCAAGAATATCTCTTTCTCCTATGTGCTTTCATCCCTAACCCTAACCCTAACCCTTCCGAAAGTCGGAGAAGCTCAAGGATGGTACTGATCGATGCGCGCTACCCCATTTAGTGGGGGTAGAGCCTACTTGCAAGTCTCTCCGACCTTCACAAAAAAAGTTATTCAAGAATATCTCTTTCTCCTATGTGCTTTCATCCCTAACCCTAACCCTAACCCTTCCGAAAGTCGGAGAAGCTCAAGGATGGTACCGATCGATGCGCGCTACCCCATTTAGTGGGGGTAGAGCCTACTTGCAAGTCTCTCCGACCTTCACAAAAAAAGTTATTCAAGAATATCTCTTTCTCCTATGTGCTTTCATCCCTAACCCTAACCCTAACCCTTCCGAAAGTCGGAGAAGCTCAAGGATGATACCGATCGATGTGCGCTACCCCATTTAGTGGGGGTAGAGCCTACTTGCAAGTCTCTCCGACCTTCACAAAAAAAGTTATTCAAGAATATCTCTTTCTCCTATGTGCTTTCATCCCTAACCCTAACCCTAACCCTTCCGAAAGTCGGAGAAGCTCAAGGATGGTACTGATCGATGCGCGCAACCCCATTTAGTGGGGGTAGAGCCTACTTGCAAGTCTCTCCGACCTTCACAAAAAAAGTTATTCAAGAATATCTCCTCAGATTTGGGGGAATTTCGTCGGTCGACCTCTTCCGAAGGTCGTACAAGCTCGGGGATGGTACCAATCGATCCGCAGGACCCAAATTAGTCCAGATGCAACCACTTTCCAAGTCTCTCCGACCTTCACAAAAAAAGTTATTCAAGAATATCTCTTTCTCCTATGTGCTTTCATCCCTAACCCTAACCCTAACCCTTCCGAAAGTCGGAGAAGCTCAAGGATGGTACCGATCGATGCGCGCTACCCCATTTAGTGGGGGTAGAGCCTACTTGCAAGTCTCTCCGACCTTCACAAAAAAAGTTATTCAAGAATATCTCTTTCTCCTATGTGCTTTCATCCCTAACCCTAACCCTTCCGAAAGTCGGAGAAGCTCAAGGATGGTACCGATCGATGCGCGCTACCCCATTTAGTGGGGGTAGAGCCTACTTGCAAGTCTCTCCGACCTTCACAAAAAAAGTTATTCAAGAATATCTCTTTCTCCTATGTGCTTTCATCCCTAACCCTAACCCTAACCCTTTCGAAAGTCGGAGAAGCTCAAGGATGGTACTGATCGATGCGCGCTACCCCATTTAGTGGGGGTAGAGCCTACTTGCAAGTCTCTCCGACCTTCACAAAAAAAGTTATTCAAGAATATCTCTTTCTCCTATGTGCTTTCATCCCTAACCCTAACCCTAACCCTTCCGAAAGTCGGAGAAGCTCAAGGATGGTACTGATCGATGCGCGCAACCCCATTTAGTGGGGGTAGAGCCTACTTGCAAGTCTCTCCGACCTTCACAAAAAACGTTATTCAAGAATATCTCCTCAGATTTTGGGGGAATTTCGTCGGTCGACCTCTTCCGAAGGTCGTACAAGCTCGGGGATGGTACCAATCGATCTGCAGGACCCAAATTAGTCCAGATGCAACCACTTTCCAAGTCTCTCCGACCTTCACAAAAAAAGTTATTCAAGAATATCTCTTTCTCCTATGTGCTTTCATCCCTAACCCTAACCCTAACCCTTCCGAAAGTCGGAGAAGCTCAAGGATGGTACTGATCGATGCGCGCTACCCCATTTAGTGGGGGTAGAGCCTACTTGCAAGTCTCTCCGACCTTCACAAAAAAAGTTATTCAAGAATATCTCTTTCTCCTATGTGCTTTCATCCCTAACCCTAACCCTAACCCTTCCGAAAGTCGGAGAAGCTCAAGGATGGTACCGATCGATGCGCGCTACCCCATTTAGTGGGGGTAGAGCCTACTTGCAAGTCTCTCCGACCTTCACAAAAAAAGTTATTCAAGAATATCTCTTTCTCCTATGTGCTTTCATCCCTAACCCTAACCCTAACCCTTCCGAAAGTCGGAGAAGCTCAAGGATGGTACCGATCGATGCGCGCTACCCCATTTAGTGGGGGTAGAGCCTACTTGCAAGTCTCTCCGACCTTCACAAAAAAAGTTATTCAAGAATATCTCTTTCTCCTATGTGCTTTCATCCCTAACCCTAACCCTAACCCTTCCGAAAGTCGGAGAAGCTCAAGGATGGTACCGATCGATGCGCGCTACCCCATTTAGTGGGGGTAGAGCCTACTTGCAAGTCTCTCCGACCTTCACAAAAAAAGTTATTCAAGAATATCTCTTTCTCCTATGTGCTTTCATCCCTAACCCTAACCCTAACCCTTCCGAAAGTCGGAGAAGCTCAAGGATGGTACTGATCGATGCGCGCAACCCCATTTAGTGGGGGTAGAGCCTACTTGCAAGTCTCTCCGACCTTCACAAAAAAAGTTATTCAAGAATATCTCCTCAGATTTGGGGGAATTTCGTCGGTCGACCTCTTCCGAAGGTCGTACAAGCTCGGGGATGGTACCAATCGATCTGCAGGACCCAAATTAGTCCAGATGCAACCACTTTCCAAGTCTCTCCGACCTTCACAAAAAAAGTTATTCAAGAATATCTCTTTCTCCTATGTGCTTTCATCCCTAACCCTAACCCTAACCCTTCCGAAAGTCGGAGAAGCTCAAGGATGGTACCGATCGATGCGCGCTACCCCATTTAGTGGGGGTAGAGCCTACTTGCAAGTCTCTCCGACCTTCACAAAAAAAGTTATTCAAGAATATCTCTTTCTCCTATGTGCTTTCATCCCTAACCCTAACCCTAACCCTTCCGAAAGTCGGAGAAGCTCAAGGATGGTACCGATCGATGCGCGCAACCCCATTTAGTGGGGGTAGAGCCTACTTGCAAGTCTCTCCGACCTTCACAAAAAAAGTTATTCAAGAATATCTCCTCAGATTTGGGGGAATTTCGTCGGTCGACCTCTTCCGAAGGTCGTACAAGCTCGGGGATGGTACCAATCGATCCGCAGGACCCAAATTAGTCCAGATGCAACCACTTTCCAAGTCTCTCCGACCTTCACAAAAAAAGTTATTCAAGAATATCTCTTTCTCCTATGTGCTTTCATCCCTAACCCTAACCCTAACCCTTCCGAAAGTCGGAGAAGCTCAAGGATGGTACTGATCGATGCGCGCTACCCCATTTAGTGGGGTAGAGCCTACTTGCAAGTCTCTCCGACCTTCACAAAAAAAGTTATTCAAGAATATCTCTTTCTCCTATGTGCTTTCATCCCTAACCCTAACCCTAACCCTTCCGAAAGTCGGAGAAGCTCAAGGATGGTACCGATCGATGCGCGCTACCCCATTTAGTGGGGGTAGAGCCTACTTGCAAGTCTCTCCGACCTTCACAAAAAAAGTTATTCAAGAATATCTCTTTCTCCTATGTGCTTTCATCCCTAACCCTAACCCTTCCGAAAGTCGGAGAAGCTCAAGGATGGTACCGATCGATGCGCGCTACCCCATTTAGTGGGGGTAGAGCCTACTTGCAAGTCTCTCCGACCTTCACAAAAAAAGTTATTCAAGAATATCTCTTTCTCCTATGTGCTTTCATCCCTAACCCTAACCCTAACCCTTTCGAAAGTCGGAGAAGCTCAAGGATGGTACTGATCGATGCGCGCTACCCCATTTAGTGGGGGTAGAGCCTACTTGCAAGTCTCTCCGACCTTCACAAAAAAAGTTATTCAAGAATATCTCTTTCTCCTATGTGCTTTCATCCCTAACCCTAACCCTAACCCTTCCGAAAGTCGGAGAAGCTCAAGGATGGTACTGATCGATGCGCGCAACCCCATTTAGTGGGGGTAGAGCCTACTTGCAAGTCTCTCCGACCTTCACAAAAAACGTTATTCAAGAATATCTCCTCAGATTTTGGGGGAATTTCGTCGGTCGACCTCTTCCGAAGGTCGTACAAGCTCGGGGATGGTACCAATCGATCTGCAGGACCCAAATTAGTCCAGATGCAACCACTTTCCAAGTCTCTCCGACCTTCACAAAAAAAGTTATTCAAGAATATCTCTTTCTCCTATGTGCTTTCATCCCTAACCCTAACCCTAACCCTTCCGAAAGTCGGAGAAGCTCAAGGATGGTACTGATCGATGCGCGCTACCCCATTTAGTGGGGGTAGAGCCTACTTGCAAGTCTCTCCGACCTTCACAAAAAAAGTTATTCAAGAATATCTCTTTCTCCTATGTGCTTTCATCCCTAACCCTAACCCTAACCCTTCCGAAAGTCGGAGAAGCTCAAGGATGGTACCGATCGATGCGCGCTACCCCATTTAGTGGGGGTAGAGCCTACTTGCAAGTCTCTCCGACCTTCACAAAAAAAGTTATTCAAGAATATCTCTTTCTCCTATGTGCTTTCATCCCTAACCCTAACCCTAACCCTTCCGAAAGTCGGAGAAGCTCAAGGATGGTACCGATCGATGCGCGCTACCCCATTTAGTGGGGGTAGAGCCTACTTGCAAGTCTCTCCGACCTTCACAAAAAAAGTTATTCAAGAATATCTCTTTCTCCTATGTGCTTTCATCCCTAACCCTAACCCTAACCCTTCCGAAAGTCGGAGAAGCTCAAGGATGGTACCGATCGATGCGCGCTACCCCATTTAGTGGGGGTAGAGCCTACTTGCAAGTCTCTCCGACCTTCACAAAAAAAGTTATTCAAGAATATCTCTTTCTCCTATGTGCTTTCATCCCTAACCCTAACCCTAACCCTTCCGAAAGTCGGAGAAGCTCAAGGATGGTACTGATCGATGCGCGCAACCCCATTTAGTGGGGGTAGAGCCTACTTGCAAGTCTCTCCGACCTTCACAAAAAAAGTTATTCAAGAATATCTCCTCAGATTTGGGGGAATTTCGTCGGTCGACCTCTTCCGAAGGTCGTACAAGCTCGGGGATGGTACCAATCGATCCGCAGGACCCAAATTAGTCCAGATGCAACCACTTTCCAAGTCTCTCCGACCTTCACAAAAAAAGTTATTCAAGAATATCTCTTTCTCCTATGTGCTTTCATCCCTAACCCTAACCCTAACCCTTCCGAAAGTCGGAGAAGCTCAAGGATGGTACCGATCGATGCGCGCTACCCCATTTAGTGGGGGTAGAGCCTACTTGCAAGTCTCTCCGACCTTCACAAAAAAAGTTATTCAAGAATATCTCTTTCTCCTATGTGCTTTCATCCCTAACCCTAACCCTAACCCTTCCGAAAGTCGGAGAAGCTCAAGGATGGTACCGATCGATGCGCGCTACCCCATTTAGTGGGGGTAGAGCCTACTTGCAAGTCTCTCCGACCTTCACAAAAAAAGTTATTCAAGAATATCTCTTTCTCCTATGTGCTTTCATCCCTAACCCTAACCCTAACCCTTCCGAAAGTCGGAGAAGCTCAAGGATGGTACTGATCGATGCGCGTTACCCCATTTAGTGGGGGTAGAGCCTACTTGCAAGTCTCTCCGACCTTCACAAAAAAAGTTATTCAAGAATATCTCTTTCTCCTATGTGCTTTCATCCCTAACCCTAACCCTAACCCTTCCGAAAGTCGGAGAAGCTCAAGGATGGTACTGATCGATGCGCGCAACCCCATTTAGTGGGGGTAGAGCCTACTTGCAAGTCTCTCCGACCTTCACAAAAAAAGTTATTCAAGAATATCTCCTCAGATTTTGGGGGAATTTCGTCGGTCGACCTCTTCCGAAGGTCGTACAAGCTCGGGGATGGTACCAATCGATCTGCAGGACCCAAATTAGTCCAGATGCAACCACTTTCCAAGTCTCTCCGACCTTCACAAAAAAAGTTATTCAAGAATATCTCTTTCTCCTATGTGCTTTCATCCCTAACCCTAACCCTTCCGAAAGTCGGAGAAGCTCAAGGATGGTACCGATCGATGCGCGCTACCCCATTTAGTGGGGGTAGAGCCTACTTGCAAGTCTCTCCGACCTTCACAAAAAAAGTTATTCAAGAATATCTCTTTCTCCTATGTGCTTTCATCCCTAACCCTAACCCTAACCCTTCCGAAAGTCGGAGAAGCTCAAGGATGGTACCGATCGATGCGCGCAACCCCATTTAGTGGGGGTAGAGCCTACTTGCAAGTCTCTCCGACCTTCACAAAAAAAGTTATTCAAGAATATCTCCTCAGATTTGGGGGAATTTCGTCGGTCGACCTCTTCCGAAGGTCGTACAAGCTCGGGGATGGTACCAATCGATCCGCAGGACCCAAATTAGTCCAGATGCAACCACTTTCCAAGTCTCTCCGACCTTCACAAAAAAAGTTATTCAAGAATATCTCTTTCTCCTATGTGCTTTCATCCCTAACCCTAACCCTAACCCTTCCGAAAGTCGGAGAAGCTCAAGGATGGTACTGATCGATGCGCGCTACCCCATTTAGTGGGGTAGAGCCTACTTGCAAGTCTCTCCGACCTTCACAAAAAAAGTTATTCAAGAATATCTCTTTCTCCTATGTGCTTTCATCCCTAACCCTAACCCTAACCCTTCCGAAAGTCGGAGAAGCTCAAGGATGGTACCGATCGATGCGCGCTACCCCATTTAGTGGGGGTAGAGCCTACTTGCAAGTCTCTCCGACCTTCACAAAAAAAGTTATTCAAGAATATCTCTTTCTCCTATGTGCTTTCATCCCTAACCCTAACCCTTCCGAAAGTCGGAGAAGCTCAAGGATGGTACCGATCGATGTGCGCTACCCCATTTAGTGGGGGTAGAGCCTACTTGCAAGTCTCTCCGACCTTCACAAAAAAAGTTATTCAAGAATATCTCTTTCTCCTATGTGCTTTCATCCCTAACCCTAACCCTAACCCTTCCGAAAGTCGGAGAAGCTCAAGGATGGTACTGATCGATGCGCGCAACCCCATTTAGTGGGGGTAGAGCCTACTTGCAAGTCTCTCCGACCTTCACAAAAAAAGTTATTCAAGAATATCTCCTCAGATTTGGGGGAATTTCGTCGGTCGACCTCTTCCGAAGGTCGTACAAGCTCGGGGATGGTACCAATCGATCCGCAGGACCCAAATTAGTCCAGATGCAACCACTTTCCAAGTCTCTCCGACCTTCACAAAAAAAGTTATTCAAGAATATCTCTTTCTCCTATGTGCTTTCATCCCTAACCCTAACCCTAACCCTTCCGAAAGTCGGAGAAGCTCAAGGATGGTACCGATCGATGTGCGCTACCCCATTTAGTGGGGGTAGAGCCTACTTGCAAGTCTCTCCGACCTTCACAAAAAAAGTTATTCAAGAATATCTCTTTCTCCTATGTGCTTTCATCCCTAACCCTAACCCTAACCCTTCCGAAAGTCGGAGAAGCTCAAGGATGGTACCGATCGATGCGCGCTACCCCATTTAGTGGGGGTAGAGCCTACTTGCAAGTCTCTCCGACCTTCACAAAAAAAGTTATTCAAGAATATCTCTTTCTCCTATGTGCTTTCATCCCTAACCCTAACCCTAACCCTTCCGAAAGTCGGAGAAGCTCAAGGATGGTACTGATCGATGCGCGCTACCCCATTTAGTGGGGGTAGAGCCTACTTGCAAGTCTCTCCGACCTTCACAAAAAAAGTTATTCAAGAATATCTCTTTCTCCTATGTGCTTTCATCCCTAACCCTAACCCTAACCCTTCCGAAAGTCGGAGAAGCTCAAGGATGGTACTGATCGATGCGCGCAACCCCATTTAGTGGGGGTAGAGCCTACTTGCAAGTCTCTCCGACCTTCACAAAAAACGTTATTCAAGAATATCTCCTCAGATTTTGGGGGAATTTCGTCGGTCGACCTCTTCCGAAGGTCGTACAAGCTCGGGGATGGTACCAATCGATCTGCAGGACCCAAATTAGTCCAGATGCAACCACTTTCCAAGTCTCTCCGACCTTCACAAAAAAAGTTATTCAAGAATATCTCTTTCTCCTATGTGCTTTCATCCCTAACCCTAACCCTAACCCTTCCGAAAGTCGGAGAAGCTCAAGGATGGTACCGATCGATGCGCGCTACCCCATTTAGTGGGGGTAGAGCCTACTTGCAAGTCTCTCCGACCTTCACAAAAAAAGTTATTCAAGAATATCTCTTTCTCCTATGTGCTTTCATCCCTAACCCTAACCCTAACCCTTCCGAAAGTCGGAGAAGCTCAAGGATGGTACTGATCGATGCGTGCAACCCCATTTAGTGGGGGTAGAGCCTACTTGCAAGTCTCTCCGACCTTCACAAAAAAAGTTATTCAAGAATATCTCCTCAGATTTGGGGGAATTTCGTCGGTCGACCTCTTCCGAAGGTCGTACAAGCTCGGGGATGGTACCAATCGATCCGCAGGACCCAAATTAGTCCAGATGCAACCACTTTCCAAGTCTCTCCGACCTTCACAAAAAAAGTTATTCAAGAATATCTCTTTCTCCTATGTGCTTTCATCCCTAACCCTAACCCTAACCCTTCCGAAAGTCGGAGAAGCTCAAGGATGGTACTGATCGATGCGCGCTACCCCATTTAGTGGGGGTAGAGCCTACTTGCAAGTCTCTCCGACCTTCACAAAAAAAGTTATTCAAGAATATCTCTTTCTCCTATGTGCTTTCATCCCTAACCCTAACCCTAACCCTTCCGAAAGTCGGAGAAGCTCAAGGATGGTACCGATCGATGCGCGCTACCCCATTTAGTGGGGGTAGAGCCTACTTGCAAGTCTCTCCGACCTTCACAAAAAAAGTTATTCAAGAATATCTCTTTCTCCTATGTGCTTTCATCCCTAACCCTAACCCTAACCCTTCCGAAAGTCGGAGAAGCTCAAGGATGGTACCGATCGATGTGCGCTACCCCATTTAGTGGGGGTAGAGCCTACTTGCAAGTCTCTCCGACCTTCACAAAAAAAGTTATTCAAGAATATCTCTTTCTCCTATGTGCTTTCATCCCTAACCCTAACCCTAACCCTTCCGAAAGTCGGAGAAGCTCAAGGATGGTACTGATCGATGCGCGCAACCCCATTTAGTGGGGGTAGAGCCTACTTGCAAGTCTCTCCGACCTTCACAAAAAAAGTTATTCAAGAATATCTCCTCAGATTTGGGGGAATTTCGTCGGTCGACCTCTTCCGAAGGTCGTACAAGCTCGGGGATGGTACCAATCGATCCGCAGGACCCAAATTAGTCCAGATGCAACCACTTTCCAAGTCTCTCCGACCTTCACAAAAAAAGTTATTCAAGAATATCTCTTTCTCCTATGTGCTTTCATCCCTAACCCTAACCCTAACCCTTCCGAAAGTCGGAGAAGCTCAAGGATGGTACCGATCGATGTGCGCTACCCCATTTAGTGGGGGTAGAGCCTACTTGCAAGTCTCTCCGACCTTCACAAAAAAAGTTATTCAAGAATATCTCTTTCTCCTATGTGCTTTCATCCCTAACCCTAACCCTTCCGAAAGTCGGAGAAGCTCAAGGATGGTACCGATCGATGCGCGCTACCCCATTTAGTGGGGGTAGAGCCTACTTGCAAGTCTCTCCGACCTTCACAAAAAAAGTTATTCAAGAATATCTCTTTCTCCTATGTGCTTTCATCCCTAACCCTAACCCTAACCCTTCCGAAAGTCGGAGAAGCTCAAGGATGGTACTGATCGATGCGCGCTACCCCATTTAGTGGGGGTAGAGCCTACTTGCAAGTCTCTCCGACCTTCACAAAAAAAGTTATTCAAGAATATCTCTTTCTCCTATGTGCTTTCATCCCTAACCCTAACCCTAACCCTTCCGAAAGTCGGAGAAGCTCAAGGATGGTACTGATCGATGCGCGCAACCCCATTTAGTGGGGGTAGAGCCTACTTGCAAGTCTCTCCGACCTTCACAAAAAACGTTATTCAAGAATATCTCCTCAGATTTTGGGGGAATTTCGTCGGTCGACCTCTTCCGAAGGTCGTACAAGCTCGGGGATGGTACCAATCGATCTGCAGGACCCAAATTAGTCCAGATGCAACCACTTTCCAAGTCTCTCCGACCTTCAAAAAAAAAGTTATTCAAGAATATCTCTTTCTCCTATGTGCTTTCATCCCTAACCCTAACCCTAACCCTTCCGAAAGTCGGAGAAGCTCAAGGATGGTACCGATCGATGCGCGCTACCCCATTTAGTGGGGGTAGAGCCTACTTGCAAGTCTCTCCGACCTTCACAAAAAAAGTTATTCAAGAATATCTCTTTCTCCTATGTGCTTTCATCCCTAACCCTAACCCTAACCCTTCCGAAAGTCGGAGAAGCTCAAGGATGGTACCGATCGATGCGCGCAACCCCATTTAGTGGGGGTAGAGCCTACTTGCAAGTCTCTCCGACCTTCACAAAAAAAGTTATTCAAGAATATCTCCTCAGATTTGGGGGAATTTCGTCGGTCGACCTCTTCCGAAGGTCGTACAAGCTCGGGGATGGTACCAATCGATCTGCAGGACCCAAATTAGTCCAGATGCAACCACTTTCCAAGTCTCTCCGACCTTCACAAAAAAAGTTATTCAAGAATATCTCTTTCTCCTATGTGCTTTCATCCCTAACCCTAACCCTAACCCTTCCGAAAGTCGGAGAAGCTCAAGGATGGTACCGATCGATGCGCGCAACCCCATTTAGTGGGGGTAGAGCCTACTTGCAAGTCTCTCCGACCTTCACAAAAAACGTTATTCAAGAATATCTCCTCAGATTTTGGGGGAATTTCGTCGGTCGACCTCTTCCGAAGGTCGTACAAGCTCGGGGATGGTACCAATCGATCTGCAGGACCCAAATTAGTCCAGATGCAACCACTTTCCAAGTCTCTCCGACCTTCAAAAAAAAAGTTATTCAAGAATATCTCTTTCTCCTATGTGCTTTCATCCCTAACCCTAACCCTAACCCTTCCGAAAGTCGGAGAAGCTCAAGGATGGTACCGATCGATGCGCGCTACCCCATTTAGTGGGGGTAGAGCCTACTTGCAAGTCTCTCCGACCTTCACAAAAAAAGTTATTCAAGAATATCTCTTTCTCCTATGTGCTTTCATCCCTAACCCTAACCCTAACCCTTCCGAAAGTCGGAGAAGCTCAAGGATGGTACCGATCGATGCGCGCAACCCCATTTAGTGGGGGTAGAGCCTACTTGCAAGTCTCTCCGACCTTCACAAAAAAAGTTATTCAAGAATATCTCCTCAGATTTGGGGGAATTTCGTCGGTCGACCTCTTCCGAAGGTCGTACAAGCTCGGGGATGGTACCAATCGATCTGCAGGACCCAAATTAGTCCAGATGCAACCACTTTCCAAGTCTCTCCGACCTTCACAAAAAAAGTTATTCAAGAATATCTCTTTCTCCTATGTGCTTTCATCCCTAACCCTAACCCTAACCCTTCCGAAAGTCGGAGAAGCTCAAGGATGGTACCGATCGATGCGCGCTACCCCATTTAGTGGGGGTAGAGCCTACTTGCAAGTCTCTCCGACCTTCACAAAAAAAGTTATTCAAGAATATCTCTTTCTCCTATGTGCTTTCATCCCTAACCCTAACCCTAACCCTTCCGAAAGTCGGAGAAGCTCAAGGATGGTACCGATCGATGCGCGCTACCCCATTTAGTGGGGGTAGAGCCTACTTGCAAGTCTCTCCGACCTTCACAAAAAAAGTTATTCAAGAATATCTCTTTCTCCTATGTGCTTTCATCCCTAACCCTAACCCTTCCGAAAGTCGGAGAAGCTCAAGGATGGTACCGATCGATGCGCGCTACCCCATTTAGTGGGGGTAGAGCCTACTTGCAAGTCTCTCCGACCTTCACAAAAAAAGTTATTCAAGAATATCTCTTTCTCCTATGTGCTTTCATCCCTAACCCTAACCCTAACCCTTCCGAAAGTCGGAGAAGCTCAAGGATGGTACTGATCGATGCGCGCAACCCCATTTAGTGGGGGTAGAGCCTACTTGCAAGTCTCTCCGACCTTCACAAAAAAAGTTATTCAAGAATATCTCCTCAGATTTTGGGGGAATTTCGTCGGTCGACCTCTTCCGAAGGTCGTACAAGCTCGGGGATGGTACCAATCGATCTGCAGGACCCAAATTAGTCCAGATGCAACCACTTTCCAAGTCTCTCCGACCTTCACAAAAAAAGTTATTCAAGAATATCTCTTTCTCCTATGTGCTTTCATCCCTAACCCTAACCCTAACCCTTCCGAAAGTCGGAGAAGCTCAAGGATGGTACCGATCGATGCGCGCTACCCCATTTAGTGGGGGTAGAGCCTACTTGCAAGTCTCTCCGACCTTCACAAAAAAAGTTATTCAAGAATATCTCTTTCTCCTATGTGCTTTCATCCCTAACCCTAACCCTAACCCTTCCGAAAGTCGGAGAAGCTCAAGGATGGTACCGATCGATGCGCGCAACCCCATTTAGTGGGGGTAGAGCCTACTTGCAAGTCTCTCCGACCTTCACAAAAAAAGTTATTCAAGAATATCTCCTCAGATTTGGGGGAATTTCGTCGGTCGACCTCTTCCGAAGGTCGTACAAGCTCGGGGATGGTACCAATCGATCCGCAGGACCCAAATTAGTCCAGATGCAACCACTTTCCAAGTCTCTCCGACCTTCACAAAAAAAGTTATTCAAGAATATCTCTTTCTCCTATGTGCTTTCATCCCTAACCCTAACCCTAACCCTTCCGAAAGTCGGAGAAGCTCAAGGATGGTACTGATCGATGCGCGCTACCCCATTTAGTGGGGTAGAGCCTACTTGCAAGTCTCTCCGACCTTCACAAAAAAAGTTATTCAAGAATATCTCTTTCTCCTATGTGCTTTCATCCCTAACCCTAACCCTAACCCTTCCGAAAGTCGGAGAAGCTCAAGGATGGTACCGATCGATGCGCGCTACCCCATTTAGTGGGGGTAGAGCCTACTTGCAAGTCTCTCCGACCTTCACAAAAAAAGTTATTCAAGAATATCTCTTTCTCCTATGTGCTTTCATCCCTAACCCTAACCCTAACCCTTCCGAAAGTCGGAGAAGCTCAAGGATGGTACCGATCGATGTGCGCTACCCCATTTAGTGGGGGTAGAGCCTACTTGCAAGTCTCTCCGACCTTCACAAAAAAAGTTATTCAAGAATATCTCTTTCTCCTATGTGCTTTCATCCCTAACCCTAACCCTAACCCTTCCGAAAGTCGGAGAAGCTCAAGGATGGTACTGATCGATGCGCGCAACCCCATTTAGTGGGGGTAGAGCCTACTTGCAAGTCTCTCCGACCTTCACAAAAAAAGTTATTCAAGAATATCTCCTCAGATTTGGGGGAATTTCGTCGGTCGACCTCTTCCGAAGGTCGTACAAGCTCGGGGATGGTACCAATCGATCCGCAGGACCCAAATTAGTCCAGATGCAACCACTTTCCAAGTCTCTCCGACCTTCACAAAAAAGTTATTCAAGAATATCTCTTTCTCCTATGTGCTTTCATCCCTAACCCTAACCCTAACCCTTCCGAAAGTCGGAGAAGCTCAAGGATGGTACCGATCGATGCGCGCTACCCCATTTAGTGGGGGTAGAGCCTACTTGCAAGTCTCTCTGACCTTCACAAAAAAAGTTATTCAAGAATATCTCTTTCTCCTATGTGCTTTCATCCCTAACCCTAATCCTAACCCTTCCGAAAGTCGGAGAAGCTCAAGGATGGTACCGATCGATGCGCGCTACCCCATTTAGTGGGGGTAGAGCCTACTTGCAAGTCTCTCCGACCTTCACAAAAAAAGTTATTCAAGAATATCTCTTTCTCCTATGTGCTTTCATCCCTAACCCTAACCCTAACCCTTCCGAAAGTCGGAGAAGCTCAAGGATGGTACTGATCGATGCGCGTTACCCCATTTAGTGGGGGTAGAGCCTACTTGCAAGTCTCTCCGACCTTCACAAAAAAAGTTATTCAAGAATATCTCTTTCTCCTATGTGCTTTCATCCCTAACCCTAACCCTAACCCTTCCGAAAGTCGGAGAAGCTCAAGGATGGTACTGATCGATGCGCGCAACCCCATTTAGTGGGGGTAGAGCCTACTTGCAAGTCTCTCCGACCTTCACAAAAAAAGTTATTCAAGAATATCTCCTCAGATTTTGGGGGAATTTCGTCGGTCGACCTCTTCCGAAGGTCGTACAAGCTCGGGGATGGTACCAATCGATCTGCAGGACCCAAATTAGTCCAGATGCAACCACTTTCCAAGTCTCTCCGACCTTCAAAAAAAAAGTTATTCAAGAATATCTCTTTCTCCTATGTGCTTTCATCCCTAACCCTAACCCTAACCCTTCCGAAAGTCGGAGAAGCTCAAGGATGGTACCGATCGATGCGCGCTACCCCATTTAGTGGGGGTAGAGCCTACTTGCAAGTCTCTCCGACCTTCACAAAAAAAGTTATTCAAGAATATCTCTTTCTCCTATGTGCTTTCATCCCTAACCCTAACCCTAACCCTTCCGAAAGTCGGAGAAGCTCAAGGATGGTACCGATCGATGCGCGCAACCCCATTTAGTGGGGGTAGAGCCTACTTGCAAGTCTCTCCGACCTTCACAAAAAAAGTTATTCAAGAATATCTCCTCAGATTTGGGGGAATTTCGTCGGTCGACCTCTTCCGAAGGTCGTACAAGCTCGGGGATGGTACCAATCGATCCGCAGGACCCAAATTAGTCCAGATGCAACCACTTTCCAAGTCTCTCCGACCTTCACAAAAAAAGTTATTCAAGAATATCTCTTTCTCCTATGTGCTTTCATCCCTAACCCTAACCCTAACCCTTCCGAAAGTCGGAGAAGCTCAAGGATGGTACCGATCGATGCGCGCTACCCCATTTAGTGGGGGTAGAGCCTACTTGCAAGTCTCTCCGACCTTCACAAAAAAAGTTATTCAAGAATATCTCTTTCTCCTATGTGCTTTCATCCCTAACCCTAACCCTAACCCTTCCGAAAGTCGGAGAAGCTCAAGGATGGTACCGATCGATGCGCGCTACCCCATTTAGTGGGGGTAGAGCCTACTTGCAAGTCTCTCCGACCTTCACAAAAAAAGTTATTCAAGAATATCTCTTTCTCCTATGTGCTTTCATCCCTAACCCTAACCCTTCCGAAAGTCGGAGAAGCTCAAGGATGGTACCGATCGATGCGCGCTAACCCATTTAGTGGGGGTAGAGCCTACTTGCAAGTCTCTCCGACCTTCACAAAAAAAGTTATTCAAGAATATCTCTTTCTCCTATGTGCTTTCATCCCTAACCCTAACCCTAACCCTTCCGAAAGTCGGAGAAGCTCAAGGATGGTACTGATCGATGCGCGCAACCCCATTTAGTGGGGGTAGAGCCTACTTGCAAGTCTCTCCGACCTTCACAAAAAAAGTTATTCAAGAATATCTCCTCAGATTTGGGGGAATTTCGTCGGTCGACCTCTTTCGAAGGTCGTACAAGCTCGGGGATGGTACCAATCGATCCGCAGGACCCAAATTAGTCCAGATGCAACCACTTTCCAAGTCTCTCCGACCTTCACAAAAAAAGTTATTCAAGAATATCTCTTTCTCCTATGTGCTTTCATCCCTAACCCTAACCCTAACCCTTCCGAAAGTCGGAGAAGCTCAAGGATGGTACCGATCGATGCGCGCTACCCCATTTAGTGGGGGTAGAGCCTACTTGCAAGTCTCTCCGACCTTCACAAAAAAAGTTATTCAAGAATATCTCTTTCTCCTATGTGCTTTCATCCCTAACCCTAACCCTAACCCTTCCGAAAGTCGGAGAAGCTCAAGGATGGTACTGATCGATGCGCGCAACCCCATTTAGTGGGGGTAGAGCCTACTTGCAAGTCTCTCCGACCTTCACAAAAAACGTTATTCAAGAATATCTCCTCAGATTTTGGGGGAATTTCGTCGGTCGACCTCTTCCGAAGGTCGTACAAGCTCGGGGATGGTACCAATCGATCTGCAGGACCCAAATTAGTCCAGATGCAACCACTTTCCAAGTCTCTCCGACCTTCACAAAAAAAGTTATTCAAGAATATCTCTTTCTCCTATGTGCTTTCATCCCTAACCCTAACCCTAACCCTTCCGAAAGTCGGAGAAGCTCAAGGATGGTACCGATCGATGCGCGCTACCCCATTTAGTGGGGGTAGAGCCTACTTGCAAGTCTCTCCGACCTTCACAAAAAAAGTTATTCAAGAATATCTCTTTCTCCTATGTGCTTTCATCCCTAACCCTAACCCTAACCCTTCCGAAAGTCGGAGAAGCTCAAGGATGGTACTGATCGATGCGTGCAACCCCATTTAGTGGGGGTAGAGCCTACTTGCAAGTCTCTCCGACCTTCACAAAAAAAGTTATTCAAGAATATCTCCTCAGATTTGGGGGAATTTCGTCGGTCGACCTCTTCCGAAGGTCGTACAAGCTCGGGGATGGTACCAATCGATCCGCAGGACCCAAATTAGTCCAGATGCAACCACTTTCCAAGTCTCTCCGACCTTCACAAAAAAAGTTATTCAAGAATATCTCTTTCTCCTATGTGCTTTCATCCCTAACCCTAACCCTAACCCTTCCGAAAGTCGGAGAAGCTCAAGGATGGTACTGATCGATGCGCGCTACCCCATTTAGTGGGGGTAGAGCCTACTTGCAAGTCTCTCCGACCTTCACAAAAAAAGTTATTCAAGAATATCTCTTTCTCCTATGTGCTTTCATCCCTAACCCTAACCCTAACCCTTCCGAAAGTCGGAGAAGCTCAAGGATGGTACCGATCGATGCGCGCTACCCCATTTAGTGGGGGTAGAGCCTACTTGCAAGTCTCTCCGACCTTCACAAAAAAAGTTATTCAAGAATATCTCTTTCTCCTATGTGCTTTCATCCCTAACCCTAACCCTAACCCTTCCGAAAGTCGGAGAAGCTCAAGGATGGTACCGATCGATGTGCGCTACCCCATTTAGTGGGGGTAGAGCCTACTTGCAAGTCTCTCCGACCTTCACAAAAAAAGTTATTCAAGAATATCTCTTTCTCCTATGTGCTTTCATCCCTAACCCTAACCCTAACCCTTCCGAAAGTCGGAGAAGCTCAAGGATGGTACTGATCGATGCGCGCAACCCCATTTAGTGGGGGTAGAGCCTACTTGCAAGTCTCTCCGACCTTCACAAAAAAAGTTATTCAAGAATATCTCCTCAGATTTGGGGGAATTTCGTCGGTCGACCTCTTCCGAAGGTCGTACAAGCTCGGGGATGGTACCAATCGATCCGCAGGACCCAAATTAGTCCAGATGCAACCACTTTCCAAGTCTCTCCGACCTTCACAAAAAAAGTTATTCAAGAATATCTCTTTCTCCTATGTGCTTTCATCCCTAACCCTAACCCTAACCCTTCCGAAAGTCGGAGAAGCTCAAGGATGGTACCGATCGATGTGCGCTACCCCATTTAGTGGGGGTAGAGCCTACTTGCAAGTCTCTCCGACCTTCACAAAAAAAGTTATTCAAGAATATCTCTTTCTCCTATGTGCTTTCATCCCTAACCCTAACCCTTCCGAAAGTCGGAGAAGCTCAAGGATGGTACCGATCGATGCGCGCTACCCCATTTAGTGGGGGTAGAGCCTACTTGCAAGTCTCTCCGACCTTCACAAAAAAAGTTATTCAAGAATATCTCTTTCTCCTATGTGCTTTCATCCCTAACCCTAACCCTAACCCTTCCGAAAGTCGGAGAAGCTCAAGGATGGTACTGATCGATGCGCGCTACCCCATTTAGTGGGGGTAGAGCCTACTTGCAAGTCTCTCCGACCTTCACAAAAAAAGTTATTCAAGAATATCTCTTTCTCCTATGTGCTTTCATCCCTAACCCTAACCCTAACCCTTCCGAAAGTCGGAGAAGCTCAAGGATGGTACTGATCGATGCGCGCAACCCCATTTAGTGGGGGTAGAGCCTACTTGCAAGTCTCTCCGACCTTCACAAAAAACGTTATTCAAGAATATCTCCTCAGATTTTGGGGGAATTTCGTCGGTCGACCTCTTCCGAAGGTCGTACAAGCTCGGGGATGGTACCAATCGATCTGCAGGACCCAAATTAGTCCAGATGCAACCACTTTCCAAGTCTCTCCGACCTTCAAAAAAAAAGTTATTCAAGAATATCTCTTTCTCCTATGTGCTTTCATCCCTAACCCTAACCCTAACCCTTCCGAAAGTCGGAGAAGCTCAAGGATGGTACCGATCGATGCGCGCTACCCCATTTAGTGGGGGTAGAGCCTACTTGCAAGTCTCTCCGACCTTCACAAAAAAAGTTATTCAAGAATATCTCTTTCTCCTATGTGCTTTCATCCCTAACCCTAACCCTAACCCTTCCGAAAGTCGGAGAAGCTCAAGGATGGTACCGATCGATGCGCGCAACCCCATTTAGTGGGGGTAGAGCCTACTTGCAAGTCTCTCCGACCTTCACAAAAAAAGTTATTCAAGAATATCTCCTCAGATTTGGGGGAATTTCGTCGGTCGACCTCTTCCGAAGGTCGTACAAGCTCGGGGATGGTACCAATCGATCTGCAGGACCCAAATTAGTCCAGATGCAACCACTTTCCAAGTCTCTCCGACCTTCACAAAAAAAGTTATTCAAGAATATCTCTTTCTCCTATGTGCTTTCATCCCTAACCCTAACCCTAACCCTTCCGAAAGTCGGAGAAGCTCAAGGATGGTACCGATCGATGCGCGCTACCCCATTTAGTGGGGGTAGAGCCTACTTGCAAGTCTCTCCGACCTTCACAAAAAAAGTTATTCAAGAATATCTCTTTCTCCTATGTGCTTTCATCCCTAACCCTAACCCTAACCCTTCCGAAAGTCGGAGAAGCTCAAGGATGGTACCGATCGATGCGCGCTACCCCATTTAGTGGGGGTAGAGCCTACTTGCAAGTCTCTCCGACCTTCACAAAAAAAGTTATTCAAGAATATCTCTTTCTCCTATGTGCTTTCATCCCTAACCCTAACCCTTCCGAAAGTCGGAGAAGCTCAAGGATGGTACCGATCGATGCGCGCTACCCCATTTAGTGGGGGTAGAGCCTACTTGCAAGTCTCTCCGACCTTCACAAAAAAAGTTATTCAAGAATATCTCTTTCTCCTATGTGCTTTCATCCCTAACCCTAACCCTAACCCTTCCGAAAGTCGGAGAAGCTCAAGGATGGTACTGATCGATGCGCGCAACCCCATTTAGTGGGGGTAGAGCCTACTTGCAAGTCTCTCCGACCTTCACAAAAAAAGTTATTCAAGAATATCTCCTCAGATTTTGGGGGAATTTCGTCGGTCGACCTCTTCCGAAGGTCGTACAAGCTCGGGGATGGTACCAATCGATCTGCAGGACCCAAATTAGTCCAGATGCAACCACTTTCCAAGTCTCTCCGACCTTCACAAAAAAAGTTATTCAAGAATATCTCTTTCTCCTATGTGCTTTCATCCCTAACCCTAACCCTAACCCTTCCGAAAGTCGGAGAAGCTCAAGGATGGTACCGATCGATGCGCGCTACCCCATTTAGTGGGGGTAGAGCCTACTTGCAAGTCTCTCCGACCTTCACAAAAAAAGTTATTCAAGAATATCTCTTTCTCCTATGTGCTTTCATCCCTAACCCTAACCCTAACCCTTCCGAAAGTCGGAGAAGCTCAAGGATGGTACCGATCGATGCGCGCAACCCCATTTAGTGGGGGTAGAGCCTACTTGCAAGTCTCTCCGACCTTCACAAAAAAAGTTATTCAAGAATATCTCCTCAGATTTGGGGGAATTTCGTCGGTCGACCTCTTCCGAAGGTCGTACAAGCTCGGGGATGGTACCAATCGATCCGCAGGACCCAAATTAGTCCAGATGCAACCACTTTCCAAGTCTCTCCGACCTTCACAAAAAAAGTTATTCAAGAATATCTCTTTCTCCTATGTGCTTTCATCCCTAACCCTAACCCTAACCCTTCCGAAAGTCGGAGAAGCTCAAGGATGGTACTGATCGATGCGCGCTACCCCATTTAGTGGGGTAGAGCCTACTTGCAAGTCTCTCCGACCTTCACAAAAAAAGTTATTCAAGAATATCTCTTTCTCCTATGTGCTTTCATCCCTAACCCTAACCCTAACCCTTCCGAAAGTCGGAGAAGCTCAAGGATGGTACCGATCGATGCGCGCTACCCCATTTAGTGGGGGTAGAGCCTACTTGCAAGTCTCTCCGACCTTCACAAAAAAAGTTATTCAAGAATATCTCTTTCTCCTATGTGCTTTCATCCCTAACCCTAACCCTAACCCTTCCGAAAGTCGGAGAAGCTCAAGGATGGTACCGATCGATGTGCGCTACCCCATTTAGTGGGGGTAGAGCCTACTTGCAAGTCTCTCCGACCTTCACAAAAAAAGTTATTCAAGAATATCTCTTTCTCCTATGTGCTTTCATCCCTAACCCTAACCCTAACCCTTCCGAAAGTCGGAGAAGCTCAAGGATGGTACTGATCGATGCGCGCAACCCCATTTAGTGGGGGTAGAGCCTACTTGCAAGTCTCTCCGACCTTCACAAAAAAAGTTATTCAAGAATATCTCCTCAGATTTGGGGGAATTTCGTCGGTCGACCTCTTCCGAAGGTCGTACAAGCTCGGGGATGGTACCAATCGATCCGCAGGACCCAAATTAGTCCAGATGCAACCACTTTCCAAGTCTCTCCGACCTTCACAAAAAAGTTATTCAAGAATATCTCTTTCTCCTATGTGCTTTCATCCCTAACCCTAACCCTAACCCTTCCGAAAGTCGGAGAAGCTCAAGGATGGTACCGATCGATGCGCGCTACCCCATTTAGTGGGGGTAGAGCCTACTTGCAAGTCTCTCCGACCTTCACAAAAAAAGTTATTCAAGAATATCTCTTTCTCCTATGTGCTTTCATCCCTAACCCTAATCCTAACCCTTCCGAAAGTCGGAGAAGCTCAAGGATGGTACCGATCGATGCGCGCTACCCCATTTAGTGGGGGTAGAGCCTACTTGCAAGTCTCTCCGACCTTCACAAAAAAAGTTATTCAAGAATATCTCTTTCTCCTATGTGCTTTCATCCCTAACCCTAACCCTAACCCTTCCGAAAGTCGGAGAAGCTCAAGGATGGTACTGATCGATGCGCGTTACCCCATTTAGTGGGGGTAGAGCCTACTTGCAAGTCTCTCCGACCTTCACAAAAAAAGTTATTCAAGAATATCTCTTTCTCCTATGTGCTTTCATCCCTAACCCTAACCCTAACCCTTCCGAAAGTCGGAGAAGCTCAAGGATGGTACTGATCGATGCGCGCAACCCCATTTAGTGGGGGTAGAGCCTACTTGCAAGTCTCTCCGACCTTCACAAAAAAAGTTATTCAAGAATATCTCCTCAGATTTTGGGGGAATTTCGTCGGTCGACCTCTTCCGAAGGTCGTACAAGCTCGGGGATGGTACCAATCGATCTGCAGGACCCAAATTAGTCCAGATGCAACCACTTTCCAAGTCTCTCCGACCTTCAAAAAAAAAGTTATTCAAGAATATCTCTTTCTCCTATGTGCTTTCATCCCTAACCCTAACCCTAACCCTTCCGAAAGTCGGAGAAGCTCAAGGATGGTACCGATCGATGCGCGCTACCCCATTTAGTGGGGGTAGAGCCTACTTGCAAGTCTCTCCGACCTTCACAAAAAAAGTTATTCAAGAATATCTCTTTCTCCTATGTGCTTTCATCCCTAACCCTAATCCTAACCCTTCCGAAAGTCGGAGAAGCTCAAGGATGGTACCGATCGATGCGCGCTACCCCATTTAGTGGGGGTAGAGCCTACTTGCAAGTCTCTCCGACCTTCACAAAAAAAGTTATTCAAGAATATCTCTTTCTCCTATGTGCTTTCATCCCTAACCCTAACCCTAACCCTTCCGAAAGTCGGAGAAGCTCAAGGATGGTACTGATCGATGCGCGTTACCCCATTTAGTGGGGGTAGAGCCTACTTGCAAGTCTCTCCGACCTTCACAAAAAAAGTTATTCAAGAATATCTCTTTCTCCTATGTGCTTTCATCCCTAACCCTAACCCTAACCCTTCCGAAAGTCGGAGAAGCTCAAGGATGGTACTGATCGATGCGCGCAACCCCATTTAGTGGGGGTAGAGCCTACTTGCAAGTCTCTCCGACCTTCACAAAAAAAGTTATTCAAGAATATCTCCTCAGATTTTGGGGGAATTTCGTCGGTCGACCTCTTCCGAAGGTCGTACAAGCTCGGGGATGGTACCAATCGATCTGCAGGACCCAAATTAGTCCAGATGCAACCACTTTCCAAGTCTCTCCGACCTTCAAAAAAAAAGTTATTCAAGAATATCTCTTTCTCCTATGTGCTTTCATCCCTAACCCTAACCCTAACCCTTCCGAAAGTCGGAGAAGCTCAAGGATGGTACCGATCGATGCGCGCTACCCCATTTAGTGGGGGTAGAGCCTACTTGCAAGTCTCTCCGACCTTCACAAAAAAAGTTATTCAAGAATATCTCTTTCTCCTATGTGCTTTCATCCCTAACCCTAACCCTAACCCTTCCGAAAGTCGGAGAAGCTCAAGGATGGTACCGATCGATGCGCGCAACCCCATTTAGTGGGGGTAGAGCCTACTTGCAAGTCTCTCCGACCTTCACAAAAAAAGTTATTCAAGAATATCTCCTCAGATTTGGGGGAATTTCGTCGGTCGACCTCTTCCGAAGGTCGTACAAGCTCGGGGATGGTACCAATCGATCCGCAGGACCCAAATTAGTCCAGATGCAACCACTTTCCAAGTCTCTCCGACCTTCACAAAAAAAGTTATTCAAGAATATCTCTTTCTCCTATGTGCTTTCATCCCTAACCCTAACCCTAACCCTTCCGAAAGTCGGAGAAGCTCAAGGATGGTACCGATCGATGCGCGCTACCCCATTTAGTGGGGGTAGAGCCTACTTGCAAGTCTCTCCGACCTTCACAAAAAAAGTTATTCAAGAATATCTCTTTCTCCTATGTGCTTTCATCCCTAACCCTAACCCTAACCCTTCCGAAAGTCGGAGAAGCTCAAGGATGGTACCGATCGATGCGCGCTACCCCATTTAGTGGGGGTAGAGCCTACTTGCAAGTCTCTCCGACCTTCACAAAAAAAGTTATTCAAGAATATCTCTTTCTCCTATGTGCTTTCATCCCTAACCCTAACCCTAACCCTTCCGAAAGTCGGAGAAGCTCAAGGATGGTACCGATCGATGCGCGCAACCCCATTTAGTGGGGGTAGAGCCTACTTGCAAGTCTCTCCGACCTTCACAAAAAAAGTTATTCAAGAATATCTCCTCAGATTTGGGGGAATTTCGTCGGTCGACCTCTTCCGAAGGTCGTACAAGCTCGGGGATGGTACCAATCGATCCGCAGGACCCAAATTAGTCCAGATGCAACCACTTTCCAAGTCTCTCCGACCTTCACAAAAAAAGTTATTCAAGAATATCTCTTTCTCCTATGTGCTTTCATCCCTAACCCTAACCCTAACCCTTCCGAAAGTCGGAGAAGCTCAAGGATGGTACCGATCGATGCGCGCTACCCCATTTAGTGGGGGTAGAGCCTACTTGCAAGTCTCTCCGACCTTCACAAAAAAAGTTATTCAAGAATATCTCTTTCTCCTATGTGCTTTCATCCCTAACCCTAACCCTAACCCTTCCGAAAGTCGGAGAAGCTCAAGGATGGTACCGATCGATGCGCGCTACCCCATTTAGTGGGGGTAGAGCCTACTTGCAAGTCTCTCCGACCTTCACAAAAAAAGTTATTCAAGAATATCTCTTTCTCCTATGTGCTTTCATCCCTAACCCTAACCCTTCCGAAAGTCGGAGAAGCTCAAGGATGGTACCGATCGATGCGCGCTACCCCATTTAGTGGGGGTAGAGCCTACTTGCAAGTCTCTCCGACCTTCACAAAAAAAGTTATTCAAGAATATCTCTTTCTCCTATGTGCTTTCATCCCTAACCCTAACCCTAACCCTTCCGAAAGTCGGAGAAGCTCAAGGATGGTACTGATCGATGCGCGCAACCCCATTTAGTGGGGGTAGAGCCTACTTGCAAGTCTCTCCGACCTTCACAAAAAAAGTTATTCAAGAATATCTCCTCAGATTTGGGGGAATTTCGTCGGTCGACCTCTTTCGAAGGTCGTACAAGCTCGGGGATGGTACCAATCGATCCGCAGGACCCAAATTAGTCCAGATGCAACCACTTTCCAAGTCTCTCCGACCTTCACAAAAAAAGTTATTCAAGAATATCTCTTTCTCCTATGTGCTTTCATCCCTAACCCTAACCCTAACCCTTCCGAAAGTCGGAGAAGCTCAAGGATGGTACCGATCGATGCGCGCTACCCCATTTAGTGGGGGTAGAGCCTACTTGCAAGTCTCTCCGACCTTCACAAAAAAAGTTATTCAAGAATATCTCTTTCTCCTATGTGCTTTCATCCCTAACCCTAACCCTAACCCTTCCGAAAGTCGGAGAAGCTCAAGGATGGTACCGATCGATGCGCGCTACCCCATTTAGGGGGGGTAGAGCCTACTTGCAAGTCTCTCCGACCTTCACAAAAAAAGTTATTCAAGAATATCTCCTCAGATTTGGGGGAATTTCGTCGGTCGACCTCTTCCGAAGGTCGTACAAGCTCGGGGATGGTACCAATCGATCCGCAGGACCCAAATTAGTCCAGATGCAACCACTTTCCAAGTCTCTCCGACCTTCACAAAAAAAGTTATTCAAGAATATCTCTTTCTCCTATGTGCTTTCATCCCTAACCCTAACCCTAACCCTTCCGAAAGTCGGAGAAGCTCAAGGATGGTACCGATCGATGCGCGCTACCCCATTTAGTGGGGGTAGAGCCTACTTGCAAGTCTCTCCGACCTTCACAAAAAAAGTTATTCAAGAATATCTCTTTCTCCTATGTGCTTTCATCCCTAACCCTAACCCTAACCCTTCCGAAAGTCGGAGAAGCTCAAGGATGGTACCGATCGATGCGCGCTACCCCATTTAGTGGGGGTAGAGCCTACTTGCAAGTCTCTCCGACCTTCACAAAAAAAGTTATTCAAGAATATCTCTTTCTCCTATGTGCTTTCATCCCTAACCCTAACCCTAACCCTTCCGAAAGTCGGAGAAGCTCAAGGATGGTACCGATCGATGCGCGCTACCCCATTTAGTGGGGGTAGAGCCTACTTGCAAGTCTCTCCGACCTTCACAAAAAAAGTTATTCAAGAATATCTCTTTCTCCTATGTGCTTTCATCCCTAACCCTAACCCTAACCCTTCCGAAAGTCGGAGAAGCTCAAGGATGGTACCGATCGATGCGCGTTACCCCATTTAGTGGGGGTAGAGCCTACTTGCAAGTCTCTCCGACCTTCACAAAAAAAGTTATTCAAGAATATCTCTTTCTCCTATGTGCTTTCATCCCTAACCCTAACCCTAACCCTTCCGAAAGTCGGAGAAGCTCAAGGATGGTACCGATCGATGCGCGCTACCCCATTTAGTGGGGGTAGAGCCTACTTGCAAGTCTCTCCGACCTTCACAAAAAAAGTTATTCAAGAATATCTCTTTCTCCTATGTGCTTTCATCCCTAACCCTAACCCTAACCCTTCCGAAAGTCGGAGAAGCTCAAGGATGGTACCGATCGATGCGCGCTACCCCATTTAGTGGGGGTAGAGCCTACTTGCAAGTCTCTCCGACCTTCACAAAAAAAGTTATTCAAGAATATCTCTTTCTCCTATGTGCTTTCATCCCTAACCCTAACCCTTCCGAAAGTCGGAGAAGCTCAAGGATGGTACCGATCGATGCGCGCTACCCCATTTAGTGGGGGTAGAGCCTACTTGCAAGTCTCTCCGACCTTCACAAAAAAAGTTATTCAAGAATATCTCTTTCTCCTATGTGCTTTCATCCCTAACCCTAACCCTAACCCTTCCGAAAGTCGGAGAAGCTCAAGGATGGTACTGATCGATGCGCGCAACCCCATTTAGTGGGGGTAGAGCCTACTTGCAAGTCTCTCCGACCTTCACAAAAAAAGTTATTCAAGAATATCTCCTCAGATTTGGGGGAATTTCGTCGGTCGACCTCTTTCGAAGGTCGTACAAGCTCGGGGATGGTACCAATCGATCCGCAGGACCCAAATTAGTCCAGATGCAACCACTTTCCAAGTCTCTCCGACCTTCACAAAAAAAGTTATTCAAGAATATCTCTTTCTCCTATGTGCTTTCATCCCTAACCCTAACCCTAACCCTTCCGAAAGTCGGAGAAGCTCAAGGATGGTACCGATCGATGCGCGCTACCCCATTTAGTGGGGGTAGAGCCTACTTGCAAGTCTCTCCGACCTTCACAAAAAAAGTTATTCAAGAATATCTCTTTCTCCTATGTGCTTTCATCCCTAACCCTAACCCTAACCCTTCCGAAAGTCGGAGAAGCTCAAGGATGGTACCGATCGATGCGCGCTACCCCATTTAGGGGGGGTAGAGCCTACTTGCAAGTCTCTCCGACCTTCACAAAAAAAGTTATTCAAGAATATCTCCTCAGATTTGGGGGAATTTCGTCGGTCGACCTCTTCCGAAGGTCGTACAAGCTCGGGGATGGTACCAATCGATCCGCAGGACCCAAATTAGTCCAGATGCAACCACTTTCCAAGTCTCTCCGACCTTCACAAAAAAAGTTATTCAAGAATATCTCTTTCTCCTATGTGCTTTCATCCCTAACCCTAACCCTAACCCTTCCGAAAGTCGGAGAAGCTCAAGGATGGTACCGATCGATGCGCGCAACCCCATTTAGTGGGGGTAGAGCCTACTTGCAAGTCTCTCCGACCTTCACAAAAAAAGTTATTCAAGAATATCTCCTCAGATTTGGGGGAATTTCGTCGGTCGACCTTTTCCGAAGGTCGTACAAGCTCGGGGATGGTACCAATCGATCCGCAGGACCCAAATTAGTCCAGATGCAACCACTTTCCAAGTCTCTCCGACCTTCACAAAAAAAGTTATTCAAGAATATCTCTTTCTCCTATGTGCTTTCATCCCTAACCCTAACCCTAACCCTTCCGAAAGTCGGAGAAGCTCAAGGATGGTACCGATCGATGCGCGCTACCCCATTTAGTGGGGGTAGAGCCTACTTGCAAGTCTCTCCGACCTTCACAAAAAAAGTTATTCAAGAATATCTCTTTCTCCTATGTGCTTTCATCCCTAACCCTAACCCTAACCCTTCCGAAAGTCGGAGAAGCTCAAGGATGGTACCGATCGATGCGCGCAACCCCATTTAGTGGGGGTAGAGCCTACTTGCAAGTCTCTCCGACCTTCACAAAAAAAGTTATTCAAGAATATCTCTTTCTCCTATGTGCTTTCATCCCTAACCCTAACCCTAACCCTTCCGAAAGTCGGAGAAGCTCAAGGATGGTACCGATCGATGCGCGCTACCCCATTTAGTGGGGGTAGAGCCTACTTGCAAGTCTCTCCGACCTTCACAAAAAAAGTTATTCAAGAATATCTCTTTCTCCTATGTGCTTTCATCCCTAACCCTAACCCTAACCCTTCCGAAAGTCGGAGAAGCTCAAGGATGGTACCGATCGATGCGCGCTACCCCATTTAGTGGGGGTAGAGCCTACTTGCAAGTCTCTCCGACCTTCACAAAAAAAGTTATTCAAGAATATCTCTTTCTCCTATGTGCTTTCATCCCTAACCCTAACCCTAACCCTTCCGAAAGTCGGAGAAGCTCAAGGATGGTACCGATCGATGCGCGTTACCCCATTTAGTGGGGGTAGAGCCTACTTGCAAGTCTCTCCGACCTTCACAAAAAAAGTTATTCAAGAATATCTCTTTCTCCTATGTGCTTTCATCCCTAACCCTAACCCTAACCCTTCCGAAAGTCGGAGAAGCTCAAGGATGGTTCTGATCGATGCGCGCAACCCCATTTAGTGGGGGTAGAGCCTACTTGCAAGTCTCTCCGACCTTCACAAAAAAAGTTATTCAAGAATATCTCCTCAGATTTTGGGGGAATTTCGTCGGTCGACCTCTTCCGAAGGTCGTACAAGCTCGGGGATGGTACCAATCGATCTGCAGGACCCAAATTAGTCCAGATGCAACCACTTTCCAAGTCTCTCCGACCTTCACAAAAAAAGTTATTCAAGAATATCTCTTTCTCCTATGTGCTTTCATCCCTAACCCTAACCCTTCCGAAAGTCGGAGAAGCTCAAGGATGGTACCGATCGATGCGCGCTACCCCATTTAGTGGGGGTAGAGCCTACTTGCAAGTCTCTCCGACCTTCACAAAAAAAGTTATTCAAGAATATCTCTTTCTCCTATGTGCTTTCATCCCTAACCCTAACCCTAACCCTTCCGAAAGTCGGAGAAGCTCAAGGATGGTACCGATCGATGCGCACAACCCCATTTAGTGGGGGTAGAGCCTACTTGCAAGTCTCTCCGACCTTCACAAAAAAAGTTATTCAAGAATATCTCTTTCTCCTATGTGCTTTCATCCCTAACCCTAACCCTAACCCTTCCGAAAGTCGGAGAAGCTCAAGGATGGTACCGATCGATGCGCGCTACCCCATTTAGTGGGGGTAGAGCCTACTTGCAAGTCTCTCCGACCTTCACAAAAAAAGTTATTCAAGAATATCTCTTTCTCCTATGTGCTTTCATCCCTAACCCTAACCCTAACCCTTCCGAAAGTCGGAGAAGCTCAAGGATGGTACCGATCGATGCGCGCTACCCCATTTAGTGGGGGTAGAGCCTACTTGCAAGTCTCTCCGACCTTCACAAAAAAAGTTATTCAAGAATATCTCTTTCTCCTATGTGCTTTCATCCCTAACCCTAACCCTAACCCTTCCGAAAGTCGGAGAAGCTCAAGGATGGTACCGATCGATGCGCGTTACCCCATTTAGTGGGGGTAGAGCCTACTTGCAAGTCTCTCCGACCTTCACAAAAAAAGTTATTCAAGAATATCTCTTTCTCCTATGTGCTTTCATCCCTAACCCTAACCCTAACCCTTCCGAAAGTCGGAGAAGCTCAAGGATGGTACTGATCGATGCGCGCAACCCCATTTAGTGGGGGTAGAGCCTACTTGCAAGTCTCTCCGACCTTCACAAAAAAAGTTATTCAAGAATATCTCCTCAGATTTTGGGGGAATTTCGTCGGTCGACCTCTTCCGAAGGTCGTACAAGCTCGGGGATGGTACCAATCGATCTGCAGGACCCAAATTAGTCCAGATGCAACCACTTTCCAAGTCTCTCCGACCTTCACAAAAAAAGTTATTCAAGAATATCTCTTTCTCCTATGTGCTTTCATCCCTAACCCTAACCCTTCCGAAAGTCGGAGAAGCTCAAGGATGGTACCGATCGATGCGCGCTACCCCATTTAGTGGGGGTAGAGCCTACTTGCAAGTCTCTCCGACCTTCACAAAAAAAGTTATTCAAGAATATCTCTTTCTCCTATGTGCTTTCATCCCTAACCCTAACCCTAACCCTTCCGAAAGTCGGAGAAGCTCAAGGATGGTACCGATCGATGCGCACAACCCCATTTAGTGGGGGTAGAGCCTACTTGCAAGTCTCTCCGACCTTCACAAAAAAAGTTATTCAAGAATATCTCCTCAGATTTGGGGGAATTTCGTCGGTCGACCTCTTCCGAAGGTCGTACAAGCTCGGGGATGGTACCAATCGATCCGCAGGACCCAAATTAGTCCAGATGCAACCACTTTCCAAGTCTCTCCGACCTTCACAAAAAAAGTTATTCAAGAATATCTCTTTCTCCTATGTGCTTTCATCCCTAACCCTAACCCTAACCCTTCCGAAAGTCGGAGAAGCTCAAGGATGGTACCGATCGATGTGCGCTACCCCATTTAGTGGGGGTAGAGCCTACTTGCAAGTCTCTCCGACCTTCACAAAAAAAGTTATTCAAGAATATCTCTTTCTCCTATGTGCTTTCATCCCTAACCCTAACCCTAACCCTTCCGAAAGTCGGAGAAGCTCAAGGATGGTACCGATCGATGCGCGCAACCCCATTTAGTGGGGGTAGAGCCTACTTGCAAGTCTCTCCGACCTTCACAAAAAAAGTTATTCAAGAATATCTCCTCAGATTTGGGGGAATTTCGTCGGTCGACCTCTTCCGAAGGTCGTACAAGCTCGGGGATGGTACCAATCGATCCGCAGGACCCAAATTAGTCCAGATGCAACCACTTTCCAAGTCTCTCCGACCTTCACAAAAAAAGTTATTCAAGAATATCTCTTTCTCCTATGTGCTTTCATCCCTAACCCTAACCCTAACCCTTCCGAAAGTCGGAGAAGCTCAAGGATGGTACCGATCGATGCGCGCTACCCCATTTAGTGGGGGTAGAGCCTACTTGCAAGTCTCTCCGACCTTCACAAAAAAAGTTATTCAAGAATATCTCTTTCTCCTATGTGCTTTCATCCCTAACCCTAACCCTAACCCTTCCGAAAGTCGGAGAAGCTCAAGGATGGTACCGATCGATGCGCGCAACCCCATTTAGTGGGGGTAGAGCCTACTTGCAAGTCTCTCCGACCTTCACAAAAAAAGTTATTCAAGAATATCTCCTCAGATTTGGGGGAATTTCGTCGGTCGACCTCTTCCGAAGGTCGTACAAGCTCGGGGATGGTACCAATCGATCCGCAGGACCCAAATTAGTCCAGATGCAACCACTTTCCAAGTCTCTCCGACCTTCACAAAAAAAGTTATTCAAGAATATCTCTTTCTCCTATGTGCTTTCATCCCTAACCCTAACCCTAACCCTTCCGAAAGTCGGAGAAGCTCAAGGATGGTACCGATCGATGCGCGCTACCCCATTTAGTGGGGGTAGAGCCTACTTGCAAGTCTCTCCGACCTTCACAAAAAAAGTTATTCAAGAATATCTCTTTCTCCTATGTGCTTTCATCCCTAACCCTAACCCTAACCCTTCCGAAAGTCGGAGAAGCTCAAGGATGGTACCGATCGATGCGCGCTACCCCATTTAGTGGGGGTAGAGCCTACTTGCAAGTCTCTCCGACCTTCACAAAAAAAGTTATTCAAGAATATCTCTTTCTCCTATGTGCTTTCATCCCTAACCCTAACCCTAACCCTTCCGAAAGTCGGAGAAGCTCAAGGATGGTACCGATCGATGCGCGTTACCCCATTTAGTGGGGGTAGAGCCTACTTGCAAGTCTCTCCGACCTTCACAAAAAAAGTTATTCAAGAATATCTCTTTCTCCTATGTGCTTTCATCCCTAACCCTAACCCTTCCGAAAGTCGGAGAAGCTCAAGGATGGTACTGATCGATGCGCGCAACCCCATTTAGTGGGGGTAGAGCCTACTTGCAAGTCTCTCCGACCTTCACAAAAAAAGTTATTCAAGAATATCTCCTCAGATTTGGGGGAATTTCGTCGGTCGACCTCTTCCGAAGGTCGTACAAGCTCGGGGATGGTACCAATCGATCCGCAGGACCCAAATTAGTCCAGATGCAACCACTTTCCAAGTCTCTCCGACCTTCACAAAAAAAGTTATTCAAGAATATCTCTTTCTCCTATGTGCTTTCATCCCTAACCCTAACCCTAACCCTTCCGAAAGTCGGAGAAGCTCAAGGATGGTACCGATCGATGCGCGCTACCCCATTTAGTGGGGGTAGAGCCTACTTACAAGTCTCTCCGACCTTCACAAAAAAAGTTATTCAAGAATATCTCTTTCTCCTATGTGCTTTCATCCCTAACCCTAACCCTAACCCTTCCGAAAGTCGGAGAAGCTCAAGAATGGTACCGATCGATGTGCGCTACCCCATTTAGTGGGGGTAGAGCCTACTTGCAAGTCTCTCCGACCTTCACAAAAAAAGTTATTCAAGAATATCTCTTTCTCCTATGTGCTTTCATCCCTAACCCTAACCCTAACCCTTCCGAAAGTCGGAGAAGCTCAAGGATGGTACTGATCGATGCGCGTTACCCCATTTAGTGGGGGTAGAGCCTACTTGCAAGTCTCTCCGACCTTCACAAAAAAAGTTATTCAAGAATATCTCTTTCTCCTATGTGCTTTCATCCCTAACCCTAACCCTAACCCTTCCGAAAGTCGGAGAAGCTCAAGGATGGTACTGATCGATGCGCGCAACCCCATTTAGTGGGGGTAGAGCCTACTTGCAAGTCTCTCCGACCTTCACAAAAAAAGTTATTCAAGAATATCTCCTCAGATTTGGGGGAATTTCGTCGGTCGACCTCTTTCGAAGGTCGTACAAGCTCGGGGATGGTACCAATCGATCCGCAGGACCCAAATTAGTCCAGATGCAACCACTTTCCAAGTCTCTCCGACCTTCACAAAAAAAGTTATTCAAGAATATCTCTTTCTCCTATGTGCTTTCATCCCTAACCCTAACCCTAACCCTTCCGAAAGTCGGAGAAGCTCAAGGATGGTACCGATCGATGCGCGCTACCCCATTTAGTGGGGGTAGAGCCTACTTGCAAGTCTCTCCGACCTTCACAAAAAAAGTTATTCAAGAATATCTCTTTCTCCTATGTGCTTTCATCCCTAACCCTAACCCTAACCCTTCCGAAAGTCGGAGAAGCTCAAGGATGGTACTGATCGATGCGCGCAACCCCATTTAGTGGGGGTAGAGCCTACTTGCAAGTCTCTCCGACCTTCACAAAAAAAGTTATTCAAGAATATCTCCTCAGATTTGGGGGAATTTCGTCGGTCGACCTCTTTCGAAGGTCGTACAAGCTCGGGGATGGTACCAATCGATCCGCAGGACCCAAATTAGTCCAGATGCAACCACTTTCCAAGTCTCTCCGACCTTCACAAAAAAAGTTATTCAAGAATATCTCTTTCTCCTATGTGCTTTCATCCCTAACCCTAACCCTAACCCTTCCGAAAGTCGGAGAAGCTCAAGGATGGTACCGATCGATGCGCGCTACCCCATTTAGTGGGGGTAGAGCCTACTTGCAAGTCTCTCCGACCTTCACAAAAAAAGTTATTCAAGAATATCTCTTTCTCCTATGTGCTTTCATCCCTAACCCTAACCCTTCCGAAAGTCGGAGAAGCTCAAGGATGGTACCGATCGATGCGCGCTACCCCATTTAGTGGGGGTAGAGCCTACTTGCAAGTCTCTCCGACCTTCACAAAAAAAGTTATTCAAGAATATCTCCTCAGATTTGGGGGAATTTCGTCGGTCGACCTCTTCCGAAGGTCGTACAAGCTCGGGGATGGTACCAATCGATCCGCAGGACCCAAATTAGTCCAGATGCAACCACTTTCCAAGTCTCTCCGACCTTCACAAAAAAAGTTATTCAAGAATATCTCTTTCTCCTATGTGCTTTCATCCCTAACCCTAACCCTAACCCTTCCGAAAGTCGGAGAAGCTCAAGGATGGTACCGATCGATGCGCGCTACCCCATTTAGTGGGGGTAGAGCCTACTTGCAAGTCTCTCCGACCTTCACAAAAAAGGTTATTCAAGAATATCTCTTTCTCCTATGTGCTTTCATCCCTAACCCTAACCCTAACCCTTCCGAAAGTCGGAGAAGCTCAAGGATGGTACCGATCGATGCGCGCTACCCCATTTAGTGGGGGTAGAGCCTACTTGCAAGTCTCTCCGACCTTCACAAAAAAAGTTATTCAAGAATATCTCTTTCTCCTATGTGCTTTCATCCCTAACCCTAACCCTAACCCTTCCGAAAGTCGGAGAAGCTCAAGGATGGTACTGATCGATGCGCGCTACCCCATTTAGTGGGGGTAGAGCCTACTTGCAAGTCTCTCCGACCTTCACAAAAAAAGTTATTCAAGAATATCTCTTTCTCCTATGTGCTTTCATCCCTAACCCTAACCCTAACCCTTCCAAAAGTCGGAGAAGCTCAAGGATGGTACTGATCGATGCGCGCAACCCCATTTAGTGGGAGTAGAGCCTACTTGCAAGTCTCTCCGACCTTCACAAAAAAAGTTATTCAAGAATATCTCCTCAGATTTTGGGGGAATTTCGTCGGTCGACCTCTTCCGAAGGTCGTACAAGCTCGGGGATGGTACCAATCGATCTGCAGGACCCAAATTAGTCCAGATGCAACCACTTTCCAAGTCTCTCCGACCTTCACAAAAAAAGTTATTCAAGAATATCTCTTTCTCCTATGTGCTTTCATCCCTAACCCTAACCCTAACCCTTCCGAAAGTCGGAGAAGCTCAAGGATGGTACCGATCGATGCGCGCTACCCCATTTAGTGGGGGTAGAGCCTACTTGCAAGTCTCTCCGACCTTCACAAAAAAAGTTATTCAAGAATATCTCTTTCTCCTATGTGCTTTCACCCCTAACCCTAACCCTAACCCTTCCGAAAGTCGGAGAAGCTCAAAGATGGTACCGATCGATGCGCGCAACCCCATTTAGTGGGGGTAGAGCCTACTTGCAAGTCTCTCCGACCTTCACAAAAAAAGTTATTCAAGAATATCTCCTCAGATTTGGGGGAATTTCGTCGGTCGACCTCTTCCGAAGGTCGTACAAGCTCGGGGATGGTACCAATCGATCCGCAGGACCCAAATTAGTCCAGATGCAACCACTTTCCAAGTCTCTCCGACCTTCACAAAAAAAGTTATTCAAGAATATCTCTTTCTCCTATGTGCTTTCATCCCTAACCCTAACCCTAACCCTTCCGAAAGTCGGAGAAGCTCAAGGATGGTACCGATCGATGCGCGCTACCCCATTTAGTGGGGGTAGAGCCTACTTGCAAGTCTCTCCGACCTTCACAAAAAAAGTTATTCAAGAATATCTCTTTCTCCTATGTGCTTTCATCCCTAACCCTAACCCTAACCCTTCCGAAAGTCGGAGAAGCTCAAGGATGGTACCGATCGATGCGCGCAACCCCATTTAGTGGGGGTAGAGCCTACTTGCAAGTCTCTCCGACCTTCACAAAAAAAGTTATTCAAGAATATCTCCTCAGATTTGGGGGAATTTCGTCGGTCGACCTCTTCCGAAGGTCGTACAAGCTCGGGGATGGTACCAATCGATCCGCAGGACCCAAATTAGTCCAGATGCAACCACTTTCCAAGTCTCTCCGACCTTCACAAAAAAAGTTATTCAAGAATATCTCTTTCTCCTATGTGCTTTCATCCCTAACCCTAACCCTAACCCTTCCGAAAGTCGGAGAAGCTCAAGGATGGTACCGATCGATGCGCGCTACCCCATTTAGTGGGGGTAGAGCCTACTTGCAAGTCTCTCCGACCTTCACAAAAAAAGTTATTCAAGAATATCTCTTTCTCCTATGTGCTTTCATCCCTAACCCTAACCCTAACCCTTCCGAAAGTCGGAGAAGCTCAAGGATGGTACCGATCGATGCGCGCTACCCCATTTAGTGGGGGTAGAGCCTACTTGCAAGTCTCTCCGACCTTCACAAAAAAAGTTATTCAAGAATATCTCTTTCTCCTATGTGCTTTCATCCCTAACCCTAACCCTAACCCTTCCGAAAGTCGGAGAAGCTCAAGGATGGTACCGATCGATGCGCGCTACCCCATTTAGTGGGGGTAGAGCCTACTTGCAAGTCTCTCCGACCTTCACAAAAAAAGTTATTCAAGAATATCTCTTTCTCCTATGTGCTTTCATCCCTAACCCTAACCCTAACCCTTCCGAAAGTCGGAGAAGCTCAAGGATGGTACTGATCGATGCGCGCTACCCCATTTAGTGGGGGTAGAGCCTACTTGCAAGTCTCTCCGACCTTCACAAAAAAAGTTATTCAAGAATATCTCTTTCTCCTATGTGCTTTCATCCCTAACCCTAACCCTAACCCTTCCGAAAGTCGGAGAAGCTCAAGGATGGTACTGATCGATGCGCGCAACCCCATTTAGTGGGAGTAGAGCCTACTTGCAAGTCTCTCCGACCTTCACAAAAAAAGTTATTCAAGAATATCTCCTCAGATTTTGGGGGAATTTCGTCGGTCGACCTCTTCCGAAGGTCGTACAAGCTCGGGGATGGTACCAATCGATCTGCAGGACCCAAATTAGTCCAGATGCAACCACTTTCCAAGTCTCTCCGACCTTCACAAAAAAAGTTATTCAAGAATATCTCTTTCTCCTATGTGCTTTCATCCCTAACCCTAACCCTAACCCTTCCGAAAGTCGGAGAAGCTCAAGGATGGTACCGATCGATGCGCGCTACCCCATTTAGTGGGGGTAGAGCCTACTTGCAAGTCTCTCCGACCTTCACAAAAAAAGTTATTCAAGAATATCTCTTTCTCCTATGTGCTTTCATCCCTAACCCTAACCCTAACCCTTCCGAAAGTCGGAGAAGCTCAAGGATGGTACCGATCGATGCGCGCAACCCCATTTAGTGGGGGTAGAGCCTACTTGCAAGTCTCTCCGACCTTCACAAAAAAAGTTATTCAAGAATATCTCCTCAGATTTGGGGGAATTTCGTCGGTCGACCTCTTCCGAAGGTCGTACAAGCTCGGGGATGGTACCAATCGATCCGCAGGACCCAAATTAGTCCAGATGCAACCACTTTCCAAGTCTCTCCGACCTTCACAAAAAAAGTTATTCAAGAATATCTCTTTCTCCTATGTGCTTTCATCCCTAACCCTAACCCTAACCCTTCCGAAAGTCGGAGAAGCTCAAGGATGGTACCGATCGATGCGCGCTACCCCATTTAGTGGGGGTAGAGCCTACTTGCAAGTCTCTCCGACCTTCACAAAAAAAGTTATTCAAGAATATCTCTTTCTCCTATGTGCTTTCATCCCTAACCCTAACCCTAACCCTTCCGAAAGTCGGAGAAGCTCAAGGATGGTACCGATCGATGCGCGCAACCCCATTTAGTGGGGGTAGAGCCTACTTGCAAGTCTCTCCGACCTTCACAAAAAAAGTTATTCAAGAATATCTCTTTCTCCTATGTGCTTTCATCCCTAACCCTAACCCTAACCCTTCCGAAAGTCGGAGAAGCTCAAGGATGGTACTGATCGATGCGCGCTACCCCATTTAGTGGGGGTAGAGCCTACTTGCAAGTCTCTCCGACCTTCACAAAAAAAGTTATTCAAGAATATCTCTTTCTCCTATGTGCTTTCATCCCTAACCCTAACCCTAACCCTTCCGAAAGTCGGAGAAGCTCAAGGATGGTACTGATCGATGCGCGCAACCCCATTTAGTGGGAGTAGAGCCTACTTGCAAGTCTCTCCGACCTTCACAAAAAAAGTTATTCAAGAATATCTCCTCAGATTTTGGGGGAATTTCGTCGGTCGACCTCTTCCGAAGGTCGTACAAGCTCGGGGATGGTACCAATCGATCTGCAGGACCCAAATTAGTCCAGATGCAACCACTTTCCAAGTCTCTCCGACCTTCACAAAAAAAGTTATTCAAGAATATCTCTTTCTCCTATGTGCTTTCATCCCTAACCCTAACCCTAACCCTTCCGAAAGTCGGAGAAGCTCAAGGATGGTACCGATCGATGCGCGCTACCCCATTTAGTGGGGGTAGAGCCTACTTGCAAGTCTCTCCGACCTTCACAAAAAAAGTTATTCAAGAATATCTCTTTCTCCTATGTGCTTTCATCCCTAACCCTAACCCTAACCCTTCCGAAAGTCGGAGAAGCTCAAAGATGGTACCGATCGATGCGCGCAACCCCATTTAGTGGGGGTAGAGCCTACTTGCAAGTCTCTCCGACCTTCACAAAAAAAGTTATTCAAGAATATCTCCTCAGATTTGGGGGAATTTCGTCGGTCGACCTCTTCCGAAGGTCGTACAAGCTCGGGGATGGTACCAATCGATCCGCAGGACCCAAATTAGTCCAGATGCAACCACTTTCCAAGTCTCTCCGACCTTCACAAAAAAAGTTATTCAAGAATATCTCTTTCTCCTATGTGCTTTCATCCCTAACCCTAACCCTAACCCTTCCGAAAGTCGGAGAAGCTCAAGGATGGTACCGATCGATGCGCGCTACCCCATTTAGTGGGGGTAGAGCCTACTTGCAAGTCTCTCCGACCTTCACAAAAAAAGTTATTCAAGAATATCTCTTTCTCCTATGTGCTTTCATCCCTAACCCTAACCCTAACCCTTCCGAAAGTCGGAGAAGCTCAAGGATGGTACCGATCGATGCGCGCAACCCCATTTAGTGGGGGTAGAGCCTACTTGCAAGTCTCTCCGACCTTCACAAAAAAAGTTATTCAAGAATATCTCCTCAGATTTGGGGGAATTTCGTCGGTCGACCTCTTCCGAAGGTCGTACAAGCTCGGGGATGGTACCAATCGATCCGCAGGACCCAAATTAGTCCAGATGCAACCACTTTCCAAGTCTCTCCGACCTTCACAAAAAAAGTTATTCAAGAATATCTCTTTCTCCTATGTGCTTTCATCCCTAACCCTAACCCTAACCCTTCCGAAAGTCGGAGAAGCTCAAGGATGGTATTGATCGATGCGCGCTACCCCATTTAGTGGGGGTAGAGCCTACTTGCAAGTCTCTCCGACCTTCACAAAAAAAGTTATTCAAGAATATCTCTTTCTCCTATGTGCTTTCATCCCTAACCCTAACCCTAACCCTTCCGAAAGTCGGAGAAGCTCAAGGATGGTACCGATCGATGCGCGCTACCCCATTTAGTGGGGGTAGAGCCTACTTGCAAGTCTCTCCGACCTTCACAAAAAAAGTTATTCAAGAATATCTCTTTCTCCTATGTGCTTTCATCCCTAACCCTAACCCTAACCCTTCCGAAAGTCGGAGAAGCTCAAGGATGGTACCGATCGATGCGCGCTACCCCATTTAGTGGGGGTAGAGCCTACTTGCAAGTCTCTCCGACCTTCACAAAAAAAGTTATTCAAGAATATCTCTTTCTCCTATGTGCTTTCATCCCTAACCCTAACCCTAACCCTTCCGAAAGTCGGAGAAGCTCAAGGATGGTACTGATCGATGCGCGCTACCCCATTTAGTGGGGGTAGAGCCTACTTGCAAGTCTCTCCGACCTTCACAAAAAAAGTTATTCAAGAATATCTCTTTCTCCTATGTGCTTTCATCCCTAACCCTAACCCTAACCCTTCCAAAAGTCGGAGAAGCTCAAGGATGGTACTGATCGATGCGCGCAACCCCATTTAGTGGGAGTAGAGCCTACTTGCAAGTCTCTCCGACCTTCACAAAAAAAGTTATTCAAGAATATCTCCTCAGATTTTGGGGGAATTTCGTCGGTCGACCTCTTCCGAAGGTCGTACAAGCTCGGGGATGGTACCAATCGATCTGCAGGACCCAAATTAGTCCAGATGCAACCACTTTCCAAGTCTCTCCGACCTTCACAAAAAAAGTTATTCAAGAATATCTCTTTCTCCTATGTGCTTTCATCCCTAACCCTAACCCTAACCCTTCCGAAAGTCGGAGAAGCTCAAGGATGGTACCGATCGATGCGCGCTACCCCATTTAGTGGGGGTAGAGCCTACTTGCAAGTCTCTCCGACCTTCACAAAAAAAGTTATTCAAGAATATCTCTTTCTCCTATGTGCTTTCATCCCTAACCCTAACCCTAACCCTTCCGAAAGTCGGAGAAGCTCAAGGATGGTACCGATCGATGCGCGCAACCCCATTTAGTGGGGGTAGAGCCTACTTGCAAGTCTCTCCGACCTTCACAAAAAAAGTTATTCAAGAATATCTCCTCAGATTTGGGGGAATTTCGTCGGTCGACCTCTTCCGAAGGTCGTACAAGCTCGGGGATGGTACCAATCGATCCGCAGGACCCAAATTAGTCCAGATGCAACCACTTTCCAAGTCTCTCCGACCTTCACAAAAAAAGTTATTCAAGAATATCTCTTTCTCCTATGTGCTTTCATCCCTAACCCTAACCCTAACCCTTCCGAAAGTCGGAGAAGCTCAAGGATGGTACCGATCGATGCGCGCTACCCCATTTAGTGGGGGTAGAGCCTACTTGCAAGTCTCTCCGACCTTCACAAAAAAAGTTATTCAAGAATATCTCTTTCTCCTATGTGCTTTCATCCCTAACCCTAACCCTAACCCTTCCGAAAGTCGGAGAAGCTCAAGGATGGTACCGATCGATGCGCGCAACCCCATTTAGTGGGGGTAGAGCCTACTTGCAAGTCTCTCCGACCTTCACAAAAAAAGTTATTCAAGAATATCTCCTCAGATTTGGGGGAATTTCGTCGGTCGACCTCTTCCGAAGGTCGTACAAGCTCGGGGATGGTACCAATCGATCCGCAGGACCCAAATTAGTCCAGATGCAACCACTTTCCAAGTCTCTCCGACCTTCACAAAAAAAGTTATTCAAGAATATCTCTTTCTCCTATGTGCTTTCATCCCTAACCCTAACCCTAACCCTTCCGAAAGTCGGAGAAGCTCAAGGATGGTACCGATCGATGCGCGCTACCCCATTTAGTGGGGGTAGAGCCTACTTGCAAGTCTCTCCGACCTTCACAAAAAAAGTTATTCAAGAATATCTCTTTCTCCTATGTGCTTTCATCCCTAACCCTAACCCTAACCCTTCCGAAAGTCGGAGAAGCTCAAGGATGGTACCGATCGATGCGCGCTACCCCATTTAGTGGGGGTAGAGCCTACTTGCAAGTCTCTCCGACCTTCACAAAAAAAGTTATTCAAGAATATCTCTTTCTCCTATGTGCTTTCATCCCTAACCCTAACCCTAACCCTTCCGAAAGTCGGAGAAGCTCAAGGATGGTACCGATCGATGCGCGTTACCCCATTTAGTGGGGGTAGAGCCTACTTGCAAGTCTCTCCGACCTTCACAAAAAAAGTTATTCAAGAATATCTCTTTCTCCTATGTGCTTTCATCCCTAACCCTAACCCTAACCCTTCCGAAAGTCGGAGAAGCTCAAGGATGGTACTGATCGATGCGCGCAACCCCATTTAGTGGGGGTAGAGCCTACTTGCAAGTCTCTCCGACCTTCACAAAAAAAGTTATTCAAGAATATCTCCTCAGATTTGGGGGAATTTCGTCGGTCGACCTCTTCCGAAGGTCGTACAAGCTCGGGGATGGTACCAATCGATCCGCAGGACCCAAATTAGTCCAGATGCAACCACTTTCCAAGTCTCTCCGACCTTCACAAAAAAAGTTATTCAAGAATATCTCTTTCTCCTATGTGCTTTCATCCCTAACCCTAACCCTAACCCTTCCGAAAGTCGGAGAAGCTCAAGGATGGTACCGATCGATGCGCGCTACCCCATTTAGTGGGGGTAGAGCCTACTTACAAGTCTCTCCGACCTTCACAAAAAAAGTTATTCAAGAATATCTCTTTCTCCTATGTGCTTTCATCCCTAACCCTAACCCTAACCCTTCCGAAAGTCGGAGAAGCTCAAGAATGGTACCGATCGATGCGCGCTACCCCATTTAGTGGGGGTAGAGCCTACTTGCAAGTCTCTCCGACCTTCACAAAAAAAGTTATTCAAGAATATCTCTTTCTCCTATGTGCTTTCATCCCTAACCCTAACCCTAACCCTTCCGAAAGTCGGAGAAGCTCAAGGATGGTACCGATCGATGCGCGTTACCCCATTTAGTGGGGGTAGAGCCTACTTGCAAGTCTCTCCGACCTTCACAAAAAAAGTTATTCAAGAATATCTCTTTCTCCTATGTGCTTTCATCCCTAACCCTAACCCTAACCCTTCCGAAAGTCGGAGAAGCTCAAGGATGGTACTGATCGATGCGCGCAACCCCATTTAGTGGGGGTAGAGCCTACTTGCAAGTCTCTCCGACCTTCACAAAAAAAGTTATTCAAGAATATCTCCTCAGATTTGGGGGAATTTCGTCGGTCGACCTCTTTCGAAGGTCGTACAAGCTCGGGGATGGTACCAATCGATCCGCAGGACCCAAATTAGTCCAGATGCAACCACTTTCCAAGTCTCTCCGACCTTCACAAAAAAAGTTATTCAAGAATATCTCTTTCTCCTATGTGCTTTCATCCCTAACCCTAACCCTAACCCTTCCGAAAGTCGGAGAAGCTCAAGGATGGTACCGATCGATGCGCGCTACCCCATTTAGTGGGGGTAGAGCCTACTTGCAAGTCTCTCCGACCTTCACAAAAAAAGTTATTCAAGAATATCTCTTTCTCCTATGTGCTTTCATCCCTAACCCTAACCCTAACCCTTCCGAAAGTCGGAGAAGCTCAAGGATGGTACTGATCGATGCGCGCAACCCCATTTAGTGGGGGTAGAGCCTACTTGCAAGTCTCTCCGACCTTCACAAAAAAAGTTATTCAAGAATATCTCCTCAGATTTGGGGGAATTTCGTCGGTCGACCTCTTTCGAAGGTCGTACAAGCTCGGGGATGGTACCAATCGATTCGCAGGACCCAAATTAGTCCAGATGCAACCACTTTCCAAGTCTCTCCGACCTTCACAAAAAAAGTTATTCAAGAATATCTCTTTCTCCTATGTGCTTTCATCCCTAACCCTAACCCTAACCCTTCCGAAAGTCGGAGAAGCTCAAGGATGGTACCGATCGATGCGCGCTACCCCATTTAGTGGGGGTAGAGCCTACTTGCAAGTCTCTCCGACCTTCACAAAAAAAGTTATTCAAGAATATCTCTTTCTCCTATGTGCTTTCATCCCTAACCCTAACCCTAACCCTTCCGAAAGTCGGAGAAGCTCAAGGATGGTACCGATCGATGCGCGCTACCCCATTTAGTGGGGGTAGAGCCTACTTGCAAGTCTCTCCGACCTTCACAAAAAAAGTTATTCAAGAATATCTCCTCAGATTTGGGGGAATTTCGTCGGTCGACCTCTTCCGAAGGTCGTACAAGCTCGGGGATGGTACCAATCGATCCGCAGGACCCAAATTAGTCCAGATGCAACCACTTTCCAAGTCTCTCCGACCTTCACAAAAAAAGTTATTCAAGAATATCTCTTTCTCCTATGTGCTTTCATCCCTAACCCTAACCCTAACCCTTCCGAAAGTCGGAGAAGCTGAAGGATTGTACCGATCGATGCGCGCTACCCCATTTAGTGGGGGTAGAGCCTACTTGCAAGTCTCTCCGACCTTCACAAAAAAAGTTATTCAAGAATATCTCTTTCTCCTATGTGCTTTCATCCCTAACCCTAACCCTAACCCTTCCGAAAGTCGGAGAAGCTCAAGGATGGTACTGATCGATGCGCGCAACCCCATTTAGTGGGGGTAGAGCCTACTTGCAAGTCTCTCCGACCTTCACAAAAAAAGTTATTCAAGAATATCTCCTCAGATTTGGGGGAATTTCGTCGGTCGACCTCTTTCGAAGGTCGTACAAGCTCGGGGATGGTACCAATCGATCCGCAGGACCCAAATTAGTCCAGATGCAACCACTTTCCAAGTCTCTCCGACCTTCACAAAAAAAGTTATTCAAGAATATCTCTTTCTCCTATGTGCTTTCATCCCTAACCCTAACCCTAACCCTTCCGAAAGTCGGAGAAGCTCAAGGATGGTACCGATCGATGCGCGCTACCCCATTTAGTGGGGGTAGAGCCTACTTGCAAGTCTCTCCGACCTTCACAAAAAAAGTTATTCAAGAATATCTCTTTCTCCTATGTGCTTTCATCCCTAACCCTAACCCTTCCGAAAGTCGGAGAAGCTCAAGGATGGTACCGATCGATGCGCGCTACCCCATTTAGTGGGGGTAGAGCCTACTTGCAAGTCTCTCCGACCTTCACAAAAAAAGTTATTCAAGAATATCTCCTCAGATTTGGGGGAATTTCGTCGGTCGACCTCTTCCGAAGGTCGTACAAGCTCGGGGATGGTACCAATCGATCCGCAGGACCCAAATTAGTCCAGATGCAACCACTTTCCAAGTCTCTCCGACCTTCACAAAAAAAGTTATTCAAGAATATCTCTTTCTCCTATGTGCTTTCATCCCTAACCCTAACCCTAACCCTTCCGAAAGTCGGAGAAGCTCAAGGATGGTACCGATCGATGCGCGCTACCCCATTTAGTGGGGGTAGAGCCTACTTGCAAGTCTCTCCGACCTTCACAAAAAAGGTTATTCAAGAATATCTCTTTCTCCTATGTGCTTTCATCCCTAACCCTAACCCTAACCCTTCCGAAAGTCGGAGAAGCTCAAGGATGGTACCGATCGATGCGCGCTACCCCATTTAGTGGGGGTAGAGCCTACTTGCAAGTCTCTCCGACCTTCACAAAAAAAGTTATTCAAGAATATCTCTTTCTCCTATGTGCTTTCATCCCTAACCCTAACCCTAACCCTTCCGAAAGTCGGAGAAGCTCAAGGATGGTACTGATCGATGCGCGCTACCCCATTTAGTGGGGGTAGAGCCTACTTGCAAGTCTCTCCGACCTTCACAAAAAAAGTTATTCAAGAATATCTCTTTCTCCTATGTGCTTTCATCCCTAACCCTAACCCTAACCCTTCCGAAAGTCGGAGAAGCTCAAGGATGGTACTGATCGATGCGCGCAACCCCATTTAGTGGGAGTAGAGCCTACTTGCAAGTCTCTCCGACCTTCACAAAAAAAGTTATTCAAGAATATCTCTTTCTCCTATGTGCTTTCATCCCTAACCCTAACCCTAACCCTTCCGAAAGTCGGAGAAGCTCAAGGATGGTACTGATCGATGCGCGCAACCCCATTTAGTGGGGGTAGAGCCTACTTGCAAGTCTCTCCGACCTTCACAAAAAAAGTTATTCAAGAATATCTCCTCAGATTTGGGGGAATTTCGTCGGTCGACCTCTTTCGAAGGTCGTACAAGCTCGGGGATGGTACCAATCGATTCGCAGGACCCAAATTAGTCCAGATGCAACCACTTTCCAAGTCTCTCCGACCTTCACAAAAAAAGTTATTCAAGAATATCTCTTTCTCCTATGTGCTTTCATCCCTAACCCTAACCCTAACCCTTCCGAAAGTCGGAGAAGCTCAAGGATGGTACCGATCGATGCGCGCTACCCCATTTAGTGGGGGTAGAGCCTACTTGCAAGTCTCTCCGACCTTCACAAAAAAAGTTATTCAAGAATATCTCTTTCTCCTATGTGCTTTCATCCCTAACCCTAACCCTAACCCTTCCGAAAGTCGGAGAAGCTCAAAGATGGTACCGATCGATGCGCGCTACCCCATTTAGTGGGGGTAGAGCCTACTTGCAAGTCTCTCCGACCTTCACAAAAAAAGTTATTCAAGAATATCTCCTCAGATTTGGGGGAATTTCGTCGGTCGACCTCTTCCGAAGGTCGTACAAGCTCGGGGATGGTACCAATCGATCCGCAGGACCCAAATTAGTCCAGATGCAACCACTTTCCAAGTCTCTCCGACCTTCACAAAAAAAGTTATTCAAGAATATCTCTTTCTCCTATGTGCTTTCATCCCTAACCCTAACCCTAACCCTTCCGAAAGTCGGAGAAGCTCAAGGATGGTACCGATCGATGCGCGCTACCCCATTTAGTGGGGGTAGAGCCTACTTGCAAGTCTCTCCGACCTTCACAAAAAAAGTTATTCAAGAATATCTCTTTCTCCTATGTGCTTTCATCCCTAACCCTAACCCTAACCCTTCCGAAAGTCGGAGAAGCTCAAGGATGGTACTGATCGATGCGCGCAACCCCATTTAGTGGGGGTAGAGCCTACTTGCAAGTCTCTCCGACCTTCACAAAAAAAGTTATTCAAGAATATCTCCTCAGATTTGGGGGAATTTCGTCGGTCGACCTCTTTCGAAGGTCGTACAAGCTCGGGGATGGTACCAATCGATCCGCAGGACCCAAATTAGTCCAGATGCAACCACTTTCCAAGTCTCTCCGACCTTCACAAAAAAAGTTATTCAAGAATATCTCTTTCTCCTATGTGCTTTCATCCCTAACCCTAACCCTAACCCTTCCGAAAGTCGGAGAAGCTCAAGGATGGTACCGATCGATGCGCGCTACCCCATTTAGTGGGGGTAGAGCCTACTTGCAAGTCTCTCCGACCTTCACAAAAAAAGTTATTCAAGAATATCTCTTTCTCCTATGTGCTTTCATCCCTAACCCTAACCCTTCCGAAAGTCGGAGAAGCTCAAGGATGGTACCGATCGATGCGCGCTACCCCATTTAGTGGGGGTAGAGCCTACTTGCAAGTCTCTCCGACCTTCACAAAAAAAGTTATTCAAGAATATCTCCTCAGATTTGGGGGAATTTCGTCGGTCGACCTCTTCCGAAGGTCGTACAAGCTCGGGGATGGTACCAATCGATCCGCAGGACCCAAATTAGTCCAGATGCAACCACTTTCCAAGTCTCTCCGACCTTCACAAAAAAAGTTATTCAAGAATATCTCTTTCTCCTATGTGCTTTCATCCCTAACCCTAACCCTAACCCTTCCGAAAGTCGGAGAAGCTCAAGGATGGTACCGATCGATGCGCGCTACCCCATTTAGTGGGGGTAGAGCCTACTTGCAAGTCTCTCCGACCTTCACAAAAAAGGTTATTCAAGAATATCTCTTTCTCCTATGTGCTTTCATCCCTAACCCTAACCCTAACCCTTCCGAAAGTCGGAGAAGCTCAAGGATGGTACCGATCGATGCGCGCTACCCCATTTAGTGGGGGTAGAGCCTACTTGCAAGTCTCTCCGACCTTCACAAAAAAAGTTATTCAAGAATATCTCTTTCTCCTATGTGCTTTCATCCCTAACCCTAACCCTAACCCTTCCGAAAGTCGGAGAAGCTCAAGGATGGTACTGATCGATGCGCGCTACCCCATTTAGTGGGGGTAGAGCCTACTTGCAAGTCTCTCCGACCTTCACAAAAAAAGTTATTCAAGAATATCTCTTTCTCCTATGTGCTTTCATCCCTAACCCTAACCCTAACCCTTCCGAAAGTCGGAGAAGCTCAAGGATGGTACTGATCGATGCGCGCAACCCCATTTAGTGGGAGTAGAGCCTACTTGCAAGTCTCTCCGACCTTCACAAAAAAAGTTATTCAAGAATATCTCCTCAGATTTTGGGGGAATTTCGTCGGTCGACCTCTTCCGAAGGTCGTACAAGCTCGGGGATGGTACCAATCGATCTGCAGGACCCAAATTAGTCCAGATGCAACCACTTTCCAAGTCTCTCCGACCTTCACAAAAAAAGTTATTCAAGAATATCTCTTTCTCCTATGTGCTTTCATCCCTAACCCTAACCCTAACCCTTCCGAAAGTCGGAGAAGCTCAAGGATGGTACCGATCGATGCGCGCTACCCCATTTAGTGGGGGTAGAGCCTACTTGCAAGTCTCTCCGACCTTCACAAAAAAAGTTATTCAAGAATATCTCTTTCTCCTATGTGCTTTCATCCCTAACCCTAACCCTAACCCTTCCGAAAGTCGGAGAAGCTCAAGGATGGTACCGATCGATGCGCGCAACCCCATTTAGTGGGGGTAGAGCCTACTTGCAAGTCTCTCCGACCTTCACAAAAAAAGTTATTCAAGAATATCTCCTCAGATTTGGGGGAATTTCGTCGGTCGACCTCTTCCGAAGGTCGTACAAGCTCGGGGATGGTACCAATCGATCCGCAGGACCCAAATTAGTCCAGATGCAACCACTTTCCAAGTCTCTCCGACCTTCACAAAAAAAGTTATTCAAGAATATCTCTTTCTCCTATGTGCTTTCATCCCTAACCCTAACCCTAACCCTTCCGAAAGTCGGAGAAGCTCAAGGATGGTACCGATCGATGCGCGCTACCCCATTTAGTGGGGGTAGAGCCTACTTGCAAGTCTCTCCGACCTTCACAAAAAAAGTTATTCAAGAATATCTCTTTCTCCTATGTGCTTTCATCCCTAACCCTAACCCTAACCCTTCCGAAAGTCGGAGAAGCTCAAGGATGGTACCGATCGATGCGCGCAACCCCATTTAGTGGGGGTAGAGCCTACTTGCAAGTCTCTCCGACCTTCACAAAAAAAGTTATTCAAGAATATCTCCTCAGATTTGGGGGAATTTCGTCGGTCGACCTCTTCCGAAGGTCGTACAAGCTCGGGGATGGTACCAATCGATCCGCAGGACCCAAATTAGTCCAGATGCAACCACTTTCCAAGTCTCTCCGACCTTCACAAAAAAAGTTATTCAAGAATATCTCTTTCTCCTATGTGCTTTCATCCCTAACCCTAACCCTAACCCTTCCGAAAGTCGGAGAAGCTCAAGGATGGTACCGATCGATGCGCGCTACCCCATTTAGTGGGGGTAGAGCCTACTTGCAAGTCTCTCCGACCTTCACAAAAAAAGTTATTCAAGAATATCTCTTTCTCCTATGTGCTTTCATCCCTAACCCTAACCCTAACCCTTCCGAAAGTCGGAGAAGCTCAAGGATGGTACCGATCGATGCGCGCTACCCCATTTAGTGGGGGTAGAGCCTACTTGCAAGTCTCTCCGACCTTCACAAAAAAAGTTATTCAAGAATATCTCTTTCTCCTATGTGCTTTCATCCCTAACCCTAACCCTAACCCTTCCGAAAGTCGGAGAAGCTCAAGGATGGTACCGATCGATGCGCGCTACCCCATTTAGTGGGGGTAGAGCCTACTTGCAAGTCTCTCCGACCTTCACAAAAAAAGTTATTCAAGAATATCTCTTTCTCCTATGTGCTTTCATCCCTAACCCTAACCCTAACCCTTCCGAAAGTCGGAGAAGCTCAAGGATGGTACTGATCGATGCGCGCTACCCCATTTAGTGGGGGTAGAGCCTACTTGCAAGTCTCTCCGACCTTCACAAAAAAAGTTATTCAAGAATATCTCTTTCTCCTATGTGCTTTCATCCCTAACCCTAACCCTAACCCTTCCGAAAGTCGGAGAAGCTCAAGGATGGTACTGATCGATGCGCGCAACCCCATTTAGTGGGAGTAGAGCCTACTTGCAAGTCTCTCCGACCTTCACAAAAAAAGTTATTCAAGAATATCTCCTCAGATTTTGGGGGAATTTCGTCGGTCGACCTCTTCCGAAGGTCGTACAAGCTCGGGGATGGTACCAATCGATCTGCAGGACCCAAATTAGTCCAGATGCAACCACTTTCCAAGTCTCTCCGACCTTCACAAAAAAAGTTATTCAAGAATATCTCTTTCTCCTATGTGCTTTCATCCCTAACCCTAACCCTAACCCTTCCGAAAGTCGGAGAAGCTCAAGGATGGTACCGATCGATGCGCGCTACCCCATTTAGTGGGGGTAGAGCCTACTTGCAAGTCTCTCCGACCTTCACAAAAAAAGTTATTCAAGAATATCTCTTTCTCCTATGTGCTTTCATCCCTAACCCTAACCCTAACCCTTCCGAAAGTCGGAGAAGCTCAAGGATGGTACCGATCGATGCGCGCAACCCCATTTAGTGGGGGTAGAGCCTACTTGCAAGTCTCTCCGACCTTCACAAAAAAAGTTATTCAAGAATATCTCCTCAGATTTGGGGGAATTTCGTCGGTCGACCTCTTCCGAAGGTCGTACAAGCTCGGGGATGGTACCAATCGATCTGCAGGACCCAAATTAGTCCAGATGCAACCACTTTCCAAGTCTCTCCGACCTTCACAAAAAAAGTTATTCAAGAATATCTCTTTCTCCTATGTGCTTTCATCCCTAACCCTAACCCTAACCCTTCCGAAAGTCGGAGAAGCTCAAGGATGGTACCGATCGATGCGCGCTACCCCATTTAGTGGGGGTAGAGCCTACTTGCAAGTCTCTCCGACCTTCACAAAAAAAGTTATTCAAGAATATCTCTTTCTCCTATGTGCTTTCATCCCTAACCCTAACCCTAACCCTTCCGAAAGTCGGAGAAGCTCAAGGATGGTACCGATCGATGCGCGCAACCCCATTTAGTGGGGGTAGAGCCTACTTGCAAGTCTCTCCGACCTTCACAAAAAAAGTTATTCAAGAATATCTCTTTCTCCTATGTGCTTTCATCCCTAACCCTAACCCTAACCCTTCCGAAAGTCGGAGAAGCTCAAGGATGGTACTGATCGATGCGCGCTACCCCATTTAGTGGGGGTAGAGCCTACTTGCAAGTCTCTCCGACCTTCACAAAAAAAGTTATTCAAGAATATCTCTTTCTCCTATGTGCTTTCATCCCTAACCCTAACCCTAACCCTTCCGAAAGTCGGAGAAGCTCAAGGATGGTACTGATCGATGCGCGCAACCCCATTTAGTGGGAGTAGAGCCTACTTGCAAGTCTCTCCGACCTTCACAAAAAAAGTTATTCAAGAATATCTCCTCAGATTTTGGGGGAATTTCGTCGGTCGACCTCTTCCGAAGGTCGTACAAGCTCGGGGATGGTACCAATCGATCTGCAGGACCCAAATTAGTCCAGATGCAACCACTTTCCAAGTCTCTCCGACCTTCACAAAAAAAGTTATTCAAGAATATCTCTTTCTCCTATGTGCTTTCATCCCTAACCCTAACCCTAACCCTTCCGAAAGTCGGAGAAGCTCAAGGATGGTACCGATCGATGCGCGCTACCCCATTTAGTGGGGGTAGAGCCTACTTGCAAGTCTCTCCGACCTTCACAAAAAAAGTTATTCAAGAATATCTCTTTCTCCTATGTGCTTTCATCCCTAACCCTAACCCTAACCCTTCCGAAAGTCGGAGAAGCTCAAGGATGGTACCGATCGATGCGCGCTACCCCATTTAGTGGGGGTAGAGCCTACTTGCAAGTCTCTCCGACCTTCACAAAAAAAGTTATTCAAGAATATCTCTTTCTCCTATGTGCTTTCATCCCTAACCCTAACCCTAACCCTTCCGAAAGTCGGAGAAGCTCAAAGATGGTACCGATCGATGCGCGCTACCCCATTTAGTGGGGGTAGAGCCTACTTGCAAGTCTCTCCGACCTTCACAAAAAAAGTTATTCAAGAATATCTCCTCAGATTTGGGGGAATTTCGTCGGTCGACCTCTTCCGAAGGTCGTACAAGCTCGGGGATGGTACCAATCGATCCGCAGGACCCAAATTAGTCCAGATGCAACCACTTTCCAAGTCTCTCCGACCTTCACAAAAAAAGTTATTCAAGAATATCTCTTTCTCCTATGTGCTTTCATCCCTAACCCTAACCCTAACCCTTCCGAAAGTCGGAGAAGCTCAAGGATGGTACCGATCGATGCGCGCTACCCCATTTAGTGGGGGTAGAGCCTACTTGCAAGTCTCTCCGACCTTCACAAAAAAAGTTATTCAAGAATATCTCTTTCTCCTATGTGCTTTCATCCCTAACCCTAACCCTAACCCTTCCGAAAGTCGGAGAAGCTCAAGGATGGTACTGATCGATGCGCGCAACCCCATTTAGTGGGGGTAGAGCCTACTTGCAAGTCTCTCCGACCTTCACAAAAAAAGTTATTCAAGAATATCTCCTCAGATTTGGGGGAATTTCGTCGGTCGACCTCTTTCGAAGGTCGTACAAGCTCGGGGATGGTACCAATCGATCCGCAGGACCCAAATTAGTCCAGATGCAACCACTTTCCAAGTCTCTCCGACCTTCACAAAAAAAGTTATTCAAGAATATCTCTTTCTCCTATGTGCTTTCATCCCTAACCCTAACCCTAACCCTTCCGAAAGTCGGAGAAGCTCAAGGATGGTACCGATCGATGCGCGCTACCCCATTTAGTGGGGGTAGAGCCTACTTGCAAGTCTCTCCGACCTTCACAAAAAAAGTTATTCAAGAATATCTCTTTCTCCTATGTGCTTTCATCCCTAACCCTAACCCTTCCGAAAGTCGGAGAAGCTCAAGGATGGTACCGATCGATGCGCGCTACCCCATTTAGTGGGGGTAGAGCCTACTTGCAAGTCTCTCCGACCTTCACAAAAAAAGTTATTCAAGAATATCTCCTCAGATTTGGGGGAATTTCGTCGGTCGACCTCTTCCGAAGGTCGTACAAGCTCGGGGATGGTACCAATCGATCCGCAGGACCCAAATTAGTCCAGATGCAACCACTTTCCAAGTCTCTCCGACCTTCACAAAAAAAGTTATTCAAGAATATCTCTTTCTCCTATGTGCTTTCATCCCTAACCCTAACCCTAACCCTTCCGAAAGTCGGAGAAGCTCAAGGATGGTACCGATCGATGCGCGCTACCCCATTTAGTGGGGGTAGAGCCTACTTGCAAGTCTCTCCGACCTTCACAAAAAAGGTTATTCAAGAATATCTCTTTCTCCTATGTGCTTTCATCCCTAACCCTAACCCTAACCCTTCCGAAAGTCGGAGAAGCTCAAGGATGGTACCGATCGATGCGCGCTACCCCATTTAGTGGGGGTAGAGCCTACTTGCAAGTCTCTCCGACCTTCACAAAAAAAGTTATTCAAGAATATCTCTTTCTCCTATGTGCTTTCATCCCTAACCCTAACCCTAACCCTTCCGAAAGTCGGAGAAGCTCAAGGATGGTACTGATCGATGCGCGCTACCCCATTTAGTGGGGGTAGAGCCTACTTGCAAGTCTCTCCGACCTTCACAAAAAAAGTTATTCAAGAATATCTCTTTCTCCTATGTGCTTTCATCCCTAACCCTAACCCTAACCCTTCCGAAAGTCGGAGAAGCTCAAGGATGGTACTGATCGATGCGCGCAACCCCATTTAGTGGGAGTAGAGCCTACTTGCAAGTCTCTCCGACCTTCACAAAAAAAGTTATTCAAGAATATCTCCTCAGATTTTGGGGGAATTTCGTCGGTCGACCTCTTCCGAAGGTCGTACAAGCTCGGGGATGGTACCAATCGATCTGCAGGACCCAAATTAGTCCAGATGCAACCACTTTCCAAGTCTCTCCGACCTTCACAAAAAAAGTTATTCAAGAATATCTCTTTCTCCTATGTGCTTTCATCCCTAACCCTAACCCTAACCCTTCCGAAAGTCGGAGAAGCTCAAGGATGGTACCGATCGATGCGCGCTACCCCATTTAGTGGGGGTAGAGCCTACTTGCAAGTCTCTCCGACCTTCACAAAAAAAGTTATTCAAGAATATCTCTTTCTCCTATGTGCTTTCATCCCTAACCCTAACCCTAACCCTTCCGAAAGTCGGAGAAGCTCAAGGATGGTACCGATCGATGCGCGCAACCCCATTTAGTGGGGGTAGAGCCTACTTGCAAGTCTCTCCGACCTTCACAAAAAAAGTTATTCAAGAATATCTCCTCAGATTTGGGGGAATTTCGTCGGTCGACCTCTTCCGAAGGTCGTACAAGCTCGGGGATGGTACCAATCGATCCGCAGGACCCAAATTAGTCCAGATGCAACCACTTTCCAAGTCTCTCCGACCTTCACAAAAAAAGTTATTCAAGAATATCTCTTTCTCCTATGTGCTTTCATCCCTAACCCTAACCCTAACCCTTCCGAAAGTCGGAGAAGCTCAAGGATGGTACCGATCGATGCGCGCTACCCCATTTAGTGGGGGTAGAGCCTACTTGCAAGTCTCTCCGACCTTCACAAAAAAAGTTATTCAAGAATATCTCTTTCTCCTATGTGCTTTCATCCCTAACCCTAACCCTAACCCTTCCGAAAGTCGGAGAAGCTCAAGGATGGTACCGATCGATGCGCGCAACCCCATTTAGTGGGGGTAGAGCCTACTTGCAAGTCTCTCCGACCTTCACAAAAAAAGTTATTCAAGAATATCTCCTCAGATTTGGGGGAATTTCGTCGGTCGACCTCTTCCGAAGGTCGTACAAGCTCGGGGATGGTACCAATCGATCCGCAGGACCCAAATTAGTCCAGATGCAACCACTTTCCAAGTCTCTCCGACCTTCACAAAAAAAGTTATTCAAGAATATCTCTTTCTCCTATGTGCTTTCATCCCTAACCCTAACCCTAACCCTTCCGAAAGTCGGAGAAGCTCAAGGATGGTACCGATCGATGCGCGCTACCCCATTTAGTGGGGGTAGAGCCTACTTGCAAGTCTCTCCGACCTTCACAAAAAAAGTTATTCAAGAATATCTCTTTCTCCTATGTGCTTTCATCCCTAACCCTAACCCTAACCCTTCCGAAAGTCGGAGAAGCTCAAGGATGGTACCGATCGATGCGCGCTACCCCATTTAGTGGGGGTAGAGCCTACTTGCAAGTCTCTCCGACCTTCACAAAAAAAGTTATTCAAGAATATCTCTTTCTCCTATGTGCTTTCATCCCTAACCCTAACCCTAACCCTTCCGAAAGTCGGAGAAGCTCAAGGATGGTACCGATCGATGCGCGCTACCCCATTTAGTGGGGGTAGAGCCTACTTGCAAGTCTCTCCGACCTTCACAAAAAAAGTTATTCAAGAATATCTCTTTCTCCTATGTGCTTTCATCCCTAACCCTAACCCTAACCCTTCCGAAAGTCGGAGAAGCTCAAGGATGGTACTGATCGATGCGCGCTACCCCATTTAGTGGGGGTAGAGCCTACTTGCAAGTCTCTCCGACCTTCACAAAAAAAGTTATTCAAGAATATCTCTTTCTCCTATGTGCTTTCATCCCTAACCCTAACCCTAACCCTTCCGAAAGTCGGAGAAGCTCAAGGATGGTACTGATCGATGCGCGCAACCCCATTTAGTGGGAGTAGAGCCTACTTGCAAGTCTCTCCGACCTTCACAAAAAAAGTTATTCAAGAATATCTCCTCAGATTTTGGGGGAATTTCGTCGGTCGACCTCTTCCGAAGGTCGTACAAGCTCGGGGATGGTACCAATCGATCTGCAGGACCCAAATTAGTCCAGATGCAACCACTTTCCAAGTCTCTCCGACCTTCACAAAAAAAGTTATTCAAGAATATCTCTTTCTCCTATGTGCTTTCATCCCTAACCCTAACCCTAACCCTTCCGAAAGTCGGAGAAGCTCAAGGATGGTACCGATCGATGCGCGCTACCCCATTTAGTGGGGGTAGAGCCTACTTGCAAGTCTCTCCGACCTTCACAAAAAAAGTTATTCAAGAATATCTCTTTCTCCTATGTGCTTTCATCCCTAACCCTAACCCTAACCCTTCCGAAAGTCGGAGAAGCTCAAGGATGGTACCGATCGATGCGCGCAACCCCATTTAGTGGGGGTAGAGCCTACTTGCAAGTCTCTCCGACCTTCACAAAAAAAGTTATTCAAGAATATCTCCTCAGATTTGGGGGAATTTCGTCGGTCGACCTCTTCCGAAGGTCGTACAAGCTCGGGGATGGTACCAATCGATCTGCAGGACCCAAATTAGTCCAGATGCAACCACTTTCCAAGTCTCTCCGACCTTCACAAAAAAAGTTATTCAAGAATATCTCTTTCTCCTATGTGCTTTCATCCCTAACCCTAACCCTAACCCTTCCGAAAGTCGGAGAAGCTCAAGGATGGTACCGATCGATGCGCGCTACCCCATTTAGTGGGGGTAGAGCCTACTTGCAAGTCTCTCCGACCTTCACAAAAAAAGTTATTCAAGAATATCTCTTTCTCCTATGTGCTTTCATCCCTAACCCTAACCCTAACCCTTCCGAAAGTCGGAGAAGCTCAAGGATGGTACCGATCGATGCGCGCAACCCCATTTAGTGGGGGTAGAGCCTACTTGCAAGTCTCTCCGACCTTCACAAAAAAAGTTATTCAAGAATATCTCTTTCTCCTATGTGCTTTCATCCCTAACCCTAACCCTAACCCTTCCGAAAGTCGGAGAAGCTCAAGGATGGTACTGATCGATGCGCGCTACCCCATTTAGTGGGGGTAGAGCCTACTTGCAAGTCTCTCCGACCTTCACAAAAAAAGTTATTCAAGAATATCTCTTTCTCCTATGTGCTTTCATCCCTAACCCTAACCCTAACCCTTCCGAAAGTCGGAGAAGCTCAAGGATGGTACTGATCGATGCGCGCAACCCCATTTAGTGGGAGTAGAGCCTACTTGCAAGTCTCTCCGACCTTCACAAAAAAAGTTATTCAAGAATATCTCCTCAGATTTTGGGGGAATTTCGTCGGTCGACCTCTTCCGAAGGTCGTACAAGCTCGGGGATGGTACCAATCGATCTGCAGGACCCAAATTAGTCCAGATGCAACCACTTTCCAAGTCTCTCCGACCTTCACAAAAAAAGTTATTCAAGAATATCTCTTTCTCCTATGTGCTTTCATCCCTAACCCTAACCCTAACCCTTCCGAAAGTCGGAGAAGCTCAAGGATGGTACCGATCGATGCGCGCTACCCCATTTAGTGGGGGTAGAGCCTACTTGCAAGTCTCTCCGACCTTCACAAAAAAAGTTATTCAAGAATATCTCTTTCTCCTATGTGCTTTCATCCCTAACCCTAACCCTAACCCTTCCGAAAGTCGGAGAAGCTCAAGGATGGTACCGATCGATGCGCGCAACCCCATTTAGTGGGGGTAGAGCCTACTTGCAAGTCTCTCCGACCTTCACAAAAAAAGTTATTCAAGAATATCTCCTCAGATTTGGGGGAATTTCGTCGGTCGACCTCTTCCGAAGGTCGTACAAGCTCGGGGATGGTACCAATCGATCCGCAGGACCCAAATTAGTCCAGATGCAACCACTTTCCAAGTCTCTCCGACCTTCACAAAAAAAGTTATTCAAGAATATCTCTTTCTCCTATGTGCTTTCATCCCTAACCCTAACCCTAACCCTTCCGAAAGTCGGAGAAGCTCAAGGATGGTATTGATCGATGCGCGCTACCCCATTTAGTGGGGGTAGAGCCTACTTGCAAGTCTCTCCGACCTTCACAAAAAAAGTTATTCAAGAATATCTCTTTCTCCTATGTGCTTTCATCCCTAACCCTAACCCTTCCGAAAGTCGGAGAAGCTCAAGGATGGTACCGATCGATGCGCGCTACCCCATTTAGTGGGGGTAGAGCCTACTTGCAAGTCTCTCCGACCTTCACAAAAAAAGTTATTCAAGAATATCTCTTTCTCCTATGTGCTTTCATCCCTAACCCTAACCCTAACCCTTCCGAAAGTCGGAGAAGCTCAAGGATGGTACCGATCGATGCGCGCTACCCCATTTAGTGGGGGTAGAGCCTACTTGCAAGTCTCTCCGACCTTCACAAAAAAAGTTATTCAAGAATATCTCTTTCTCCTATGTGCTTTCATCCCTAACCCTAACCCTAACCCTTCCGAAAGTCGGAGAAGCTCAAGGATGGTACCGATCGATGCGCGCTACCCCATTTAGTGGGGGTAGAGCCTACTTGCAAGTCTCTCCGACCTTCACAAAAAAAGTTATTCAAGAATATCTCTTTCTCCTATGTGCTTTCATCCCTAACCCTAACCCTAACCCTTCCGAAAGTCGGAGAAGCTCAAGGATGGTACCGATCGATGCGCGCTAACCCATTTAGTGGGGGTAGAGCCTACTTGCAAGTCTCTCCGACCTTCACAAAAAAAGTTATTCAAGAATATCTCCTCAGATTTGGGGGAATTTCGTCGGTCGACCTCTTCCGAAGGTCGTACAAGCTCGGGGATGGTACCAATCGATCCGCAGGACCCAAATTAGTCCAGATGCAACCACTTTCCAAGTCTCTCCGACCTTCACAAAAAAAGTTATTCAAGAATATCTCTTTCTCCTATGTGCTTTCATCCCTAACCCTAACCCTAACCCTTCCGAAAGTCGGAGAAGCTCAAGGATGGTACCGATCGATGCGCGCTACCCCATTTAGTGGGGGTAGAGCCTACTTGCAAGTCTCTCCGACCTTCACAAAAAAAGTTATTCAAGAATATCTCTTTCTCCTATGTGCTTTCATCCCTAACCCTAACCCTAACCCTTCCGAAAGTCGGAGAAGCTCAAGGATGGTACCGATCGATGCGCGCTACCCCATTTAGTGGGGGTAGAGCCTACTTGCAAGTCTCTCCGACCTTCACAAAAAAAGTTATTCAAGAATATCTCTTTCTCCTATGTGCTTTCATCCCTAACCCTAACCCTAACCCTTCCGAAAGTCGGAGAAGCTCAAGGATGGTACCGATCGATGCGCGCTACCCCATTTAGTGGGGGTAGAGCCTACTTGCAAGTCTCTCCGACCTTCACAAAAAAAGTTATTCAAGAATATCTCTTTCTCCTATGTGCTTTCATCCCTAACCCTAACCCTAACCCTTCCGAAAGTCGGAGAAGCTCAAGGATGGTACCGATCGATGCGCGTTACCCCATTTAGTGGGGGTAGAGCCTACTTGCAAGTCTCTCCGACCTTCACAAAAAAAGTTATTCAAGAATATCTCTTTCTCCTATGTGCTTTCATCCCTAACCCTAACCCTAACCCTTCCGAAAGTCGGAGAAGCTCAAGGATGGTACTGATCGATGCGCGCAACCCCATTTAGTGGGGGTAGAGCCTACTTGCAAGTCTCTCCGACCTTCACAAAAAAAGTTATTCAAGAATATCTCCTCAGATTTTGGGGGAATTTCGTCGGTCGACCTCTTCCGAAGGTCGTACAAGCTCGGGGATGGTACCAATCGATCTGCAGGACCCAAATTAGTCCAGATGCAACCACTTTCCAAGTCTCTCCGACCTTCACAAAAAAAGTTATTCAAGAATATCTCTTTCTCCTATGTGCTTTCATCCCTAACCCTAACCCTAACCCTTCCGAAAGTCGGAGAAGCTCAAGGATGGTACCGATCGATGCGCGCTACCCCATTTAGTGGGGGTAGAGCCTACTTGCAAGTCTCTCCGACCTTCACAAAAAAAGTTATTCAAGAATATCTCTTTCTCCTATGTGCTTTCATCCCTAACCCTAACCCTAACCCTTCCGAAAGTCGGAGAAGCTCAAGGATGGTACCGATCGATGCGCGCAACCCCATTTAGTGGGGGTAGAGCCTACTTGCAAGTCTCTCCGACCTTCACAAAAAAAGTTATTCAAGAATATCTCCTCAGATTTGGGGGAATTTCGTCGGTCGACCTCTTCCGAAGGTCGTACAAGCTCGGGGATGGTACCAATCGATCCGCAGGACCCAAATTAGTCCAGATGCAACCACTTTCCAAGTCTCTCCGACCTTCACAAAAAAAGTTATTCAAGAATATCTCTTTCTCCTATGTGCTTTCATCCCTAACCCTAACCCTAACCCTTCCGAAAGTCGGAGAAGCTCAAGGATGGTACCGATCGATGCGCGCTACCCCATTTAGTGGGGGTAGAGCCTACTTGCAAGTCTCTCCGACCTTCACAAAAAAAGTTATTCAAGAATATCTCTTTCTCCTATGTGCTTTCATCCCTAACCCTAACCCTAACCCTTCCGAAAGTCGGAGAAGCTCAAGGATGGTACCGATCGATGCGCGCTACCCCATTTAGTGGGGGTAGAGCCTACTTGCAAGTCTCTCCGACCTTCACAAAAAAAGTTATTCAAGAATATCTCTTTCTCCTATGTGCTTTCATCCCTAACCCTAACCCTAACCCTTCCGAAAGTCGGAGAAGCTCAAGGATGGTACCGATCGATGCGCGCTACCCCATTTAGTGGGGGTAGAGCCTACTTGCAAGTCTCTTTGACCTTCACAAAAAAAGTTATTCAAGAATATCTCCTCAGATTTGGGGGAATTTCGTCGGTCGACCTCTTCCGAAGGTCGTACAAGCTCGGGGATGGTACCAATCGATCCGCAGGACCCAAATTAGTCCAGATGCAACCACTTTCCAAGTCTCTCCGACCTTCACAAAAAAAGTTATTCAAGAATATCTCTTTCTCCTATGTGCTTTCATCCCTAACCCTAACCCTAACCCTTCCGAAAGTCGGAGAAGCTCAAGGATGGTACCGATCGATGCGCGCTACCCCATTTAGTGGGGGTAGAGCCTACTTGCAAGTCTCTCCGACCTTCACAAAAAAAGTTATTCAAGAATATCTCTTTCTCCTATGTGCTTTCATCCCTAACCCTAACCCTAACCCTTCCGAAAGTCGGAGAAGCTCAAGGATGGTACCGATCGATGCGCGCTACCCCATTTAGTGGGGGTAGAGCCTACTTGCAAGTCTCTCCGACCTTCACAAAAAAAGTTATTCAAGAATATCTCCTCAGATTTGGGGGAATTTCGTCGGTCGACCTCTTCCGAAGGTCGTACAAGCTCGGGGATGGTACCAATCGATCCGCAGGACCCAAATTAGTCCAGATGCAACCACTTTCCAAGTCTCTCCGACCTTCACAAAAAAAGTTATTCAAGAATATCTCTTTCTCCTATGTGCTTTCATCCCTAACCCTAACCCTAACCCTTCCGAAAGTCGGAGAAGCTCAAGGATGGTACCGATCGATGCGCGCTACCCCATTTAGTGGGGGTAGAGCCTACTTGAAAGTCTCTCCGACCTTCACAAAAAAAGTTATTCAAGAATATCTCTTTCTCCTATGTGCTTTCATCCCTAACCCTAACCCTAACCCTTCCGAAAGTCGGAGAAGCTCAAGGATGGTACCGATCGATGCGCGCTACCCCATTTAGTGGGGGTAGAGCCTACTTGCAAGTCTCTCCGACCTTCACAAAAAAAGTTATTCAAGAATATCTCTTTCTCCTATGTGCTTTCATCCCTAACCCTAACCCTAACCCTTCCGAAAGTCGGAGAAGCTCAAGGATGGTACCGATCGATGCGCGCTACCCCATTTAGTGGGGGTAGAGCCTACTTGCAAGTCTCTCCGACCTTCAAAAAAAAAGTTATTCAAGAATATCTCTTTCTCCTATGTGCTTTCATCCCTAACCCTAACCCTAACCCTTCCGAAAGTCGGAGAAGCTCAAGGATGGTACCGATCGATGCGCGCTACCCCATTTAGTGGGGGTAGAGCCTACTTGCAAGTCTCTCCGACCTTCACAAAAAAAGTTATTCAAGAATATCTCTTTCTCCTATGTGCTTTCATCCCTAACCCTAACCCTAACCCTTCCGAAAGTCGGAGAAGCTCAAGGATGGTACCGATCGATGCGCGCTACCCCATTTAGTGGGGGTAGAGCCTACTTGCAAGTCTCTCCGACCTTCACAAAAAAAGTTATTCAAGAATATCTCCTCAGATTTGGGGGAATTTCGTCGGTCGACCTCTTCCGAAGGTCGTACAAGCTCGGGGATGGTACCAATCGATCCGCAGGACCCAAATTAGTCCAGATGCAACCACTTTCCAAGTCTCTCCGACCTTCACAAAAAAAGTTATTCAAGAATATCTCTTTCTCCTATGTGCTTTCATCCCTAACCCTAACCCTAACCCTTCCGAAAGTCGGAGAAGCTCAAGGATGGTACCGCTCGATGCGCGCTACCCCATTTAGTGGGGGTAGAGCCTACTTGCAAGTCTCTCCGACCTTCACAAAAAAAGTTATTCAAGAATATCTCTTTCTCCTATGTGCTTTCATCCCTAACCCTAACCCTAACCCTTCCGAAAGTCGGAGAAGCTCAAGGATGGTACCGATCGATGCGCGCTACCCCATTTAGTGGGGGTAGAGCCTACTTGCAAGTCTCTCCGACCTTCACAAAAAAAGTTATTCAAGAATATCTCTTTCTCCTATGTGCTTTCATCCCTAACCCTAACCCTAACCCTTCCGAAAGTCGGAGAAGCTCAAGGATGGTACCGATCGATGCGCGCTACCCCATTTAGTGGGGGTAGAGCCTACTTGCAAGTCTCTCCGACCTTCACAAAAAAAGTTATTCAAGAATATCTCTTTCTCCTATGTGCTTTCATCCCTAACCCTAACCCTAACCCTTCCGAAAGTCGGAGAAGCTCAAGGATGGTACCGATCGATGCGCGTTACCCCATTTAGTGGGGGTAGAGCCTACTTGCAAGTCTCTCCGACCTTCACAAAAAAAGTTATTCAAGAATATCTCTTTCTCCTATGTGCTTTCATCCCTAACCCTAACCCTAACCCTTCCGAAAGTCGGAGAAGCTCAAGGATGGTACTGATCGATGCGCGCAACCCCATTTAGTGGGGGTAGAGCCTACTTGCAAGTCTCTCCGACCTTCACAAAAAAAGTTATTCAAGAATATCTCCTCAGATTTTGGGGGAATTTCGTCGGTCGACCTCTTCCGAAGGTCGTACAAGCTCGGGGATGGTACCAATCGATCTGCAGGACCCAAATTAGTCCAGATGCAACCACTTTCCAAGTCTCTCCGACCTTCACAAAAAAAGTTATTCAAGAATATCTCTTTCTCCTATGTGCTTTCATCCCTAACCCTAACCCTAACCCTTCCGAAAGTCGGAGAAGCTCAAGGATGGTACCGATCGATGCGCGCTACCCCATTTAGTGGGGGTAGAGCCTACTTGCAAGTCTCTCCGACCTTCACAAAAAAAGTTATTCAAGAATATCTCTTTCTCCTATGTGCTTTCATCCCTAACCCTAACCCTAACCCTTCCGAAAGTCAAAGAAGCTCAAAGATGGTACCGATCGATGCGCGCAACCCCATTTAGTGGGGGTAGAGCCTACTTGCAAGTCTCTCCGACCTTCACAAAAAAAGTTATTCAAGAATATCTCCTCAGATTTGGGGGAATTTCGTCGGTCGACCTCTTCCGAAGGTCGTACAAGCTCGGGGATGGTACCAATCGATCCGCAGGACCCAAATTAGTCCAGATGCAACCACTTTCCAAGTCTCTCCGACCTTCACAAAAAAAGTTATTCAAGAATATCTCTTTCTCCTATGTGCTTTCATCCCTAACCCTAACCCTAACCCTTCCGAAAGTCGGAGAAGCTCAAGGATGGTACCGCTCGATGCGCGCTACCCCATTTAGTGGGGGTAGAGCCTACTTGCAAGTCTCTCCGACCTTCACAAAAAAAGTTATTCAAGAATATCTCTTTCTCCTATGTGCTTTCATCCCTAACCCTAACCCTAACCCTTCCGAAAGTCGGAGAAGCTCAAGGATGGTACCGATCGATGCGCGCTACCCCATTTAGTGGGGGTAGAGCCTACTTGCAAGTCTCTCCGACCTTCACAAAAAAAGTTATTCAAGAATATCTCTTTCTCCTATGTGCTTTCATCCCTAACCCTAACCCTAACCCTTCCGAAAGTCGGAGAAGCTCAAGGATGGTACCGATCGATGCGCGCTACCCCATTTAGTGGGGGTAGAGCCTACTTGCAAGTCTCTCCGACCTTCACAAAAAAAGTTATTCAAGAATATCTCTTTCTCCTATGTGCTTTCATCCCTAACCCTAACCCTAACCCTTCCGAAAGTCGGAGAAGCTCAAGGATGGTACCGATCGATGCGCGTTACCCCATTTAGTGGGGGTAGAGCCTACTTGCAAGTCTCTCCGACCTTCACAAAAAAAGTTATTCAAGAATATCTCTTTCTCCTATGTGCTTTCATCCCTAACCCTAACCCTAACCCTTCCGAAAGTCGGAGAAGCTCAAGGATGGTACTGATCGATGCGCGCAACCCCATTTAGTGGGGGTAGAGCCTACTTGCAAGTCTCTCCGACCTTCACAAAAAAAGTTATTCAAGAATATCTCCTCAGATTTTGGGGGAATTTCGTCGGTCGACCTCTTCCGAAGGTCGTACAAGCTCGGGGATGGTACCAATCGATCTGCAGGACCCAAATTAGTCCAGATGCAACCACTTTCCAAGTCTCTCCGACCTTCACAAAAAAAGTTATTCAAGAATATCTCTTTCTCCTATGTGCTTTCATCCCTAACCCTAACCCTAACCCTTCCGAAAGTCGGAGAAGCTCAAGGATGGTACCGATCGATGCGCGCTACCCCATTTAGTGGGGGTAGAGCCTACTTGCAAGTCTCTCCGACCTTCACAAAAAAAGTTATTCAAGAATATCTCTTTCTCCTATGTGCTTTCATCCCTAACCCTAACCCTAACCCTTCCGAAAGTCAAAGAAGCTCAAGGATGGTACCGATCGATGCGCGCAACCCCATTTAGTGGGGGTAGAGCCTACTTGCAAGTCTCTCCGACCTTCACAAAAAAAGTTATTCAAGAATATCTCCTCAGATTTGGGGGAATTTCGTCGGTCGACCTCTTCCGAAGGTTGTACAAGCTCGGGGATGGTACCAATCGATCCGCAGGACCCAAATTAGTCCAGATGCAACCACTTTCCAAGTCTCTCCGACCTTCACAAAAAAAGTTATTCAAGAATATCTCTTTCTCCTATGTGCTTTCATCCCTAACCCTAACCCTAACCCTTCCGAAAGTCGGAGAAGCTCAAGGATGGTACCGATCGATGCGCGCTACCCCATTTAGTGGGGGTAGAGCCTACTTGCAAGTCTCTCCGACCTTCACAAAAAAAGTTATTCAAGAATATCTCTTTCTCCTATGTGCTTTCATCCCTAACCCTAACCCTAACCCTTCCGAAAGTCGGAGAAGCTCAAGGATGGTACCGATCGATGCGCGCTACCCCATTTAGTGGGGGTAGAGCCTACTTGCAAGTCTCTCCGACCTTCACAAAAAAAGTTATTCAAGAATATCTCTTTCTCCTATGTGCTTTCATCCCTAACCCTAACCCTTCCGAAAGTCGGAGAAGCTCAAGGATGGTACCGATCGATGCGCGTTACCCCATTTAGTGGGGGTAGAGCCTACTTGCAAGTCTCTCCGACCTTCACAAAAAAAGTTATTCAAGAATATCTCTTTCTCCTATGTGCTTTCATCCCTAACCCTAACCCTAACCCTTCCGAAAGTCGGAGAAGCTCAAGGATGGTACTGATCGATGCGCGCAACCCCATTTAGTGGGGGTAGAGCCTACTTGCAAGTCTCTCCGACCTTCACAAAAAAAGTTATTCAAGAATATCTCCTCAGATTTGGGGGAATTTCGTCGGTCGACCTCTTCCGAAGGTCGTACAAGCTCGGGGATTTTACCAATCGATCCGCAGGACCCAAATTAGTCCAGATGCAACCACTTTCCAAGTCTCTCCGACCTTCACAAAAAAAGTTATTCAAGAATATCTCTTTCTCCTATGTGCTTTCATCCCTAACCCTAACCCTAACCCTTCCGAAAGTCGGAGAAGCTCAAGGATGGTACCGATCGATGCGCGCTACCCCATTTAGTGGGGGTAGAGCCTACTTGCAAGTCTCTCCGACCTTCACAAAAAAAGTTATTCAAGAATATCTCTTTCTCCTATGTGCTTTCATCCCTAACCCTAACCCTAACCCTTCCGAAAGTCGGAGAAGCTCAAGAATGGTACCGATCGATGCGCACTACCCCATTTAGTGGGGGTAGAGCCTACTTGCAAGTCTCTCCGACCTTCACAAAAAAAGTTATTCAAGAATATCTCTTTCTCCTATGTGCTTTCATCCCTAACCCTAACCCTAACCCTTCCGAAAGTCGGAGAAGCTCAAGGATGGTACCGATCGATGCGCGTTACCCCATTTAGTGGGGGTAGAGCCTACTTGCAAGTCTCTCCGACCTTCACAAAAAAAGTTATTCAAGAATATCTCTTTCTCCTATGTGCTTTCATCCCTAACCCTAACCCTAACCCTTCCGAAAGTCGGATAAGCTCAAGCATGGTACTGATCGATGCGCGCAACCCCATTTAGTGGGGGTAGAGCCTACTTGCAAGTCTCTCCGACCTTCACAAAAAAAGTTATTCAAGAATATCTCCTCAGATTTGGGGGAATTTCGTCGGTCGACCTCTTTCGAAGGTCGTACAAGCTCGGGGATGGTACCAATCGATCCGCAGGACCCAAATTAGTCCAGATGCAACCACTTTCCAAGTCTCTCCGACCTTCACAAAAAAAGTTATTCAAGAATATCTCTTTCTCCTATGTGCTTTCATCCCTAACCCTAACCCTAACCCTTCCGAAAGTCGGAGAAGCTCAAGGATGGTACCGATCGATGCGCGCTACCCCATTTAGTGGGGGTACAGCCTACTTGCAAGTCTCTCCGACCTTCACAAAAAAAGTTATTCAAGAATATCTCTTTCTCCTATGTGCTTTCATCCCTAACCCTAACCCTAACCCTTCCGAAAGTCGGAGAAGCTCAAGGATGGTACTGATCGATGCGCGCAACCCCATTTAGTGGGGGTAGAGCCTACTTGCATGTCTCTCCGACCTTCACAAAAAAAGTTATTCAAGAATATCTCCTCAGATTTGGGGGAATTTCGTCGGTCGACCTCTTCCGAAGGTCGTACAAGCTCGGGGATGGTACCAATCGATCCGCAGGACCCAAATTAGTCCAGATGCAACCACTTTCCAAGTCTCTCCGACCTTCACAAAAAAAGTTATTCAAGAATATCTCTTTCTCCTATGTGCTTTCATCCCTAACCCTAACCCTAACCCTTCCGAAAGTCGGAGAAGCTCAAGGATGGTACCGATCGATGCGCGCTACCCCATTTAGTGGGGGTAGAGCCTACTTGCAAGTCTCTCCGACCTTCACAAAAAAAGTTATTCAAGAATATCTCTTTCTCCTATGTGCTTTCATCCCTAACCCTAACCCTAACCCTTCCGAAAGTCGGAGAAGCTCAAGGATGGTACTGATCGATGCGCGCTACCCCATTTAGTGGGGGTAGAGCCTACTTGCAAGTCTCTCCGACCTTCACAAAAAAAGTTATTCAAGAATATCTCTTTCTCCTATGTGCTTTCATCCCTAACCCTAACCCTAACCCTTCCGAAAGTCGGAGAAGCTCAAGGATGGTACCGATCGATGCGCGCTACCCCATTTAGTGGGGGTAGAGCCTACTTGCAAGTCTCTCCGACCTTCACAAAAAAAGTTATTCAAGAATATCTCCTCAGATTTGGGGGAATTTCGTCGGTCGACCTCTTCCGAAGGTCGTACAAGCTCGGGGATGGTACCAATCGATCCGCAGGACCCAAATTAGTCCAGATGCAACCACTTTCCAAGTCTCTCCGACCTTCACAAAAAAAGTTATTCAAGAATATCTCTTTCTCCTATGTGCTTTCATCCCTAACCCTAACCCTAACCCTTCCGAAAGTCGGAGAAGCTCAAGGATGGTACCGATCGATGCGCGCTACCCCATTTAGTGGGGGTAGAGCCTACTTGCAAGTCTCTCCGACCTTCACAAAAAAAGTTATTCAAGAATATCTCTTTCTCCTATGTGCTTTCATCCCTAACCCTAACCCTAACCCTTCCGAAAGTCGGAGAAGCTCAAGGATGGTACCGATCGATGCGCGCTACCCCATTTAGTGGGGGTAGAGCCTACTTGCAAGTCTCTCCGACCTTCACAAAAAAAGTTATTCAAGAATATCTCTTTCTCCTATGTGCTTTCATCCCTAACCCTAACCCTAACCCTTCCGAAAGTCGGAGAAGCTCAAGGATGGTACCAATCGATGCGCGTTACCCCATTTAGTGGGGGTAGAGCCTACTTGCAAGTCTCTCCGACCTTCACAAAAAAAGTTATTCAAGAATATCTCTTTCTCCTATGTGCTTTCATCCCTAACCCTAACCCTAACCCTTCCGAAAGTCGGAGAAGCTCAAGGATGGTACTGATCGATGCGCGCAACCCCATTTAGTGGGGGTAAAGCCTACTTGCAAGTCTCTCCGACCTTCACAAAAAAAGTTATTCAAGAATATCTCCTCAGATTTGGGGGAATTTCGTCGGTCGACCTCTTCCGAAGGTCGTACAAGCTCGGGGATGGTACCAATCGATCCGCAGGACCCAAATTAGTCCAGATGCAACCACTTTCCAAGTCTCTCCGACCTTCACAAAAAAAGTTATTCAAGAATATCTCTTTCTCCTATGTGCTTTCATCCCTAACCCTAACCCTAACCCTTCCGAAAGTCGGAGAAGCTCAAGGATGGTACCGATCGATGCGCGCTACCCCATTTAGTGGGGGTAGAGCCTACTTGCAAGTCTCTCCGACCTTCACAAAAAAAGTTATTCAAGAATATCTCTTTCTCCTATGTGCTTTCATCCCTAACCCTAACCCTAACCCTTCCGAAAGTCGGAGAAGCTCAAGAATGGTACCGATCGATGCGCGCTACCCCATTTAGTGGGGGTAGAGCCTACTTGCAAGTCTCTCCGACCTTCACAAAAAAAGTTATTCAAGAATATCTCTTTCTCCTATGTGCTTTCATCCCTAACCCTAACCCTAACCCTTCCGAAAGTCGGAGAAGCTCAAGGATGGTACCGATCGATGCGCGCTACCCCATTTAGTGGGGGTAGAGCCTACTTGCAAGTCTCTCCGACCTTCACAAAAAAAGTTATTCAAGAATATCTCTTTCTCCTATGTGCTTTCATCCCTAACCCTAACCCTAACCCTTCCGAAAGTCGGAGAAGCTCAAGGATGGTACCGATCGATGCGCGCTACCCCATTTAGTGGGGGTAGAGCCTACTTGCAAGTCTCTCCGACCTTCACAAAAAAAGTTATTCAAGAATATCTCCTCAGATTTGGGGGAATTTCGTCGGTCGACCTCTTCCGAAGGTCGTACAAGCTCGGGGATGGTACCAATCGATCCGCAGGACCCAAATTAGTCCAGATGCAACCACTTTCCAAGTCTCTCCGACCTTCACAAAAAAAGTTATTCAAGAATATCTCTTTCTCCTATGTGCTTTCATCCCTAACCCTAACCCTAACCCTTCCGAAAGTCGGAGAAGCTCAAGGATGGTACCGATCGATGCGCGCTACCCCATTTAGTGGGGGTAGAGCCTACTTGCAAGTCTCTCCGACCTTCACAAAAAAAGTTATTCAAGAATATCTCTTTCTCCTATGTGCTTTCATCCCTAACCCTAACCCTAACCCTTCCGAAAGTCGGAGAAGCTCAAGGATGGTACCGATCGATGCGCGCTACCCCATTTAGTGGGGGTAGAGCCTACTTGCAAGTCTCTCCGACCTTCACAAAAAAAGTTATTCAAGAATATCTCTTTCTCCTATGTGCTTTCATCCCTAACCCTAACCCTAACCCTTCCGAAAGTCGGAGAAGCTCAAGGATGGTACTGATCGATGCGCACTACCCCATTTAGTGGGGGTAGAGCCTACTTGCAAGTCTCTCCGACCTTCACAAAAAAAGTTATTCAAGAATATCTCTTTCTCCTATGTGCTTTCATCCCTAACCCTAACCCTAACCCTTCCGAAAGTCGGAGAAGCTCAAGGATGGTACCGATCGATGCGCGTTACCCCATTTAGTGGGGGTAGAGCCTACTTGCAAGTCTCTCCGACCTTCACAAAAAAAGTTATTCAAGAATATCTCTTTCTCCTATGTGCTTTCATCCCTAACCTTAACCCTAACCCTTCCGAAAGTCGGAGAAGCTCAAGGATGGTACTGATCGATGCGCGCAACCCCATTTAGTGGGGGTAGAGCCTACTTGCAAGTCTCTCCGACCTTCACAAAAAAAGTTATTCAAGAATATCTCCTCAGATTTTGGGGGAATTTCGTCGGTCGACCTCTTCCGAAGGTCGTACAAGCTCGGGGATGGTACCAATCGATCTGCAGGACCCAAATTAGTCCAGATGCAACCACTTTCCAAGTCTCTCCGACCTTCACAAAAAAAGTTATTCAAGAATATCTCTTTCTCCTATGTGCTTTCATCCCTAACCCTAACCCTAACCCTTCCGAAAGTCGGAGAAGCTCAAGGATGGTACCGATCGATGCGCGCTACCCCATTTAGTGGGGGTAGAGCCTACTTGCAAGTCTCTCCGACCTTCACAAAAAAAGTTATTCAAGAATATCTCTTTCTCCTATGTGCTTTCATCCCTAACCCTAACCCTAACCCTTCCGAAAGTCGGAGAAGCTCAAGGATGGTACCGATCGATGCGCGCAACCCCATTTAGTGGGGGTAGAGCCTACTTGCAAGTCTCTCCGACCTTCACAAAAAAAGTTATTCAAGAATATCTCCTCAGATTTGGGGGAATTTCGTCGGTCGACCTTTTCCGAAGGTCGTACAAGCTCGGGGATAGTACCAATCGATCCGCAGGACCCAAATTAGTCCAGATGCAACCACTTTCCAAGTCTCTCCGACCTTCACAAAAAAAGTTATTCAAGAATATCTCTTTCTCCTATGTGCTTTCATCCCTAACCCTAACCCTAACCCTTCCGAAAGTCGGAGAAGCTCAAGGATGGTACCGATCGATGCGCGCTACCCCATTTAGTGGGGGTAGAGCCTACTTGCAAGTCTCTCCGACCTTCACAAAAAAAGTTATTCAAGAATATCTCTTTCTCCTATGTGCTTTCATCCCTAACCCTAACCCTAACCCTTCCGAAAGTCGGAGAAGCTCAAGGATGGTACCGATCGATGCGCGCTACCCCATTTAGTGGGGGTAGAGCCTACTTGCAAGTCTCTCCGACCTTCACAAAAAAAGTTATTCAAGAATATCTCTTTCTCCTATGTGCTTTCATCCCTAACCCTAACCCTAACCCTTCCGAAAGTCGGAGAAGCTCAAGGATGGTACCGATCGATGCGCGCTACCCCATTTAGTGGGGGTAGAGCCTACTTGCAAGTCTCTCCGACCTTCACAAAAAAAGTTATTCAAGAATATCTCCTCAGATTTGGGGGAATTTCGTCGGTCGACCTCTTCCGAAGGTCGTACAAGCTCGGGGATGGTACCAATCGATCCGCAGGACCCAAATTAGTCCAGATGCAACCACTTTCCAAGTCTCTCCGACCTTCACAAAAAAAGTTATTCAAGAATATCTCTTTCTCCTATGTGCTTTCATCCCTAACCCTAACCCTAACCCTTCCGAAAGTCGGAGAAGCTCAAGGATGGTACCGATCGATGCGCGCTACCCCATTTAGTGGGGGTAGAGCCTACTTGCAAGTCTCTCCGACCTTCACAAAAAAAGTTATTCAAGAATATCTCTTTCTCCTATGTGCTTTCATCCCTAACCCTAACCCTAACCCTTCCGAAAGTCGGAGAAGCTCAAGGATGGTACCGATCGATGCGCGCTACCCCATTTAGTGGGGGTAGAGCCTACTTGCAAGTCTCTCCGACCTTCACAAAAAAAGTTATTCAAGAATATCTCTTTCTCCTATGTGCTTTCATCCCTAACCCTAACCCTAACCCTTCCGAAAGTCGGAGAAGCTCAAGGATGGTACTGATCGATGCGCGCTACCCCATTTAGTGGGGGTAGAGCCTACTTGCAAGTCTCTCCGACCTTCACAAAAAAAGTTATTCAAGAATATCTCTTTCTCCTATGTGCTTTCATCCCTAACCCTAACCCTAACCCTTCCGAAAGTCGGAGAAGCTCAAGGATGGTACTGATCGATGCGCGCAACCCCATTTAGTGGGGGTAGAGCCTACTTGCAAGTCTCTCCGACCTTCACAAAAAAAGTTATTCAAGAATATCTCCTCAGATTTTGGGGGAATTTCGTCGGTCGACCTCTTCCGAAGGTCGTACAAGCTCGGGGATGGTACCAATCGATCTGCAGGACCCAAATTAGTCCAGATGCAACCACTTTCCAAGTCTCTCCGACCTTCACAAAAAAAGTTATTCAAGAATATCTCTTTCTCCTATGTGCTTTCATCCCTAACCCTAACCCTAACCCTTCCGAAAGTCGGAGAAGCTCAAGGATGGTACCGATCGATGCGCGCTACCCCATTTAGTGGGGGTAGAGCCTACTTGCAAGTCTCTCCGACCTTCACAAAAAAAGTTATTCAAGAATATCTCTTTCTCCTATGTGCTTTCATCCCTAACCCTAACCCTAACCCTTCCGAAAGTCGGAGAAGCTCAAGGATGGTACCGATCGATGCGCGCTACCCCATTTAGTGGGGGTAGAGCCTACTTGCAAGTCTCTCCGACCTTCACAAAAAAAGTTATTCAAGAATATCTCCTCAGATTTGGGGGAATTTCGTCGGTCGACCTCTTCCGAAGGTCGTACAAGCTCGGGGATGGTACCAATCGATCCGCAGGACCCAAATTAGTCCAGATGCAACCACTTTTCAAGTCTCTCCGACCTTCACAAAAAAAGTTATTCAAGAATATCTCTTTCTCCTATGTGCTTTCATCCCTAACCCTAACCCTAACCCTTCCGAAAGTCGGAGAAGCTCAAGGATGGTACCGATCGATGCGCGCTACCCCATTTAGTGGGGGTAGAGCCTACTTGCAAGTCTCTCCGACCTTCACAAAAAAAGTTATTCAAGAATATCTCTTTCTCCTATGTGCTTTCATCCCTAACCCTAACCCTAACCCTTCCGAAAGTCGGAGAAGCTCAAGGATGGTACCGATCGATGCGCGCTACCCCATTTAGTGGGGGTAGAGCCTACTTGCAAGTCTCTCCGACCTTCACAAAAAAAGTTATTCAAGAATATCTCTTTCTCCTATGTGCTTTCATCCCTAACCCTTCCGAAAGTCGGAGAAGCTCAAGGATGGTACTGATCGATGCGCGCAACCCCATTTAGTGGGGGTAGAGCCTACTTGCAAGTCTCTCCGACCTTCACAAAAAAAGTTATTCAAGAATATCTCCTCAGATTTTGGGGGAATTTCGTCGGTCGACCTCTTCCGAAGGTCGTACAAGCTCGGGGATGGTACCAATCGATCTGCAGGACCCAAATTAGTCCAGATGCAACCACTTTCCAAGTCTCTCCGACCTTCACAAAAAAAGTTATTCAAGAATATCTCTTTCTCCTATGTGCTTTCATCCCTAACCCTAACCCTAACCCTTCCGAAAGTCGGAGAAGCTCAAGGATGGTACCGATCGATGCGCGCTACCCCATTTAGTGGGGGTAGAGCCTACTTGCAAGTCTCTCCGACCTTCACAAAAAAAGTTATTCAAGAATATCTCTTTCTCCTATGTGCTTTCATCCCTAACCCTAACCCTAACCCTTCCGAAAGTCGGAGAAGCTCAAGGATGGTACCGATCGATGCGCGCAACCCCATTTAGTGGGGGTAGAGCCTACTTGCAAGTCTCTCCGACCTTCACAAAAAAAGTTATTCAAGAATATCTCCTCAGATTTGGGGGAATTTCGTCGGTCGACCTCTTCCGAAGGTCGTACAAGCTCGGGGATGGTACCAATCGATCCGCAGGACCCAAATTAGTCCAGATGCAACCACTTTCCAAGTCTCTCCGACCTTCACAAAAAAAGTTATTCAAGAATATCTCTTTCTCCTATGTGCTTTCATCCCTAACCCTAACCCTAACCCTTCCGAAAGTCGGAGAAGCTCAAGGATGGTACCGATCGATGCGCGCTACCCCATTTAGTGGGGGTAGAGCCTACTTGCAAGTCTCTCCGACCTTCACAAAAAAAGTTATTCAAGAATATCTCTTTCTCCTATGTGCTTTCATCCCTAACCCTAACCCTAACCCTTCCGAAAGTCGGAGAAGCTCAAGGATGGTACCGATCGATGCGCGCTACCCCATTTAGTGGGGGTAGAGCCTACTTGCAAGTCTCTCCGACCTTCACAAAAAAAGTTATTCAAGAATATCTCTTTCTCCTATGTGCTTTCATCCCTAACCCTAACCCTAACCCTTCCGAAAGTCGGAGAAGCTCAAGGATGGTACCGATCGATGTGCGTTACCCCATTTAGTGGGGGTAGAGCCTACTTGCAAGTCTCTCCGACCTTCACAAAAAAAGTTATTCAAGAATATCTCTTTCTCCTATGTGCTTTCATCCCTAACCCTAACCCTAACCCTTCCGAAAGTCGGAGAAGCTCAAGGATGGTACCGATCGATGCGCGCTACCCCATTTAGTGGGGGTAGAGCCTACTTGCAAGTCTCTCCGACCTTCACAAAAAAAGTTATTCAAGAATATCTCTTTCTCCTATGTGCTTTCATCCCTAACCCTAACCCTAACCCTTCCGAAAGTCGGAGAAGCTCAAGGATGGTACCGATCGATGCGCGTTACCCCATTTAGTGGGGGTAGAGCCTACTTGCAAGTCTCTCCGACCTTCACAAAAAAAGTTATTCAAGAATATCTCTTTCTCCTATGTGCTTTCATCCCTAACCCTAACCCTAACCCTTCCGAAAGTCGGAGAAGCTCAAGGATGGTACTGATCGATGCGCGCAACCCCATTTAGTGGGGGTAGAGCCTACTTGCAAGTCTCTCCGACCTTCACAAAAAAAGTTATTCAAGAATATCTCCTCAGATTTTGGGGGAATTTCGTCGGTCGACCTCTTCCGAAGGTCGTACAAGCTCGGGGATGGTACCAATCGATCTGCAGGACCCAAATTAGTCCAGATGCAACCACTTTCCAAGTCTCTCCGACCTTCACAAAAAAAGTTATTCAAGAATATCTCTTTCTCCTATGTGCTTTCATCCCTAACCCTAACCCTAACCCTTCCGAAAGTCGGAGAAGCTCAAGGATGGTACCGATCGATGCGCGCTACCCCATTTAGTGGGGGTAGAGCCTACTTGCAAGTCTCTCCGACCTTCACAAAAAAAGTTATTCAAGAATATCTCTTTCTCCTATGTGCTTTCATCCCTAACCCTAACCCTAACCCTTCCGAAAGTCGGAGAAGCTCAAGGATGGTACCGATCGATGCGCGCTACCCCATTTAGTGGGGGTAGAGCCTACTTGCAAGTCTCTCCGACCTTCACAAAAAAAGTTATTCAAGAATATCTCTTTCTCCTATGTGCTTTCATCCCTAACCCTAACCCTAACCCTTCCGAAAGTCGGAGAAGCTCAAGGATGGTACTGATCGATGCGCGCAACCCCATTTAGTGGGGGTAGAGCCTACTTGCATGTCTCTCCGACCTTCACAAAAAAAGTTATTCAAGAATATCTCCTCAGATTTGGGGGAATTTCGTCGGTCGACCTCTTCCGAAGGTCGTACAAGCTCGGGGATGGTACCAATCGATCCGCAGGACCCAAATTAGTCCAGATGCAACCACTTTCCAAGTCTCTCCGACCTTCACAAAAAAAGTTATTCAAGAATATCTCTTTCTCCTATGTGCTTTCATCCCTAACCCTAACCCTAACCCTTCCGAAAGTCGGAGAAGCTCAAGGATGGTACCGATCGATGCGCGCTACCCCATTTAGTGGGGGTAGAGCCTACTTGCAAGTCTCTCCGACCTTCACAAAAAAAGTTATTCAAGAATATCTCTTTCTCCTATGTGCTTTCATCCCTAACCCTAACCCTAACCCTTCCGAAAGTCGGAGAAGCTCAAGGATGGTACTGATCGATGCGCGCTACCCCATTTAGTGGGGGTAGAGCCTACTTGCAAGTCTCTCCGACCTTCACAAAAAAAGTTATTCAAGAATATCTCTTTCTCCTATGTGCTTTCATCCCTAACCCTAACCCTAACCCTTCCGAAAGTCGGAGAAGCTCAAGGATGGTACCGATCGATGCGCGCTACCCCATTTAGTGGGGGTAGAGCCTACTTGCAAGTCTCTCCGACCTTCACAAAAAAAGTTATTCAAGAATATCTCCTCAGATTTGGGGGAATTTCGTCGGTCGACCTCTTCCGAAGGTCGTACAAGCTCGGGGATGGTACCAATCGATCCGCAGGACCCAAATTAGTCCAGATGCAACCACTTTCCAAGTCTCTCCGACCTTCACAAAAAAAGTTATTCAAGAATATCTCTTTCTCCTATGTGCTTTCATCCCTAACCCTAACCCTAACCCTTCCGAAAGTCGGAGAAGCTCAAGGATGGTACCGATCGATGCGCGCTACCCCATTTAGTGGGGGTAGAGCCTACTTGCAAGTCTCTCCGACCTTCACAAAAAAAGTTATTCAAGAATATCTCTTTCTCCTATGTGCTTTCATCCCTAACCCTAACCCTAACCCTTCCGAAAGTCGGAGAAGCTCAAGGATGGTACCGATCGATGCGCGCTACCCCATTTAGTGGGGGTAGAGCCTACTTGCAAGTCTCTCCGACCTTCACAAAAAAAGTTATTCAAGAATATCTCTTTCTCCTATGTGCTTTCATCCCTAACCCTAACCCTAACCCTTCCGAAAGTCGGAGAAGCTCAAGGATGGTACCAATCGATGCGCGTTACCCCATTTAGTGGGGGTAGAGCCTACTTGCAAGTCTCTCCGACCTTCACAAAAAAAGTTATTCAAGAATATCTCTTTCTCCTATGTGCTTTCATCCCTAACCCTAACCCTAACCCTTCCGAAAGTCGGAGAAGCTCAAGGATGGTACTGATCGATGCGCGCAACCCCATTTAGTGGGGGTAGAGCCTACTTGCAAGTCTCTCCGACCTTCACAAAAAAAGTTATTCAAGAATATCTCCTCAGATTTGGGGGAATTTCGTCGGTCGACCTCTTCCGAAGGTCGTACAAGCTCGGGGATGGTACCAATCGATCCGCAGGACCCAAATTAGTCCAGATGCAACCACTTTCCAAGTCTCTCCGACCTTCACAAAAAAAGTTATTCAAGAATATCTCTTTCTCCTATGTGCTTTCATCCCTAACCCTAACCCTAACCCTTCCGAAAGTCGGAGAAGCTCAAGGATGGTACCGATCGATGCGCGCTACCCCATTTAGTGGGGGTAGAGCCTACTTGCAAGTCTCTCCGACCTTCACAAAAAAAGTTATTCAAGAATATCTCTTTCTCCTATGTGCTTTCATCCCTAACCCTAACCCTAACCCTTCCGAAAGTCGGAGAAGCTCAAGAATGGTACCGATCGATGCGCGCTACCCCATTTAGTGGGGGTAGAGCCTACTTGCAAGTCTCTCCGACCTTCACAAAAAAAGTTATTCAAGAATATCTCTTTCTCCTATGTGCTTTCATCCCTAACCCTAACCCTAACCCTTCCGAAAGTCGGAGAAGCTCAAGGATGGTACCGATCGATGCGCGCTACCCCATTTAGTGGGGGTAGAGCCTACTTGCAAGTCTCTCCGACCTTCACAAAAAAAGTTATTCAAGAATATCTCTTTCTCCTATGTGCTTTCATCCCTAACCCTAACCCTAACCCTTCCGAAAGTCGGAGAAGCTCAAGGATGGTACCGATCGATGCGCGCTACCCCATTTAGTGGGGGTAGAGCCTACTTGCAAGTCTCTCCGACCTTCACAAAAAAAGTTATTCAAGAATATCTCCTCAGATTTGGGGGAATTTCGTCGGTCGACCTCTTCCGAAGGTCGTACAAGCTCGGGGATGGTACCAATCGATCCGCAGGACCCAAATTAGTCCAGATGCAACCACTTTTCAAGTCTCTCCGACCTTCACAAAAAAAGTTATTCAAGAATATCTCTTTCTCCTATGTGCTTTCATCCCTAACCCTAACCCTAACCCTTCCGAAAGTCGGAGAAGCTCAAGGATGGTACCGATCGATGCGCGCTACCCCATTTAGTGGGGGTAGAGCCTACTTGCAAGTCTCTCCGACCTTCACAAAAAAAGTTATTCAAGAATATCTCTTTCTCCTATGTGCTTTCATCCCTAACCCTAACCCTAACCCTTCCGAAAGTCGGAGAAGCTCAAGGATGGTACCGATCGATGCGCGCTACCCCATTTAGTGGGGGTAGAGCCTACTTGCAAGTCTCTCCGACCTTCACAAAAAAAGTTATTCAAGAATATCTCTTTCTCCTATGTGCTTTCATCCCTAACCCTAACCCTAACCCTTCCGAAAGTCGGAGAAGCTCAAGGATGGTACTGATCGATGCGCGCTACCCCATTTAGTGGGGGTAGAGCCTACTTGCAAGTCTCTCCGACCTTCACAAAAAAAGTTATTCAAGAATATCTCTTTCTCCTATGTGCTTTCATCCCTAACCCTAACCCTAACCCTTCCGAAAGTCGGAGAAGCTCAAGGATGGTACCGATCGATGCGCGTTACCCCATTTAGTGGGGGTAGAGCCTACTTGCAAGTCTCTCCGACCTTCACAAAAAAAGTTATTCAAGAATATCTCTTTCTCCTATGTGCTTTCATCCCTAACCCTAACCCTAACCCTTCCGAAAGTCGGAGAAGCTCAAGGATGGTACTGATCGATGCGCGCAACCCCATTTAGTGGGGTTAGAGCCTACTTGCAAGTCTCTCCGACCTTCACAAAAAAAGTTATTCAAGAATATCTCCTCAGATTTTGGGGGAATTTCGTCGGTCGACCTCTTCCGAAGGTCGTACAAGCTCGGGGATGGTACCAATCGATCTGCAGGACCCAAATTAGTCCAGATGCAACCACTTTCCAAGTCTCTCCGACCTTCACAAAAAAAGTTATTCAAGAATATCTCTTTCTCCTATGTGCTTTCATCCCTAACCCTAACCCTAACCCTTCCGAAAGTCGGAGAAGCTCAAGGATGGTACCGATCGATGCGCGCTACCCCATTTAGTGGGGGTAGAGCCTACTTGCAAGTCTCTCCGACCTTCACAAAAAAAGTTATTCAAGAATATCTCTTTCTCCTATGTGCTTTCATCCCTAACCCTAACCCTAACCCTTCCGAAAGTCGGAGAAGCTCAAGGATGGTACCGATCGATGCGCGCAACCCCATTTAGTGGGGGTAGAGCCTACTTGCAAGTCTCTCCGACCTTCACAAAAAAAGTTATTCAAGAATATCTCCTCAGATTTGGGGGAATTTCGTCGGTCGACCTTTTCCGAAGGTCGTACAAGCTCGGGGATAGTACCAATCGATCCGCAGGACCCAAATTAGTCCAGATGCAACCACTTTCCAAGTCTCTCCGACCTTCACAAAAAAAGTTATTCAAGAATATCTCTTTCTCCTATGTGCTTTCATCCCTAACCCTAACCCTAACCCTTCCGAAAGTCGGAGAAGCTCAAGGATGGTACCGATCGATGCGCGCTACCCCATTTAGTGGGGGTAGAGCCTACTTGCAAGTCTCTCCGACCTTCACAAAAAAAGTTATTCAAGAATATCTCTTTCTCCTATGTGCTTTCATCCCTAACCCTAACCCTAACCCTTCCGAAAGTCGGAGAAGCTCAAGGATGGTACCGATCGATGCGCGCTACCCCATTTAGTGGGGGTAGAGCCTACTTGCAAGTCTCTCCGACCTTCACAAAAAAAGTTATTCAAGAATATCTCCTCAGATTTGGGGGAATTTCGTCGGTCGACCTCTTCCGAAGGTCGTACAAGCTCGGGGATGGTACCAATCGATCCGCAGGACCCAAATTAGTCCAGATGCAACCACTTTCCAAGTCTCTCCGACCTTCACAAAAAAAGTTATTCAAGAATATCTCTTTCTCCTATGTGCTTTCATCCCTAACCCTAACCCTAACCCTTCCGAAAGTCGGAGAAGCTCAAGGATGGTACCGATCGATGCGCGCTACCCCATTTAGTGGGGGTAGAGCCTACTTGCAAGTCTCTCCGACCTTCACAAAAAAAGTTATTCAAGAATATCTCTTTCTCCTATGTGCTTTCATCCCTAACCCTAACCCTAACCCTTCCGAAAGTCGGAGAAGCTCAAGGATGGTACCGATCGATGCGCGCTACCCCATTTAGTGGGGGTAGAGCCTACTTGCAAGTCTCTCCGACCTTCACAAAAAAAGTTATTCAAGAATATCTCTTTCTCCTATGTGCTTTCATCCCTAACCCTAACCCTAACCCTTCCGAAAGTCGGAGAAGCTCAAGGATGGTACTGATCGATGCGCGCTACCCCATTTAGTGGGGGTAGAGCCTACTTGCAAGTCTCTCCGACCTTCACAAAAAAAGTTATTCAAGAATATCTCTTTCTCCTATGTGCTTTCATCCCTAACCCTAACCCTAACCCTTCCGAAAGTCGGAGAAGCTCAAGGATGGTACTGATCGATGCGCGCAACCCCATTTAGTGGGGGTAGAGCCTACTTGCAAGTCTCTCCGACCTTCACAAAAAAAGTTATTCAAGAATATCTCCTCAGATTTTGGGGGAATTTCGTCGGTCGACCTCTTCCGAAGGTCGTACAAGCTCGGGGATGGTACCAATCGATCTGCAGGACCCAAATTAGTCCAGATGCAACCACTTTCCAAGTCTCTCCGACCTTCACAAAAAAAGTTATTCAAGAATATCTCTTTCTCCTATGTGCTTTCATCCCTAACCCTAACCCTAACCCTTCCGAAAGTCGGAGAAGCTCAAGGATGGTACCGATCGATGCGCGCTACCCCATTTAGTGGGGGTAGAGCCTACTTGCAAGTCTCTCCGACCTTCACAAAAAAAGTTATTCAAGAATATCTCTTTCTCCTATGTGCTTTCATCCCTAACCCTAACCCTAACCCTTCCGAAAGTCGGAGAAGCTCAAGGATGGTACCGATCGATGCGCGCTACCCCATTTAGTGGGGGTAGAGCCTACTTGCAAGTCTCTCCGACCTTCACAAAAAAAGTTATTCAAGAATATCTCCTCAGATTTGGGGGAATTTCGTCGGTCGACCTCTTCCGAAGGTCGTACAAGCTCGGGGATGGTACCAATCGATCCGCAGGACCCAAATTAGTCCAGATGCAACCACTTTCCAAGTCTCTCCGACCTTCACAAAAAAAGTTATTCAAGAATATCTCTTTCTCCTATGTGCTTTCATCCCTAACCCTAACCCTAACCCTTCCGAAAGTCGGAGAAGCTCAAGGATGGTACCGATCGATGCGCGCTACCCCATTTAGTGGGGGTAGAGCCTACTTGCAAGTCTCTCCGACCTTCACAAAAAAAGTTATTCAAGAATATCTCTTTCTCCTATGTGCTTTCATCCCTAACCCTAACCCTAACCCTTCCGAAAGTCGGAGAAGCTCAAGGATGGTACCGATCGATGCGCGCTACCCCATTTAGTGGGGGTAGAGCCTACTTGCAAGTCTCTCCGACCTTCACAAAAAAAGTTATTCAAGAATATCTCTTTCTCCTATGTGCTTTCATCCCTAACCCTAACCCTAACCCTTCCGAAAGTCGGAGAAGCTCAAAGATGGTACCGATCGATGCGCGCTACCCCATTTAGTGGGGGTAGAGCCTACTTGCAAGTCTCTCCGACCTTCACAAAAAAAGTTATTCAAGAATATCTCTTTCTCCTATGTGCTTTCATCCCTAACCCTAACCCTAACCCTTCCGAAAGTCGGAGAAGCTCAAGGATGGTACCGATCGATGCGCGTTACCCCATTTAGTGGGGGTAGAGCCTACTTGCAAGTCTCTCCGACCTTCACAAAAAAAGTTATTCAAGAATATCTCTTTCTCCTATGTGCTTTCATCCCTAACCCTAACCCTAACCCTTCCGAAAGTCGGAGAAGCTCAAGGATGGTACTGATCGATGCGCGCAACCCCATTTAGTGGGGGTAGAGCCTACTTGCAAGTCTCTCCGACCTTCACAAAAAAAGTTATTCAAGAATATCTCCTCAGATTTTGGGGGAATTTCGTCGGTCGACCTCTTCCGAAGGTCGTACAAGCTCGGGGATGGTACCAATCGATCTGCAGGACCCAAATTAGTCCAGATGCAACCACTTTCCAAGTCTCTCCGACCTTCACAAAAAAAGTTATTCAAGAATATCTCTTTCTCCTATGTGCTTTCATCCCTAACCCTAACCCTAACCCTTCCGAAAGTCGGAGAAGCTCAAGGATGGTACCGATCGATGCGCGCTACCCCATTTAGTGGGGGTAGAGCCTACTTGCAAGTCTCTCCGACCTTCACAAAAAAAGTTATTCAAGAATATCTCTTTCTCCTATGTGCTTTCATCCCTAACCCTAACCCTAACCCTTCCGAAAGTCGGAGAAGCTCAAGGATGGTACCGATCGATGCGCGCAACCCCATTTAGTGGGGGTAGAGCCTACTTGCAAGTCTCTCCGACCTTCACAAAAAAAGTTATTCAAGAATATCTCCTCAGATTTGGGGGAATTTCGTCGGTCGACCTCTTCCGAAGGTCGTACAAGCTCGGGGATGGTACCAATCGATCCGCAGGACCCAAATTAGTCCAGATGCAACCACTTTCCAAGTCTCTCCGACCTTCACAAAAAAAGTTATTCAAGAATATCTCTTTCTCCTATGTGCTTTCATCCCTAACCCTAACCCTAACCCTTCCGAAAGTCGGAGAAGCTCAAGGATGGTACCGATCGATGCGCGCTACCCCATTTAGTGGGGGTAGAGCCTACTTGCAAGTCTCTCCGACCTTCACAAAAAAAGTTATTCAAGAATATCTCTTTCTCCTATGTGCTTTCATCCCTAACCCTAACCCTAACCCTTCCGAAAGTCGGAGAAGCTCAAGGATGGTACCGATCGATGCGCGCTACCCCATTTAGTGGGGGTAGAGCCTACTTGCAAGTCTCTCCGACCTTCACAAAAAAAGTTATTCAAGAATATCTCTTTCTCCTATGTGCTTTCATCCCTAACCCTAACCCTAACCCTTCCGAAAGTCGGAGAAGCTCAAGGATGGTACCGATCGATGTGCGTTACCCCATTTAGTGGGGGTAGAGCCTACTTGCAAGTCTCTCCGACCTTCACAAAAAAAGTTATTCAAGAATATCTCTTTCTCCTATGTGCTTTCATCCCTAACCCTAACCCTAACCCTTCCGAAAGTCGGAGAAGCTCAAGGATGGTACTGATCGATGCGCGCAACCCCATTTAGTGGGGGTAGAGCCTACTTGCAAGTCTCTCCGACCTTCACAAAAAAAGTTATTCAAGAATATCTCCTCAGATTTGGGGGAATTTCGTCGGTCGACCTCTTCCGAAGGTCGTACAAGCTCGGGGATGGTACCAATCGATCCGCAGGACCCAAATTAGTCCAGATGCAACCACTTTCCAAGTCTCTCCGACCTTCACAAAAAAAGTTATTCAAGAATATCTCTTTCTCCTATGTGCTTTCATCCCTAACCCTAACCCTAACCCTTCCGAAAGTCGGAGAAGCTCAAGGATGGTACCGATCGATGCGCGCTACCCCATTTAGTGGGGGTAGAGCCTACTTGCAAGTCTCTCCGACCTTCACAAAAAAAGTTATTCAAGAATATCTCTTTCTCCTATGTGCTTTCATCCCTAACCCTAACCCTAACCCTTCCGAAAGTCGGAGAAGCTCAAGAATGGTACCGATCGATGCGCGCTACCCCATTTAGTGGGGGTAGAGCCTACTTGCAAGTCTCTCCGACCTTCACAAAAAAAGTTATTCAAGAATATCTCTTTCTCCTATGTGCTTTCATCCCTAACCCTAACCCTAACCCTTCCGAAAGTCGGAGAAGCTCAAGGATGGTACCGATCGATGCGCGTTACCCCATTTAGTGGGGGTAGAGCCTACTTGCAAGTCTCTCCGACCTTCACAAAAAATGTTATTCAAGAATATCTCTTTCTCCTATGTGCTTTCATCCCTAACCCTAACCCTAACCCTTCCGAAAGTCGGAGAAGCTCAAGGATGGTACTGATCGATGCGCGCAACCCCATTTAGTGGGGGTAGAGCCTACTTGCAAGTCTCTCCGACCTTCACAAAAAAAGTTATTCAAGAATATCTCCTCAGATTTGGGGGAATTTCGTCGGTCGACCTCTTTCGAAGGTCGTACAAGCTCGGGGATGGTACCAATCGATCCGCAGGACCCAAATTAGTCCAGATGCAACCACTTTCCAAGTCTCTCCGACCTTCACAAAAAAAGTTATTCAAGAATATCTCTTTCTCCTATGTGCTTTCATCCCTAACCCTAACCCTAACCCTTCCGAAAGTCGGAGAAGCTCAAGGATGGTACCGATCGATGCGCGCTACCCCATTTAGTGGGGGTAGAGCCTACTTGCAAGTCTCTCCGACCTTCACAAAAAAAGTTATTCAAGAATATCTCTTTCTCCTATGTGCTTTCATCCCTAACCCTAACCCTAACCCTTCCGAAAGTCGGAGAAGCTCAAGGATGGTACTGATCGATGCGCGCAACCCCATTTAGTGGGGGTAGAGCCTACTTGCAAGTCTCTCCGACCTTCACAAAAAAAGTTATTCAAGAATATCTCCTCAGATTTGGGGGAATTTCGTCGGTCGACCTCTTTCGAAGGTCGTACAAGCTCGGGGATGGTACCAATCGATCCGCAGGACCCAAATTAGTCCAGATGCAACCACTTTCCAAGTCTCTCCGACCTTCACAAAAAAAGTTATTCAAGAATATCTCTTTCTCCTATGTGCTTTCATCCCTAACCCTAACCCTAACCCTTCCGAAAGTCGGAGAAGCTCAAGGATGGTACTGATCGATGCGCGCAACCCCATTTAGTGGGGGTAGAGCCTACTTGCATGTCTCTCCGACCTTCACAAAAAAAGTTATTCAAGAATATCTCCTCAGATTTGGGGGAATTTCGTCGGTCGACCTCTTCCGAAGGTCGTACAAGCTCGGGGATGGTACCAATCGATCTGCAGGACCCAAATTAGTCCAGATGCAACCACTTTCCAAGTCTCTCCGACCTTCACAAAAAAAGTTATTCAAGAATATCTCTTTCTCCTATGTGCTTTCATCCCTAACCCTAACCCTAACCCTTCCGAAAGTCGGAGAAGCTCAAGGATGGTACCGATCGATGCGCGCTACCCCATTTAGTGGGGGTAGAGCCTACTTGCAAGTCTCTCCGACCTTCACAAAAAAAGTTATTCAAGAATATCTCTTTCTCCTATGTGCTTTCATCCCTAACCCTAACCCTAACCCTTCCGAAAGTCGGAGAAGCTCAAGGATGGTACTGATCGATGCGCGCTACCCCATTTAGTGGGGGTAGAGCCTACTTGCAAGTCTCTCCGACCTTCACAAAAAAAGTTATTCAAGAATATCTCCTCAGATTTGGGGGAATTTCGTCGGTCGACCTCTTCCGAAGGTCGTACAAGCTCGGGGATGGTACCAATCGATCCGCAGGACCCAAATTAGTCCAGATGCAACCACTTTCCAAGTCTCTCCGACCTTCACAAAAAAAGTTATTCAAGAATATCTCTTTCTCCTATGTGCTTTCATCCCTAACCCTAACCCTAACCCTTCCGAAAGTCGGAGAAGCTCAAGGATGGTACCGATCGATGCGCGCTACCCCATTTAGTGGGGGTAGAGCCTACTTGCAAGTCTCTCCGACCTTCACAAAAAAAGTTATTCAAGAATATCTCTTTCTCCTATGTGCTTTCATCCCTAACCCTAACCCTAACCCTTCCGAAAGTCGGAGAAGCTCAAGGATGGTACCGATCGATGCGCGCTACCCCATTTAGTGGGGGTAGAGCCTACTTGCAAGTCTCTCCGACCTTCACAAAAAAAGTTATTCAAGAATATCTCTTTCTCCTATGTGCTTTCATCCCTAACCCTAACCCTAACCCTTCCGAAAGTCGGAGAAGCTCAAAGATGGTACCGATCGATGCGCGCTACCCCATTTAGTGGGGGTAGAGCCTACTTGCAAGTCTCTCCGACCTTCACAAAAAAAGTTATTCAAGAATATCTCTTTCTCCTATGTGCTTTCATCCCTAACCCTAACCCTAACCCTTCCGAAAGTCGGAGAAGCTCAAGGATGGTACCGATCGATGCGCGTTACCCCATTTAGTGGGGGTAGAGCCTACTTGCAAGTCTCTCCGACCTTCACAAAAAAAGTTATTCAAGAATATCTCTTTCTCCTATGTGCTTTCATCCCTAACCCTAACCCTAACCCTTCCGAAAGTCGGAGAAGCTCAAGGATGGTACTGATCGATGCGCGCAACCCCATTTAGTGGGGGTAGAGCCTACTTGCAAGTCTCTCCGACCTTCACAAAAAAAGTTATTCAAGAATATCTCCTCAGATTTTGGGGGAATTTCGTCGGTCGACCTCTTCCGAAGGTCGTACAAGCTCGGGGATGGTACCAATCGATCTGCAGGACCCAAATTAGTCCAGATGCAACCACTTTCCAAGTCTCTCCGACCTTCACAAAAAAAGTTATTCAAGAATATCTCTTTCTCCTATGTGCTTTCATCCCTAACCCTAACCCTAACCCTTCCGAAAGTCGGAGAAGCTCAAGGATGGTACCGATCGATGCGCGCTACCCCATTTAGTGGGGGTAGAGCCTACTTGCAAGTCTCTCCGACCTTCACAAAAAAAGTTATTCAAGAATATCTCTTTCTCCTATGTGCTTTCATCCCTAACCCTAACCCTAACCCTTCCGAAAGTCGGAGAAGCTCAAGGATGGTACCGATCGATGCGCGCAACCCCATTTAGTGGGGGTAGAGCCTACTTGCAAGTCTCTCCGACCTTCACAAAAAAAGTTATTCAAGAATATCTCCTCAGATTTGGGGGAATTTCGTCGGTCGACCTCTTCCGAAGGTCGTACAAGCTCGGGGATGGTACCAATCGATCCGCAGGACCCAAATTAGTCCAGATGCAACCACTTTCCAAGTCTCTCCGACCTTCACAAAAAAAGTTATTCAAGAATATCTCTTTCTCCTATGTGCTTTCATCCCTAACCCTAACCCTAACCCTTCCGAAAGTCGGAGAAGCTCAAGGATGGTACCGATCGATGCGCGCTACCCCATTTAGTGGGGGTAGAGCCTACTTGCAAGTCTCTCCGACCTTCACAAAAAAAGTTATTCAAGAATATCTCTTTCTCCTATGTGCTTTCATCCCTAACCCTAACCCTAACCCTTCCGAAAGTCGGAGAAGCTCAAGGATGGTACCGATCGATGCGCGCTACCCCATTTAATGGGGGTAGAGCCTACTTGCAAGTCTCTCCGACCTTCACAAAAAAAGTTATTCAAGAATATCTCTTTCTCCTATGTGCTTTCATCCCTAACCCTAACCCTAACCCTTCCGAAAGTCGGAGAAGCTCAAGGATGGTACCGATCGATGTGCGTTACCCCATTTAGTGGGGGTAGAGCCTACTTGCAAGTCTCTCCGACCTTCACAAAAAAAGTTATTCAAGAATATCTCTTTCTCCTATGTGCTTTCATCCCTAACCCTAACCCTAACCCTTCCGAAAGTCGGAGAAGCTCAAGGATGGTACTGATCGATGCGCGCAACCCCATTTAGTGGGGGTAGAGCCTACTTGCAAGTCTCTCCGACCTTCACAAAAAAAGTTATTCAAGAATATCTCCTCAGATTTGGGGGAATTTCGTCGGTCGACCTCTTCCGAAGGTCGTACAAGCTCGGGGATGGTACCAATCGATCCGCAGGACCCAAATTAGTCCAGATGCAACCACTTTCCAAGTCTCTCCGACCTTCACAAAAAAAGTTATTCAAGAATATCTCTTTCTCCTATGTGCTTTCATCCCTAACCCTAACCCTAACCCTTCCGAAAGTCGGAGAAGCTCAAGGATGGTACCGATCGATGCGCGCTACCCCATTTAGTGGGGGTAGAGCCTACTTGCAAGTCTCTCCGACCTTCACAAAAAAAGTTATTCAAGAATATCTCTTTCTCCTATGTGCTTTCATCCCTAACCCTAACCCTAACCCTTCCGAAAGTCGGAGAAGCTCAAGAATGGTACCGATCGATGCGCGCTACCCCATTTAGTGGGGGTAGAGCCTACTTGCAAGTCTCTCCGACCTTCACAAAAAAAGTTATTCAAGAATATCTCTTTCTCCTATGTGCTTTCATCCCTAACCCTAACCCTAACCCTTCCGAAAGTCGGAGAAGCTCAAGGATGGTACCGATCGATGCGCGTTACCCCATTTAGTGGGGGTAGAGCCTACTTGCAAGTCTCTCCGACCTTCACAAAAAATGTTATTCAAGAATATCTCTTTCTCCTATGTGCTTTCATCCCTAACCCTAACCCTAACCCTTCCGAAAGTCGGAGAAGCTCAAGGATGGTACTGATCGATGCGCGCAACCCCATTTAGTGGGGGTAGAGCCTACTTGCAAGTCTCTCCGACCTTCACAAAAAAAGTTATTCAAGAATATCTCCTCAGATTTGGGGGAATTTCGTCGGTCGACCTCTTTCGAAGGTCGTACAAGCTCGGGGATGGTACCAATCGATCCGCAGGACCCAAATTAGTCCAGATGCAACCACTTTCCAAGTCTCTCCGACCTTCACAAAAAAAGTTATTCAAGAATATCTCTTTCTCCTATGTGCTTTCATCCCTAACCCTAACCCTAACCCTTCCGAAAGTCGGAGAAGCTCAAGGATGGTACCGATCGATGCGCGCTACCCCATTTAGTGGGGGTAGAGCCTACTTGCAAGTCTCTCCGACCTTCACAAAAAAAGTTATTCAAGAATATCTCTTTCTCCTATGTGCTTTCATCCCTAACCCTAACCCTAACCCTTCCGAAAGTCGGAGAAGCTCAAGGATGGTACTGATCGATGCGCGCAACCCCATTTAGTGGGGGTAGAGCCTACTTGCAAGTCTCTCCGACCTTCACAAAAAAAGTTATTCAAGAATATCTCCTCAGATTTGGGGGAATTTCGTCGGTCGACCTCTTTCGAAGGTCGTACAAGCTCGGGGATGGTACCAATCGATCCGCAGGACCCAAATTAGTCCAGATGCAACCACTTTCCAAGTCTCTCCGACCTTCACAAAAAAAGTTATTCAAGAATATCTCTTTCTCCTATGTGCTTTCATCCCTAACCCTAACCCTAACCCTTCCGAAAGTCGGAGAAGCTCAAGGATGGTACTGATCGATGCGCGCAACCCCATTTAGTGGGGGTAGAGCCTACTTGCATGTCTCTCCGACCTTCACAAAAAAAGTTATTCAAGAATATCTCCTCAGATTTGGGGGAATTTCGTCGGTCGACCTCTTCCGAAGGTCGTACAAGCTCGGGGATGGTACCAATCGATCTGCAGGACCCAAATTAGTCCAGATGCAACCACTTTCCAAGTCTCTCCGACCTTCACAAAAAAAGTTATTCAAGAATATCTCTTTCTCCTATGTGCTTTCATCCCTAACCCTAACCCTAACCCTTCCGAAAGTCGGAGAAGCTCAAGGATGGTACCGATCGATGCGCGCTACCCCATTTAGTGGGGGTAGAGCCTACTTGCAAGTCTCTCCGACCTTCACAAAAAAAGTTATTCAAGAATATCTCTTTCTCCTATGTGCTTTCATCCCTAACCCTAACCCTAACCCTTCCGAAAGTCGGAGAAGCTCAAGGATGGTACTGATCGATGCGCGCTACCCCATTTAGTGGGGGTAGAGCCTACTTGCAAGTCTCTCCGACCTTCACAAAAAAAGTTATTCAAGAATATCTCTTTCTCCTATGTGCTTTCATCCCTAACCCTAACCCTAACCCTTCCGAAAGTCGGAGAAGCTCAAGGATGGTACCGATCGATGCGCGCTACCCCATTTAGTGGGGGTAGAGCCTACTTGCAAGTCTCTCCGACCTTCACAAAAAAAGTTATTCAAGAATATCTCCTCAGATTTGGGGGAATTTCGTCGGTCGACCTCTTCCGAAGGTCGTACAAGCTCGGGGATGGTACCAATCGATCCGCAGGACCCAAATTAGTCCAGATGCAACCACTTTCCAAGTCTCTCCGACCTTCACAAAAAAAGTTATTCAAGAATATCTCTTTCTCCTATGTGCTTTCATCCCTAACCCTAACCCTAACCCTTCCGAAAGTCGGAGAAGCTCAAGGATGGTACCGATCGATGCGCGCTACCCCATTTAGTGGGGGTAGAGCCTACTTGCAAGTCTCTCCGACCTTCACAAAAAAAGTTATTCAAGAATATCTCTTTCTCCTATGTGCTTTCATCCCTAACCCTAACCCTAACCCTTCCGAAAGTCGGAGAAGCTCAAGGATGGTACCGATCGATGCGCGCTACCCCATTTAGTGGGGGTAGAGCCTACTTGCAAGTCTCTCCGACCTTCACAAAAAAAGTTATTCAAGAATATCTCTTTCTCCTATGTGCTTTCATCCCTAACCCTAACCCTAACCCTTCCGAAAGTCGGAGAAGCTCAAGGATGGTACCGATCGATGCGCGTTACCCCATTTAGTGGGGGTAGAGCCTACTTGCAAGTCTCTCCGACCTTCACAAAAAAAGTTATTCAAGAATATCTCTTTCTCCTATGTGCTTTCATCCCTAACCCTAACCCTAACCCTTCCGAAAGTCGGAGAAGCTCAAGGATGGTACTGATCGATGCGCGCAACCCCATTTAGTGGGGGTAGAGCCTACTTGCAAGTCTCTCCGACCTTCACAAAAAAAGTTATTCAAGAATATCTCCTCAGATTTGGGGGAATTTCGTCGGTCGACCTCTTCCGAAGGTCGTACAAGCTCGGGGATGGTACCAATCGATCCGCAGGACCCAAATTAGTCCAGATGCAACCACTTTCCAAGTCTCTCCGACCTTCACAAAAAAAGTTATTCAAGAATATCTCTTTCTCCTATGTGCTTTCAGCCCTAACCCTAACCCTAACCCTTCCGAAAGTCGGAGAAGCTCAAGGATGGTACCGATCGATGCGCGCTACCCCATTTAGTGGGGGTAGAGCCTACTTGCAAGTCTCTCCGACCTTCACAAAAAAAGTTATTCAAGAATATCTCTTTCTCCTATGTGCTTTCATCCCTAACCCTAACCCTAACCCTTCCGAAAGTCGGAGAAGCTCAAGAATGGTACCGATCGATGCGCGCTACCCCATTTAGTGGGGGTAGAGCCTACTTGCAAGTCTCTCCGACCTTCACAAAAAAAGTTATTCAAGAATATCTCTTTCTCCTATGTGCTTTCATCCCTAACCCTAACCCTAACCCTTCCGAAAGTCGGAGAAGCTCAAGGATGGTACCGATCGATGCGCGTTACCCCATTTAGTGGGGGTAGAGCCTACTTGCAAGTCTCTCCGACCTTCACAAAAAAAGTTATTCAAGAATATCTCTTTCTCCTATGTGCTTTCATCCCTAACCCTAACCCTAACCCTTCCGAAAGTCGGAGAAGCTCAAGGATGGTACTGATCGATGCGCGCAACCCCATTTAGTGGGGGTAGAGCCTACTTGCAAGTCTCTCCGACCTTCACAAAAAAAGTTATTCAAGAATATCTCCTCAGATTTGGGGGAATTTCGTCGGTCGACCTCTTTCGAAGGTCGTACAAGCTCGGGGATGGTACCAATCGATCCGCAGGACCCAAATTAGTCCAGATGCAACCACTTTCCAAGTCTCTCCGACCTTCACAAAAAAAGTTATTCAAGAATATCTCTTTCTCCTATGTGCTTTCATCCCTAACCCTAACCCTAACCCTTCCGAAAGTCGGAGAAGCTCAAGGATGGTACCGATCGATGCGCGCTACCCCATTTAGTGGGGGTAGAGCCTACTTGCAAGTCTCTCCGACCTTCACAAAAAAAGTTATTCAAGAATATCTCTTTCTCCTATGTGCTTTCATCCCTAACCCTAACCCTAACCCTTCCGAAAGTCGGAGAAGCTCAAGGATGGTACTGATCGATGCGCGCTACCCCATTTAGTGGGGGTAGAGCCTACTTGCAAGTCTCTCCGACCTTCACAAAAAAAGTTATTCAAGAATATCTCTTTCTCCTATGTGCTTTCATCCCTAACCCTAACCCTAACCCTTCCGAAAGTCGGAGAAGCTCAAGGATGGTACCGATCGATGCGCGCTACCCCATTTAGTGGGGGTAGAGCCTACTTGCAAGTCTCTCCGACCTTCACAAAAAAAGTTATTCAAGAATATCTCCTCAGATTTGGGGGAATTTCGTCGGTCGACCTCTTCCGAAGGTCGTACAAGCTCGGGGATGGTACCAATCGATCCGCAGGACCCAAATTAGTCCAGATGCAACCACTTTCCAAGTCTCTCCGACCTTCACAAAAAAAGTTATTCAAGAATATCTCTTTCTCCTATGTGCTTTCATCCCTAACCCTAACCCTAACCCTTCCGAAAGTCGGAGAAGCTCAAGGATGGTACCGATCGATGCGCGCTACCCCATTTAGTGGGGGTAGAGCCTACTTGCAAGTCTCTCCGACCTTCACAAAAAAAGTTATTCAAGAATATCTCTTTCTCCTATGTGCTTTCATCCCTAACCCTAACCCTAACCCTTCCGAAAGTCGGAGAAGCTCAAGGATGGTACCGATCGATGCGCGCTACCCCATTTAGTGGGGGTAGAGCCTACTTGCAAGTCTCTCCGACCTTCACAAAAAAAGTTATTCAAGAATATCTCTTTCTCCTATGTGCTTTCATCCCTAACCCTAACCCTAACCCTTCCGAAAGTCGGAGAAGCTCAAGGATGGTACCGATCGATGCGCGTTACCCCATTTAGTGGGGGTAGAGCCTACTTGCAAGTCTCTCCGACCTTCACAAAAAAAGTTATTCAAGAATATCTCTTTCTCCTATGTGCTTTCATCCCTAACCCTAACCCTAACCCTTCCGAAAGTCGGAGAAGCTCAAGGATGGTACTGATCGATGCGCGCAACCCCATTTAGTGGGGGTAGAGCCTACTTGCAAGTCTCTCCGACCTTCACAAAAAAAGTTATTCAAGAATATCTCCTCAGATTTGGGGGAATTTCGTCGGTCGACCTCTTCCGAAGGTCGTACAAGCTCGGGGATGGTACCAATCGATCCGCAGGACCCAAATTAGTCCAGATGCAACCACTTTCCAAGTCTCTCCGACCTTCACAAAAAAAGTTATTCAAGAATATCTCTTTCTCCTATGTGCTTTCAGCCCTAACCCTAACCCTAACCCTTCCGAAAGTCGGAGAAGCTCAAGGATGGTACCGATCGATGCGCGCTACCCCATTTAGTGGGGGTAGAGCCTACTTGCAAGTCTCTCCGACCTTCACAAAAAAAGTTATTCAAGAATATCTCTTTCTCCTATGTGCTTTCATCCCTAACCCTAACCCTAACCCTTCCGAAAGTCGGAGAAGCTCAAGAATGGTACCGATCGATGCGCGCTACCCCATTTAGTGGGGGTAGAGCCTACTTGCAAGTCTCTCCGACCTTCACAAAAAAAGTTATTCAAGAATATCTCTTTCTCCTATGTGCTTTCATCCCTAACCCTAACCCTAACCCTTCCGAAAGTCGGAGAAGCTCAAGGATGGTACCGATCGATGCGCGTTACCCCATTTAGTGGGGGTAGAGCCTACTTGCAAGTCTCTCCGACCTTCACAAAAAAAGTTATTCAAGAATATCTCTTTCTCCTATGTGCTTTCATCCCTAACCCTAACCCTAACCCTTCCGAAAGTCGGAGAAGCTCAAGGATGGTACTGATCGATGCGCGCAACCCCATTTAGTGGGGGTAGAGCCTACTTGCAAGTCTCTCCGACCTTCACAAAAAAAGTTATTCAAGAATATCTCCTCAGATTTGGGGGAATTTCGTCGGTCGACCTCTTTCGAAGGTCGTACAAGCTCGGGGATGGTACCAATCGATCCGCAGGACCCAAATTAGTCCAGATGCAACCACTTTCCAAGTCTCTCCGACCTTCACAAAAAAAGTTATTCAAGAATATCTCTTTCTCCTATGTGCTTTCATCCCTAACCCTAACCCTAACCCTTCCGAAAGTCGGAGAAGCTCAAGGATGGTACCGATCGATGCGCGCTACCCCATTTAGTGGGGGTAGAGCCTACTTGCAAGTCTCTCCGACCTTCACAAAAAAAGTTATTCAAGAATATCTCTTTCTCCTATGTGCTTTCATCCCTAACCCTAACCCTAACCCTTCCGAAAGTCGGAGAAGCTCAAGGATGGTACTGATCGATGCGCGCAACCCCATTTAGTGGGGGTAGAGCCTACTTGCAAGTCTCTCCGACCTTCACAAAAAAAGTTATTCAAGAATATCTCCTCAGATTTGGGGGAATTTCGTCGGTCGACCTCTTTCGAAGGTCGTACAAGCTCGGGGATGGTACCAATCGATCCGCAGGACCCAAATTAGTCCAGATGCAACCACTTTCCAAGTCTCTCCGACCTTCACAAAAAAAGTTATTCAAGAATATCTCTTTCTCCTATGTGCTTTCATCCCTAACCCTAACCCTAACCCTTCCGAAAGTCGGAGAAGCTCAAGGATGGTACTGATCGATGCGCGCAACCCCATTTAGTGGGGGTAGAGCCTACTTGCATGTCTCTCCGACCTTCACAAAAAAAGTTATTCAAGAATATCTCCTCAGATTTGGGGGAATTTCGTCGGTCGACCTCTTCCGAAGGTCGTACAAGCTCGGGGATGGTACCAATCGATCCGCAGGACCCAAATTAGTCCAGATGCAACCACTTTCCAAGTCTCTCCGACCTTCACAAAAAAAGTTATTCAAGAATATCTCTTTCTCCTATGTGCTTTCATCCCTAACCCTAACCCTAACCCTTCCGAAAGTCGGAGAAGCTCAAGGATGGTACCGATCGATGCGCGCTACCCCATTTAGTGGGGGTAGAGCCTACTTGCAAGTCTCTCCGACCTTCACAAAAAAAGTTATTCAAGAATATCTCTTTCTCCTATGTGCTTTCATCCCTAACCCTAACCCTAACCCTTCCGAAAGTCGGAGAAGCTCAAGGATGGTACCGATCGATGCGCGCTACCCCATTTAGTGGGGGTAGAGCCTACTTGCAAGTCTCTCCGACCTTCACAAAAAAAGTTATTCAAGAATATCTCTTTCTCCTATGTGCTTTCATCCCTAACCCTAACCCTAACCCTTCCGAAAGTCGGAGAAGCTCAAGGATGGTACCGATCGATGCGCGCTACCCCATTTAGTGGGGGTAGAGCCTACTTGCAAGTCTCTCCGACCTTCACAAAAAAAGTTATTCAAGAATATCTCCTCAGATTTGGGGGAATTTCGTCGGTCGACCTCTTCCAAAGGTCGTACAAGCTCGGGGATGGTACCAATCGATCCGCAGGACCCAAATTAGTCCAGATGCAACCACTTTCCAAGTCTCTCCGACCTTCACAAAAAAAGTTATTCAAGAATATCTCTTTCTCCTATGTGCTTTCATCCCTAACCCTAACCCTAACCCTTCCGAAAGTCGGAGAAGCTCAAGGATGGTACCGATCGATGCGCGCTACCCCATTTAGTGGGGGTAGAGCCTACTTGCAAGTCTCTCCGACCTTCACAAAAAAAGTTATTCAAGAATATCTCTTTCTCCTATGTGCTTTCATCCCTAACCCTAACCCTAACCCTTCCGAAAGTCGGAGAAGCTCAAGGATGGTACCGATCGATGCGCGCTACCCCATTTAGTGGGGGTAGAGCCTACTTGCAAGTCTCTCCGACCTTCACAAAAAAAGTTATTCAAGAATATCTCTTTCTCCTATGTGCTTTCATCCCTAACCCTAACCCTAACCCTTCCGAAAGTCGGAGAAGCTCAAGGATGGTACTGATCGATGCGCGCTACCCCATTTAGTGGGGGTAGAGCCTACTTGCAAGTCTCTCCGACCTTCACAAAAAAAGTTATTCAAGAATATCTCTTTCTCCTATGTGCTTTCATCCCTAACCCTAACCCTAACCCTTCCGAAAGTCGGAGAAGCTCAAGGATGGTACTGATCGATGCGCGCAACCCCATTTAGTGGGGGTAGAGCCTACTTGCAAGTCTCTCCGACCTTCACAAAAAAAGTTATTCAAGAATATCTCCTCAGATTTTGGGGGAATTTCGTCGGTCGACCTCTTCCGAAGGTCGTACAAGCTCGGGGATGTACCAATCGATCCGCAGGACCCAAATTAGTCCAGATGCAACCACTTTCCAAGTCTCTCCGACCTTCACAAAAAAAGTTATTCAAGAATATCTCTTTCTCCTATGTGCTTTCATCCCTAACCCTAACCCTAACCCTTCCGAAAGTCGGAGAAGCTCAAGGATGGTACCGATCGATGCGCGCTACCCCATTTAGTGGGGGTAGAGCCTACTTGCAAGTCTCTCCGACCTTCACAAAAAAAGTTATTCAAGAATATCTCTTTCTCCTATGTGCTTTCATCCCTAACCCTAACCCTAACCCTTCCGAAAGTCGGAGAAGCTCAAGAATGGTACCGATCGATGCGCGCTACCCCATTTAGTGGGGGTAGAGCCTACTTGCAAGTCTCTCCGACCTTCACAAAAAAAGTTATTCAAGAATATCTCTTTCTCCTATGTGCTTTCATCCCTAACCCTAACCCTAACCCTTCCGAAAGTCGGAGAAGCTCAAGGATGGTACCGATCGATGCGCGCTACCCCATTTAGTGGGGGTAGAGCCTACTTGCAAGTCTCTCCGACCTTCACAAAAAAAGTTATTCAAGAATATCTCTTTCTCCTATGTGCTTTCATCCCTAACCCTAACCCTAACCCTTCCGAAAGTCGGAGAAGCTCAAGGATGGTACCGATCGATGCGCGCTACCCCATTTAGTGGGGGTAGAGCCTACTTGCAAGTCTCTCCGACCTTCACAAAAAAAGTTATTCAAGAATATCTCCTCAGATTTGGGGGAATTTCGTCGGTCGACCTCTTCCGAAGGTCGTACAAGCTCGGGGATGGTACCAATCGATCCGCAGGACCCAAATTAGTCCAGATGCAACCACTTTCCAAGTCTCTCCGACCTTCACAAAAAAAGTTATTCAAGAATATCTCTTTCTCCTATGTGCTTTCATCCCTAACCCTAACCCTAACCCTTCCGAAAGTCGGAGAAGCTCAAGGATGGTACCGATCGATGCGCGCTACCCCATTTAGTGGGGGTAGAGCCTACTTGCAAGTCTCTCCGACCTTCACAAAAAAAGTTATTCAAGAATATCTCTTTCTCCTATGTGCTTTCATCCCTAACCCTAACCCTAACCCTTCCGAAAGTCGGAGAAGCTCAAGGATGGTACCGATCGATGCGCGCTACCCCATTTAGTGGGGGTAGAGCCTACTTGCAAGTCTCTCCGACCTTCACAAAAAAAGTTATTCAAGAATATCTCTTTCTCCTATGTGCTTTCATCCCTAACCCTAACCCTAACCCTTCCGAAAGTCGGAGAAGCTCAAGGATGGTACCGATCGATGCGCGCTACCCCATTTAGTGGGGGTAGAGCCTACTTGCAAGTCTCTCCGACCTTCACAAAAAAAGTTATTCAAGAATATCTCTTTCTCCTATGTGCTTTCATCCCTAACCCTAACCCTAACCCTTCCGAAAGTCGGAGAAGCTCAAGGATGGTACCGATCGATGCGCGTTACCCCATTTAGTGGGGGTAGAGCCTACTTGCAAGTCTCTCCGACCTTCACAAAAAAAGTTATTCAAGAATATCTCTTTCTCCTATGTGCTTTCATCCCTAACCCTAACCCTAACCCTTCCGAAAGTCGGAGAAGCTCAAGGATGGTACTGATCGATGCGCGCAACCCCATTTAGTGGGGGTAGAGCCTACTTGCAAGTCTCTCCGACCTTCACAAAAAAAGTTATTCAAGAATATCTCCTCAGATTTTGGGGGAATTTCGTCGGTCGACCTCTTCCGAAGGTCGTACAAGCTCGGGGATGGTACCAATCGATCTGCAGGACCCAAATTAGTCCAGATGCAACCACTTTCCAAGTCTCTCCGACCTTCACAAAAAAAGTTATTCAAGAATATCTCTTTCTCCTATGTGCTTTCATCCCTAACCCTAACCCTAACCCTTCCGAAAGTCGGAGAAGCTCAAGGATGGTACCGATCGATGCGCGCTACCCCATTTAGTGGGGGTAGAGCCTACTTGCAAGTCTCTCCGACCTTCACAAAAAAAGTTATTCAAGAATATCTCTTTCTCCTATGTGCTTTCATCCCTAACCCTAACCCTAACCCTTCCGAAAGTCGGAGAAGCTCAAGGATGGTACCGATCGATGCGCGCAACCCCATTTAGTGGGGGTAGAGCCTACTTGCAAGTCTCTCCGACCTTCACAAAAAAAGTTATTCAAGAATATCTCCTCAGATTTGGGGGAATTTCGTCGGTCGACCTCTTCCGAAGGTCGTACAAGCTCGGGGATGGTACCAATCGATCCGCAGGACCCAAATTAGTCCAGATGCAACCACTTTCCAAGTCTCTCCGACCTTCACAAAAAAAGTTATTCAAGAATATCTCTTTCTCCTATGTGCTTTCATCCCTAACCCTAACCCTAACCCTTCCGAAAGTCGGAGAAGCTCAAGGATGGTACCGATCGATGCGCGCTACCCATTTAGTGGGGGTAGAGCCTACTTGCAAGTCTCTCCGACCTTCACAAAAAAAGTTATTCAAGAATATCTCTTTCTCCTATGTGCTTTCATCCCTAACCCTAACCCTAACCCTTCCGAAAGTCGGAGAAGCTCAAGGATGGTACCGATCGATGCGCGCTACCCCATTTAGTGGGGGTAGAGCCTACTTGCAAGTCTCTCCGACCTTCACAAAAAAAGTTATTCAAGAATATCTCTTTCTCCTATGTGCTTTCATCCCTAACCCTAACCCTAACCCTTCCGAAAGTCGGAGAAGCTCAAGGATGGTACCGATCGATGCGCGCTACCCCATTTAGTGGGGGTAGAGCCTACTTGCAAGTCTCTCCGACCTTCACAAAAAAAGTTATTCAAGAATATCTCCTCAGATTTGGGGGAATTTCGTCGGTCGACCTCTTCCGAAGGTCGTACAAGCTCGGGGATGGTACCAATCGATCCGCAGGACCCAAATTAGTCCAGATGCAACCACTTTCCAAGTCTCTCCGACCTTCACAAAAAAAGTTATTCAAGAATATCTCTTTCTCCTATGTGCTTTCATCCCTAACCCTAACCCTAACCCTTCCGAAAGTCGGAGAAGCTCAAGGATGGTACCGATCGATGCGCGCTACCCCATTTAGTGGGGGTAGAGCCTACTTGCAAGTCTCTCCGACCTTCACAAAAAAAGTTATTCAAGAATATCTCTTTCTCCTATGTGCTTTCATCCCTAACCCTAACCCTTCCGAAAGTCGGAGAAGCTCAAGGATGGTACCGATCGATGCGCGCTACCCCATTTAGTGGGGGTAGAGCCTACTTGCAAGTCTCTCCGACCTTCACAAAAAAAGTTATTCAAGAATATCTCTTTCTCCTATGTGCTTTCATCCCTAACCCTAACCCTAACCCTTCCGAAAGTCGGAGAAGCTCAAGGATGGTACTGATCGATGCGCGCTACCCCATTTAGTGGGGGTAGAGCCTACTTGCAAGTCTCTCCGACCTTCACAAAAAAAGTTATTCAAGAATATCTCTTTCTCCTATGTGCTTTCATCCCTAACCCTAACCCTAACCCTTCCGAAAGTCGGAGAAGCTCAAGGATGGTACTGATCGATGCGCGCAACCCCATTTAGTGGGGGTAGAGCCTACTTGCAAGTCTCTCCGACCTTCACAAAAAAAGTTATTCAAGAATATCTCCTCAGATTTTGGGGGAATTTCGTCGGTCGACCTCTTCCGAAGGTCGTACAAGCTCGGGGATGGTACCAATCGATCTGCAGGACCCAAATTAGTCCAGATGCAACCACTTTCCAAGTCTCTCCGACCTTCACAAAAAAAGTTATTCAAGAATATCTCTTTCTCCTATGTGCTTTCATCCCTAACCCTAACCCTAACCCTTCCGAAAGTCGGAGAAGCTCAAGGATGGTACCGATCGATGCGCGCTACCCCATTTAGTGGGGGTAGAGCCTACTTGCAAGTCTCTCCGACCTTCACAAAAAAAGTTATTCAAGAATATCTCTTTCTCCTATGTGCTTTCATCCCTAACCCTAACCCTAACCCTTCCGAAAGTCGGAGAAGCTCAAGGATGGTACCGATCGATGCGCGCTACCCCATTTAGTGGGGGTAGAGCCTACTTGCAAGTCTCTCCGACCTTCACAAAAAAAGTTATTCAAGAATATCTCCTCAGATTTGGGGGAATTTCGTCGGTCGACCTCTTCCGAAGGTCGTACAAGCTCGGGGATGGTACCAATCGATCCGCAGGACCCAAATTAGTCCAGATGCAACCACTTTCCAAGTCTCTCCGACCTTCACAAAAAAAGTTATTCAAGAATATCTCTTTCTCCTATGTGCTTTCATCCCTAACCCTAACCCTAACCCTTCCGAAAGTCGGAGAAGCTCAAGGATGGTACCGATCGATGCGCGCTACCCCATTTAGTGGGGGTAGAGCCTACTTGCAAGTCTCTCCGACCTTCACAAAAAAAGTTATTCAAGAATATCTCTTTCTCCTATGTGCTTTCATCCCTAACCCTAACCCTAACCCTTCCGAAAGTCGGAGAAGCTCAAGGATGGTACCGATCGATGCGCGCTACCCCATTTAGTGGGGGTAGAGCCTACTTGCAAGTCTCTCCGACCTTCACAAAAAAAGTTATTCAAGAATATCTCTTTCTCCTATGTGCTTTCATCCCTAACCCTAACCCTAACCCTTCCGAAAGTCGGAGAAGCTCAAGGATGGTACCGATCGATGCGCGCTACCCCATTTAGTGGGGGTAGAGCCTACTTGCAAGTCTCTCCGACCTTCACAAAAAAAGTTATTCAAGAATATCTCTTTCTCCTATGTGCTTTCATCCCTAACCCTAACCCTAACCCTTCCGAAAGTCGGAGAAGCTCAAGGATGGTACCGATCGATGCGCGTTACCCCATTTAGTGGGGGTAGAGCCTACTTGCAAGTCTCTCCGACCTTCACAAAAAAAGTTATTCAAGAATATCTCTTTCTCCTATGTGCTTTCATCCCTAACCCTAACCCTAACCCTTCCGAAAGTCGGAGAAGCTCAAGGATGGTACTGATCGATGCGCGCAACCCCATTTAGTGGGGGTAGAGCCTACTTGCAAGTCTCTCCGACCTTCACAAAAAAAGTTATTCAAGAATATCTCCTCAGATTTGGGGGAATTTCGTCGGTCGACCTCTTCCGAAGGTCGTACAAGCTCGGGGATGGTACCAATCGATCCGCAGGACCCAAATTAGTCCAGATGCAACCACTTTCCAAGTCTCTCCGACCTTCACAAAAAAAGTTATTCAAGAATATCTCTTTCTCCTATGTGCTTTCATCCCTAACCCTAACCCTAACCCTTCCGAAAGTCGGAGAAGCTCAAGGATGGTACCGATCGATGCGCGCTACCCATTTAGTGGGGGTAGAGCCTACTTGCAAGTCTCTCCGACCTTCACAAAAAAAGTTATTCAAGAATATCTCTTTCTCCTATGTGCTTTCATCCCTAACCCTAACCCTAACCCTTCCGAAAGTCGGAGAAGCTCAAGGATGGTACCGATCGATGCGCGCTACCCCATTTAGTGGGGGTAGAGCCTACTTGCAAGTCTCTCCGACCTTCACAAAAAAAGTTATTCAAGAATATCTCTTTCTCCTATGTGCTTTCATCCCTAACCCTAACCCTAACCCTTCCGAAAGTCGGAGAAGCTCAAGGATGGTACCGATCGATGCGCGCTACCCCATTTAGTGGGGGTAGAGCCTACTTGCAAGTCTCTCCGACCTTCACAAAAAAAGTTATTCAAGAATATCTCCTCAGATTTGGGGGAATTTCGTCGGTCGACCTCTTCCGAAGGTCGTACAAGCTCGGGGATGGTACCAATCGATCCGCAGGACCCAAATTAGTCCAGATGCAACCACTTTCCAAGTCTCTCCGACCTTCACAAAAAAAGTTATTCAAGAATATCTCTTTCTCCTATGTGCTTTCATCCCTAACCCTAACCCTAACCCTTCCGAAAGTCGGAGAAGCTCAAGGATGGTACCGATCGATGCGCGCTACCCCATTTAGTGGGGGTAGAGCCTACTTGCAAGTCTCTCCGACCTTCACAAAAAAAGTTATTCAAGAATATCTCTTTCTCCTATGTGCTTTCATCCCTAACCCTAACCCTTCCGAAAGTCGGAGAAGCTCAAGGATGGTACCGATCGATGCGCGCTACCCCATTTAGTGGGGGTAGAGCCTACTTGCAAGTCTCTCCGACCTTCACAAAAAAAGTTATTCAAGAATATCTCTTTCTCCTATGTGCTTTCATCCCTAACCCTAACCCTAACCCTTCCGAAAGTCGGAGAAGCTCAAGGATGGTACTGATCGATGCGCGCTACCCCATTTAGTGGGGGTAGAGCCTACTTGCAAGTCTCTCCGACCTTCACAAAAAAAGTTATTCAAGAATATCTCTTTCTCCTATGTGCTTTCATCCCTAACCCTAACCCTAACCCTTCCGAAAGTCGGAGAAGCTCAAGGATGGTACTGATCGATGCGCGCAACCCCATTTAGTGGGGGTAGAGCCTACTTGCAAGTCTCTCCGACCTTCACAAAAAAAGTTATTCAAGAATATCTCCTCAGATTTTGGGGGAATTTCGTCGGTCGACCTCTTCCGAAGGTCGTACAAGCTCGGGGATAGTACCAATCGATCTGCAGGACCCAAATTAGTCCAGATGCAACCACTTTCCAAGTCTCTCCGACCTTCACAAAAAAAGTTATTCAAGAATATCTCTTTCTCCTATGTGCTTTCATCCCTAACCCTAACCCTAACCCTTCCGAAAGTCGGAGAAGCTCAAGGATGGTACCGATCGATGCGCGCTACCCCATTTAGTGGGGGTAGAGCCTACTTGCAAGTCTCTCCGACCTTCACAAAAAAAGTTATTCAAGAATATCTCTTTCTCCTATGTGCTTTCATCCCTAACCCTAACCCTAACCCTTCCGAAAGTCGGAGAAGCTCAAGGATGGTACCGATCGATGCGCGCTACCCCATTTAGTGGGGGTAGAGCCTACTTGCAAGTCTCTCCGACCTTCACAAAAAAAGTTATTCAAGAATATCTCCTCAGATTTGGGGGAATTTCGTCGGTCGACCTCTTCCGAAGGTCGTACAAGCTCGGGGATGGTACCAATCGATCCGCAGGACCCAAATTAGTCCAGATGCAACCACTTTCCAAGTCTCTCCGACCTTCACAAAAAAAGTTATTCAAGAATATCTCTTTCTCCTATGTGCTTTCATCCCTAACCCTAACCCTAACCCTTCCGAAAGTCGGAGAAGCTCAAGGATGGTACCGATCGATGCGCGCTACCCCATTTAGTGGGGGTAGAGCCTACTTGCAAGTCTCTCCGACCTTCACAAAAAAAGTTATTCAAGAATATCTCTTTCTCCTATGTGCTTTCATCCCTAACCCTAACCCTAACCCTTCCGAAAGTCGGAGAAGCTCAAGGATGGTACCGATCGATGCGCGCTACCCCATTTAGTGGGGGTAGAGCCTACTTGCAAGTCTCTCCGACCTTCACAAAAAAAGTTATTCAAGAATATCTCTTTCTCCTATGTGCTTTCATCCCTAACCCTAACCCTAACCCTTCCGAAAGTCGGAGAAGCTCAAGGATGGTACCGATCGATGCGCGCTACCCCATTTAGTGGGGGTAGAGCCTACTTGCAAGTCTCTCCGACCTTCACAAAAAAAGTTATTCAAGAATATCTCTTTCTCCTATGTGCTTTCATCCCTAACCCTAACCCTAACCCTTCCGAAAGTCGGAGAAGCTCAAGGATAGTACCGATCGATGCGCGTTACCCCATTTAGTGGGGGTAGAGCCTACTTGCAAGTCTCTCCGACCTTCACAAAAAAAGTTATTCAAGAATATCTCTTTCTCCTATGTGCTTTCATCCCTAACCCTAACCCTAACCCTTCCGAAAGTCGGAGAAGCTCAAGGATGGTACTGATCGATGCGCGCAACCCCATTTAGTGGGGGTAGAGCCTACTTGCAAGTCTCTCCGACCTTCACAAAAAAAGTTATTCAAGAATATCTCCTCAGATTTTGGGGGAATTTCGTCGGTCGACCTCTTCCGAAGGTCGTACAAGCTCGGGGATGGTACCAATCGATCTGCAGGACCCAAATTAGTCCAGATGCAACCACTTTCCAAGTCTCTCCGACCTTCACAAAAAAAGTTATTCAAGAATATCTCTTTCTCCTATGTGCTTTCATCCCTAACCCTAACCCTAACCCTTCCGAAAGTCGGAGAAGCTCAAGGATGGTACCGATCGATGCGCGCTACCCCATTTAGTGGGGGTAGAGCCTACTTGCAAGTATCTCCGACCTTCACAAAAAAAGTTATTCAAGAATATCTCTTTCTCCTATGTGCTTTCATCCCTAACCCTAACCCTAACCCTTCCGAAAGTCGGAGAAGCTCAAGGATGGTACCGATCGATGCGCGCAACCCCATTTAGTGGGGGTAGAGCCTACTTGCAAGTCTCTCCGACCTTCACAAAAAAAGTTATTCAAGAATATCTCCTCAGATTTGGGGGAATTTCGTCGGTCGACCTCTTCCGAAGGTCGTACAAGCTCGGGGATGGTACCAATCGATCCGCAGGACCCAAATTAGTCCAGATGCAACCACTTTCCAAGTCTCTCCGACCTTCACAAAAAAAGTTATTCAAGAATATCTCTTTCTCCTATGTGCTTTCATCCCTAACCCTAACCCTAACCCTTCCGAAAGTCGGAGAAGCTCAAGGATGGTACCGATCGATGCGCGCTACCCCATTTAGTGGGGGTAGAGCCTACTTGCAAGTCTCTCCGACCTTCACAAAAAAAGTTATTCAAGAATATCTCTTTCTCCTATGTGCTTTCATCCCTAACCCTAACCCTAACCCTTCCGAAAGTCGGAGAAGCTCAAGGATGGTACCGATCGATGCGCGCTACCCCATTTAGTGGGGGTAGAGCCTACTTGCAAGTCTCTCCGACCTTCACAAAAAAAGTTATTCAAGAATATCTCTTTCTCCTATGTGCTTTCATCCCTAACCCTAACCCTAACCCTTCCGAAAGTCGGAGAAGCTCAAGGATGGTACCGATCGATGCGCGTTACCCCATTTAGTGGGGGTAGAGCCTACTTGCAAGTCTCTCCGACCTTCACAAAAAAAGTTATTCAAGAATATCTCTTTCTCCTATGTGCTTTCATCCCTAACCCTAACCCTAACCCTTCCGAAAGTCGGAGAAGCTCAAGGATGGTACTGATCGATGCGCGCAACCCCATTTAGTGGGGGTAGAGCCTACTTGCAAGTCTCTCCGACCTTCACAAAAAAAGTTATTCAAGAATATCTCCTCAGATTTGGGGGAATTTCGTCGGTCGACCTCTTCCGAAGGTCGTACAAGCTCGGGGATGGTACCAATCGATCCGCAGGACCCAAATTAGTCCAGATGCAACCACTTTCCAAGTCTCTCCGACCTTCACAAAAAAGGTTATTCAAGAATATCTCTTTCTCCTATGTGCTTTCATCCCTAACCCTAACCCTAACCCTTCCGAAAGTCGGAGAAGCTCAAGGATGGTACCGATCGATGCGCGCTACCCCATTTAGTGGGGGTAGAGCCTACTTGCAAGTCTCTCCGACCTTCACAAAAAAAGTTATTCAAGAATATCTCTTTCTCCTATGTGCTTTCATCCCTAACCCTAACCCTAACCCTTCCGAAAGTCGGAGAAGCTCAAGAATGGTACCGATCGATGCGCGCTACCCCATTTAGTGGGGGTAGAGCCTACTTGCAAGTCTCTCCGACCTTCACAAAAAAAGTTATTCAAGAATATCTCTTTCTCCTATGTGCTTTCATCCCTAACCCTAACCCTAACCCTTCCGAAAGTCGGAGAAGCTCAAGGATGGTACCGATCGATGCGCGTTACCCCATTTAGTGGGGGTAGAGCCTACTTGCAAGTCTCTCCGACCTTCACAAAAAAAGTTATTCAAGAATATCTCTTTCTCCTATGTGCTTTCATCCCTAACCCTAACCCTAACCCTTCCGAAAGTCGGAGAAGCTCAAGGATGGTACTGATCGATGCGCGCAACCCCATTTAGTGGGGGTAGAGCCTACTTGCAAGTCTCTCCGACCTTCACAAAAAAAGTTATTCAAGAATATCTCCTCAGATTTGGGGGAATTTCGTCGGTCGACCTCTTTCGAAGGTCGTACAAGCTCGGGGATGGTACCAATCGATCCGCAGGACCCAAATTAGTCCAGATGCAACCACTTTCCAAGTCTCTCCGACCTTCACAAAAAAAGTTATTCAAGAATATCTCTTTCTCCTATGTGCTTTCATCCCTAACCCTAACCCTAACCCTTCCGAAAGTCGGAGAAGCTCAAGGATGGTACCGATCGATGCGCGCTACCCCATTTAGTGGGGGTAGAGCCTACTTGCAAGTCTCTCCGACCTTCACAAAAAAAGTTATTCAAGAATATCTCTTTCTCCTATGTGCTTTCATCCCTAACCCTAACCCTAACCCTTCCGAAAGTCGGAGAAGCTCAAGGATGGTACTGATCGATGCGTGCAACCCCATTTAGTGGGGGTAGAGCCTACTTGCAAGTCTCTCCGACCTTCACAAAAAAAGTTATTCAAGAATATCTCCTCAGATTTGGGGGAATTTCGTCGGTCGACCTCTTTCGAAGGTCGTACAAGCTCGGGGATGGTACCAATCGATCCGCAGGACCCAAATTAGTCCAGATGCAACCACTTTCCAAGTCTCTCCGACCTTCACAAAAAAAGTTATTCAAGAATATCTCTTTCTCCTATGTGCTTTCATCCCTAACCCTAACCCTAACCCTTCCGAAAGTCGGAGAAGCTCAAGGATGGTACTGATCGATGCGCGCAACCCCATTTAGTGGGGGTAGAGCCTACTTGCATGTCTCTCCGACCTTCACAAAAAAAGTTATTCAAGAATATCTCCTCAGATTTGGGGGAATTTCGTCGGTCGACCTCTTCCGAAGGTCGTACAAGCTCGGGGATGGTACCAATCGATCCGCAGGACCCAAATTAGTCCAGATGCAACCACTTTCCAAGTCTCTCCGACCTTCACAAAAAAAGTTATTCAAGAATATCTCTTTCTCCTATGTGCTTTCATCCCTAACCCTAACCCTAACCCTTCCGAAAGTCGGAGAAGCTCAAGGATGGTACCGATCGATGCGCGCTACCCCATTTAGTGGGGGTAGAGCCTACTTGCAAGTCTCTCCGACCTTCACAAAAAAAGTTATTCAAGAATATCTCTTTCTCCTATGTGCTTTCATCCCTAACCCTAACCCTAACCCTTCCGAAAGTCGGAGAAGCTCAAGGATGGTACCGATCGATGCGCGCTACCCCATTTAGTGGGGGTAGAGCCTACTTGCAAGTCTCTCCGACCTTCACAAAAAAAGTTATTCAAGAATATCTCTTTCTCCTATGTGCTTTCATCCCTAACCCTAACCCTAACCCTTCCGAAAGTCGGAGAAGCTCAAGGATGGTACCGATCGATGCGCGCTACCCCATTTAGTGGGGGTAGAGCCTACTTGCAAGTCTCTCCGACCTTCACAAAAAAAGTTATTCAAGAATATCTCCTCAGATTTGGGGGAATTTCGTCGGTCGACCTCTTCCGAAGGTCGTACAAGCTCGGGGATGGTACCAATCGATCCGCAGGACCCAAATTAGTCCAGATGCAACCACTTTCCAAGTCTCTCCGACCTTCACAAAAAAAGTTATTCAAGAATATCTCTTTCTCCTATGTGCTTTCATCCCTAACCCTAACCCTAACCCTTCCGAAAGTCGGAGAAGCTCAAGGATGGTACTGATCGATGCGCGCTACCCCATTTAGTGGGGGTAGAGCCTACTTGCAAGTCTCTCCGACCTTCACAAAAAAAGTTATTCAAGAATATCTCTTTCTCCTATGTGCTTTCATCCCTAACCCTAACCCTAACCCTTCCGAAAGTCGGAGAAGCTCAAGGATGGTACCGATCGATGCGCGCTACCCCATTTAGTGGGGGTAGAGCCTACTTGCAAGTCTCTCCGACCTTCACAAAAAAAGTTATTCAAGAATATCTCTTTCTCCTATGTGCTTTCATCCCTAACCCTAACCCTAACCCTTCCGAAAGTCGGAGAAGCTCAAGGATGGTACCGATCGATGCGCGTTACCCCATTTAGTGGGGGTAGAGCCTACTTGCAAGTCTCTCCGACCTTCACAAAAAAAGTTATTCAAGAATATCTCTTTCTCCTATGTGCTTTCATCCCTAACCCTAACCCTAACCCTTCCGAAAGTCGGAGAAGCTCAAGGATGGTACTGATCGATGCGCGCAACCCCATTTAGTGGGGGTAGAGCCTACTTGCAAGTCTCTCCGACCTTCACAAAAAAAGTTATTCAAGAATATCTCCTCAGATTTGGGGGAATTTCGTCGGTCGACCTCTTCCGAAGGTCGTACAAGCTCGGGGATGGTACCAATCGATCCGCAGGACCCAAATTAGTCCAGATGCAACCACTTTCCAAGTCTCTCCGACCTTCACAAAAAAAGTTATTCAAGAATATCTCTTTCTCCTATGTGCTTTCATCCGTAACCCTAACCCTAACCCTTCCGAAAGTCGGAGAAGCTCAAGGGTGGTACCGATCGATGCGCGCTACCCCATTTAGTGGGGGTAGAGCCTACTTGCAAGTCTCTCCGACCTTCACAAAAAAAGTTATTCAAGAATATCTCTTTCTCCTATGTGCTTTCATCCCTAACCCTAACCCTAACCCTTCCGAAAGTCGGAGAAGCTCAAGAATGGTACCGATCGATGCGCGCTACCCCATTTAGTGGGGGTAGAGCCTACTTGCAAGTCTCTCCGACCTTCACAAAAAAAGTTATTCAAGAATATCTCTTTCTCCTATGTGCTTTCATCCCTAACCCTAACCCTAACCCTTCCGAAAGTCGGAGAAGCTCAAGGATGGTACCGATCGATGCGCGTTACCCCATTTAGTGGGGGTAGAGCCTACTTGCAAGTCTCTCCGACCTTCACAAAAAAAGTTATTCAAGAATATCTCTTTCTCCTATGTGCTTTCATCCCTAACCCTAACCCTAACCCTTCCGAAAGTCGGAGAAGCTCAAGGATGGTACTGATCGATGCGCGCAACCCCATTTAGTGGGGGTAGAGCCTACTTGCAAGTCTCTCCGACCTTCACAAAAAAAGTTATTCAAGAATATCTCCTCAGATTTGGGGGAATTTCGTCGGTCGACCTCTTTCGAAGGTCGTACAAGCTCGGGGATGGTACCAATCGATCCGCAGGACCCAAATTAGTCCAGATGCAACCACTTTCCAAGTCTCTCCGACATTCACAAAAAAAGTTATTCAAGAATATCTCTTTCTCCTATGTGCTTTCATCCCTAACCCTAACCCTAACCCTTCCGAAAGTCGGAGAAGCTCAAGGATGGTACCGATCGATGCGCGCTACCCCATTTAGTGGGGGTAGAGCCTACTTGCAAGTCTCTCCGACCTTCACAAAAAAAGTTATTCAAGAATATCTCTTTCTCCTATGTGCTTTCATCCCTAACCCTAACCCTAACCCTTCCGAAAGTCGGAGAAGCTCAAGGATGGTACTGATCGATGCGCGCAACCCCATTTAGTGGGGGTAGAGCCTACTTGCAAGTCTCTCCGACCTTCACAAAAAAAGTTATTCAAGAATATCTCCTCAGATTTGGGGGAATTTCGTCGGTCGACCTCTTTCGAAGGTCGTACAAGCTCGGGGATGGTACCAATCGATCCGCAGGACCCAAATTAGTCCAGATGCAACCACTTTCCAAGTCTCTCCGACCTTCACAAAAAAAGTTATTCAAGAATATCTCTTTCTCCTATGTGCTTTCATCCCTAACCCTAACCCTAACCCTTCCGAAAGTCGGAGAAGCTCAAGGATGGTACTGATCGATGTGCGCAACCCCATTTAGTGGGGGTAGAGCCTACTTGCATGTCTCTCCGACCTTCACAAAAAAAGTTATTCAAGAATATCTCCTCAGATTTGGGGGAATTTCGTCGGTCGACCTCTTCCGAAGGTCGTACAAGCTCGGGGATGGTACCAATCGATCCGCAGGACCCAAATTAGTCCAGATGCAACCACTTTCCAAGTCTCTCCGACCTTCACAAAAAAAGTTATTCAAGAATATCTCTTTCTCCTATGTGCTTTCATCCCTAACCCTAACCCTAACCCTTCCGAAAGTCGGAGAAGCTCAAGGATGGTACCGATCGATGCGCGCTACCCCATTTAGTGGGGGTAGAGCCTACTTGCAAGTCTCTCCGACCTTCACAAAAAAAGTTATTCAAGAATATCTCTTTCTCCTATGTGCTTTCATCCCTAACCCTAACCCTAACCCTTCCGAAAGTCGGAGAAGCTCAAGGATGGTACCGATCGATGCGCGCTACCCCATTTAGTGGGGGTAGAGCCTACTTGCAAGTCTCTCCGACCTTCACAAAAAAAGTTATTCAAGAATATCTCTTTCTCCTATGTGCTTTCATCCCTAACCCTAACCCTAACCCTTCCGAAAGTCGGAGAAGCTCAAGGATGGTACCGATCGATGCGCGCTACCCCATTTAGTGGGGGTAGAGCCTACTTGCAAGTCTCTCCGACCTTCACAAAAAAAGTTATTCAAGAATATCTCCTCAGATTTGGGGGAATTTCGTCGGTCGACCTCTTCCGAAGGTCGTACAAGCTCGGGGATGGTACCAATCGATCCGCAGGACCCAAATTAGTCCAGATGCAACCACTTTCCAAGTCTCTCCGACCTTCACAAAAAAAGTTATTCAAGAATATCTCTTTCTCCTATGTGCTTTCATCCCTAACCCTAACCCTAACCCTTCCGAAAGTCGGAGAAGCTCAAGGATGGTACCGATCGATGCGCGCTACCCCATTTAGTGGGGGTAGAGCCTACTTGCAAGTCTCTCCGACCTTCACAAAAAAAGTTATTCAAGAATATCTCTTTCTCCTATGTGCTTTCATCCCTAACCCTAACCCTAACCCTTCCGAAAGTCGGAGAAGCTCAAGGATGGTACCGATCGATGCGCGCTACCCCATTTAGTGGGGGTAGAGCCTACTTGCAAGTCTCTCCGACCTTCACAAAAAAAGTTATTCAAGAATATCTCTTTCTCCTATGTGCTTTCATCCCTAACCCTAACCCTAACCCTTCCGAAAGTCGGAGAAGCTCAAGGATGGTACTGATCGATGCGCGCTACCCCATTTAGTGGGGGTAGAGCCTACTTGCAAGTCTCTCCGACCTTCACAAAAAAAGTTATTCAAGAATATCTCTTTCTCCTATGTGCTTTCATCCCTAACCCTAACCCTAACCCTTCCGAAAGTCGGAGAAGCTCAAGGATGGTACTGATCGATGCGCGCAACCCCATTTAGTGGGGGTAGAGCCTACTTGCAAGTCTCTCCGACCTTCACAAAAAAAGTTATTCAAGAATATCTCCTCAGATTTTGGGGGAATTTCGTCGGTCGACCTCTTCCGAAGGTCGTACAAGCTCGGGGATGGTACCAATCGATCTGCAGGACCCAAATTAGTCCAGATGCAACCACTTTCCAAGTCTCTCCGACCTTCACAAAAAAAGTTATTCAAGAATATCTCTTTCTCCTATGTGCTTTCATCCCTAACCCTAACCCTAACCCTTCCGAAAGTCGGAGAAGCTCAAGGATGGTACCGATCGATGCGCGCTACCCCATTTAGTGGGGGTAGAGCCTACTTGCAAGTCTCTCCGACCTTCACAAAAAAAGTTATTCAAGAATATCTCTTTCTCCTATGTGCTTTCATCCCTAACCCTAACCCTAACCCTTCCGAAAGTCGGAGAAGCTCAAGGATGGTACCGATCGATGCGCGCAACCCCATTTAGTGGGGGTAGAGCCTACTTGCAAGTCTCTCCGACCTTCACAAAAAAAGTTATTCAAGAATATCTCCTCAGATTTGGGGGAATTTCGTCGGTCGACCTCTTCCGAAGGTCGTACAAGCTCGGGGATGGTACCAATCGATCCGCAGGACCCAAATTAGTCCAGATGCAACCACTTTCCAAGTCTCTCCGACCTTCACAAAAAAAGTTATTCAAGAATATCTCTTTCTCCTATGTGCTTTCATCCCTAACCCTAACCCTAACCCTTCCGAAAGTCGGAGAAGCTCAAGGATGGTACCGATCGATGCGCGCTACCCCATTTAGTGGGGGTAGAGCCTACTTGCAAGTCTCTCCGACCTTCACAAAAAAAGTTATTCAAGAATATCTCTTTCTCCTATGTGCTTTCATCCCTAACCCTAACCCTAACCCTTCCGAAAGTCGGAGAAGCTCAAGGATGGTACTGATCGATGCGCGCTACCCCATTTAGTGGGGGTAGAGCCTACTTGCAAGTCTCTCCGACCTTCACAAAAAAAGTTATTCAAGAATATCTCTTTCTCCTATGTGCTTTCATCCCTAACCCTAACCCTAACCCTTCCGAAAGTCGGAGAAGCTCAAGGATGGTACTGATCGATGCGCGCAACCCCATTTAGTGGGGGTAAAGCCTACTTGCAAGTCTCTCCGACCTTCACAAAAAAAGTTATTCAAGAATATCTCCTCAGATTTTGGGGGAATTTCGTCGGTCGACCTCTTCCGAAGGTCGTACAAGCTCGGGGATGGTACCAATCGATCTGCAGGACCCAAATTAGTCCAGATGCAACCACTTTCCAAGTCTCTCCGACCTTCACAAAAAAAGTTATTCAAGAATATCTCTTTCTCCTATGTGCTTTCATCCCTAACCCTAACCCTAACCCTTCCGAAAGTCGGAGAAGCTCAAGGATGGTACCGATCGATGCGCGCTACCCCATTTAGTGGGGGTAGAGCCTACTTGCAAGTCTCTCCGACCTTCACAAAAAAAGTTATTCAAGAATATCTCTTTCTCCTATGTGCTTTCATCCCTAACCCTAACCCTAACCCTTCCGAAAGTCGGAGAAGCTCAAGGATGGTACCGATCGATGCGCGCAACCCCATTTAGTGGGGGTAGAGCCTACTTGCAAGTCTCTCCGACCTTCACAAAAAAAGTTATTCAAGAATATCTCCTCAGATTTGGGGGAATTTCGTCGGTCGACCTCTTCCGAAGGTCGTACAAGCTCGGGGATGGTACCAATCGATCCGCAGGACCCAAATTAGTCCAGATGCAACCACTTTCCAAGTCTCTCCGACCTTCACAAAAAAAGTTATTCAAGAATATCTCTTTCTCCTATGTGCTTTCATCCCTAACCCTAACCCTAACCCTTCCGAAAGTCGGAGAAGCTCAAGGATGGTACTGATCGATGCGCGCTACCCCATTTAGTGGGGGTAGAGCCTACTTGCAAGTCTCTCCGACCTTCACAAAAAAAGTTATTCAAGAATATCTCTTTCTCCTATGTGCTTTCATCCCTAACCCTAACCCTAACCCTTCCGAAAGTCGGAGAAGCTCAAGGATGGTACTGATCGATGCGCGCAACCCCATTTAGTGGGGGTAGAGCCTACTTGCAAGTCTCTCCGACCTTCACAAAAAAAGTTATTCAAGAATATCTCCTCAGATTTTGGGGGAATTTCGTCGGTCGACCTCTTCCGAAGGTCGTACAAGCTCGGGGATGGTACCAATCGATCTGCAGGACCCAAATTAGTCCAGATGCAACCACTTTCCAAGTCTCTCCGACCTTCACAAAAAAAGTTATTCAAGAATATCTCTTTCTCCTATGTGCTTTCATCCCTAACCCTAACCCTAACCCTTCCGAAAGTCGGAGAAGCTCAAGGATGGTACCGATCGATGCGCGCTACCCCATTTAGTGGGGGTAGAGCCTACTTGCAAGTCTCTCCGACCTTCACAAAAAAAGTTATTCAAGAATATCTCTTTCTCCTATGTGCTTTCATCCCTAACCCTAACCCTAACCCTTCCGAAAGTCGGAGAAGCTCAAGGATGGTACCGATCGATGCGCGCAACCCCATTTAGTGGGGGTAGAGCCTACTTGCAAGTCTCTCCGACCTTCACAAAAAAAGTTATTCAAGAATATCTCCTCAGATTTGGGGGAATTTCGTCGGTCGACCTCTTCCGAAGGTCGTACAAGCTCGGGGATGGTACCAATCGATCCGCAGGACCCAAATTAGTCCAGATGCAACCACTTTCCAAGTCTCTCCGACCTTCACAAAAAAAGTTATTCAAGAATATCTCTTTCTCCTATGTGCTTTCATCCCTAACCCTAACCCTAACCCTTCCGAAAGTCGGAGAAGCTCAAGGATGGTACCGATCGATGCGCGCTACCCCATTTAGTGGGGGTAGAGCCTACTTGCAAGTCTCTCCGACCTTCACAAAAAAAGTTATTCAAGAATATCTCTTTCTCCTATGTGCTTTCATCCCTAACCCTAACCCTAACCCTTCCGAAAGTCGGAGAAGCTCAAGGATGGTACTGATCGATGCGCGCTACCCCATTTAGTGGGGGTAGAGCCTACTTGCAAGTCTCTCCGACCTTCACAAAAAAAGTTATTCAAGAATATCTCTTTCTCCTATGTGCTTTCATCCCTAACCCTAACCCTAACCCTTCCGAAAGTCGGAGAAGCTCAAGGATGGTACCGATCGATGCGCGCTACCCCATTTAGTGGGGGTAGAGCCTACTTGCAAGTCTCTCCGACCTTCACAAAAAAAGTTATTCAAGAATATCTCTTTCTCCTATGTGCTTTCATCCCTAACCCTAACAATAACCCTTCCGAAAGTCGGAGAAGCTCAAGGATGGTACCGATCGATGCGCGCTACCCCATTTAGTGGGGGTAGAGCCTACTTGCAAGTCTCTCCGACCTTCACAAAAAAAGTTATTCAAGAATATCTCTTTCTCCTATGTGCTTTCATCCCTAACCCTAACCCTAACCCTTCCGAAAGTCGGAGAAGCTCAAGGATGGTACTGATCGATGCGCGCTACCCCATTTAGTGGGGGTAGAGCCTACTTGCAAGTCTCTCCGACCTTCACAAAAAAAGTTATTCAAGAATATCTCTTTCTCCTATGTGCTTTCATCCCTAACCCTAACCCTAACCCTTCCGAAAGTCGGAGAAGCTCAAGGATGGTACCGATCGATGCGCGCTACCCCATTTAGTGGGGGTAGAGCCTACTTGCAAGTCTCTCCGACCTTCACAAAAAAAGTTATTCAAGAATATCTCTTTCTCCTATGTGCTTTCATCCCTAACCCTAACCCTAACCCTTCCGAAAGTCGGAGAAGCTCAAGGATGGTACTGATCGATGTGCGCAACCCCATTTAGTGGGGGTAGAGCCTACTTGCAAGTCTCTCCGACCTTCACAAAAAAAGTTATTCAAGAATATCTCCTCAGATTTGGGGGAATTTCGTCGGTCGACCTCTTCCGAAGGTCGTACAAGCTCGGGGATGGTACCAATCGATCCGCAGGACCCAAATTAGTCCAGATGCAACCACTTTCCAAGTCTCTCCGACCTTCACAAAAAAAGTTATTCAAGAATATCTCTTTCTCCTATGTGCTTTCATCCCTAACCCTAACCCTAACCCTTCCGAAAGTCGGAGAAGCTCAAGGATGGTACCGATCGATGCGCGCTACCCCATTTAGTGGGGGTAGAGCCTACTTGCAAGTCTCTCCGACCTTCACAAAAAAAGTTATTCAAGAATATCTCTTTCTCCTATGTGCTTTCATCCCTAACCCTAACCCTAACCCTTCCGAAAGTCGGAGAAGCTCAAGGATGGTACCGATCGATGCGCGCTACCCCATTTAGTGGGGGTAGAGCCTACTTGCAAGTCTCTCCGACCTTCACAAAAAAAGTTATTCAAGAATATCTCCTCAGATTTGGGGGAATTTCGTCGGTCGACCTCTTCCGAAGGTCGTACAAGCTCGGGGATGGTACCAATCGATCCGCAGGACCCAAATTAGTCCAGATGCAACCACTTTCCAAGTCTCTCCGACCTTCACAAAAAAAGTTATTCAAGAATATCTCTTTCTCCTATGTGCTTTCATCCCTAACCCTAACCCTAACCCTTCCGAAAGTCGGAGAAGCTCAAGGATGGTACCGATCGATGCGCGCTACCCCATTTAGTGGGGGTAGAGCCTACTTGCAAGTCTCTCCGACCTTCACAAAAAAAGTTATTCAAGAATATCTCTTTCTCCTATGTGCTTTCATCCCTAACCCTAACCCTAACCCTTCCGAAAGTCGGAGAAGCTCAAGGATGGTACCGATCGATGCGCGCTACCCCATTTAGTGGGGGTAGAGCCTACTTGCAAGTCTCTCCGACCTTCACAAAAAAAGTTATTCAAGAATATCTCTTTCTCCTATGTGCTTTCATCCCTAACCCTAACCCTAACCCTTCCGAAAGTCGGAGAAGCTCAAGGATGGTACTGATCGATGCGCGCTACCCCATTTAGTGGGGGTAGAGCCTACTTGCAAGTCTCTCCGACCTTCACAAAAAAAGTTATTCAAGAATATCTCTTTCTCCTATGTGCTTTCATCCCTAACCCTAACCCTAACCCTTCCGAAAGTCGGAGAAGCTCAAGGATGGTACTGATCGATGCGCGCAACCCCATTTAGTGGGGGTAGAGCCTACTTGCAAGTCTCTCCGACCTTCACAAAAAAAGTTATTCAAGAATATCTCCTCAGATTTTGGGGGAATTTCGTCGGTCGACCTCTTCCGAAGGTCGTACAAGCTCGGGGATGGTACCAATCGATCTGCAGGACCCAAATTAGTCCAGATGCAACCACTTTCCAAGTCTCTCCGACCTTCACAAAAAAAGTTATTCAAGAATATCTCTTTCTCCTATGTGCTTTCATCCCTAACCCTAACCCTAACCCTTCCGAAAGTCGGAGAAGCTCAAGGATGGTACCGATCGATGCGCGCTACCCCATTTAGTGGGGGTAGAGCCTACTTGCAAGTCTCTCCGACCTTCACAAAAAAAGTTATTCAAGAATATCTCTTTCTCCTATGTGCTTTCATCCCTAACCCTAACCCTAACCCTTCCGAAAGTCGGAGAAGCTCAAGGATGGTACCGATCGATGCGCGCAACCCCATTTAGTGGGGGTAGAGCCTACTTGCAAGTCTCTCCGACCTTCACAAAAAAAGTTATTCAAGAATATCTCCTCAGATTTGGGGGAATTTCGTCGGTCGACCTCTTCCGAAGGTCGTACAAGCTCGGGGATGGTACCAATCGATCCGCAGGACCCAAATTAGTCCAGATGCAACCACTTTCCAAGTCTCTCCGACCTTCACAAAAAAAGTTATTCAAGAATATCTCTTTCTCCTATGTGCTTTCATCCCTAACCCTAACCCTAACCCTTCCGAAAGTCGGAGAAGCTCAAGGATGGTACCGATCGATGCGCGCTACCCCATTTAGTGGGGGTAGAGCCTACTTGCAAGTCTCTCCGACCTTCACAAAAAAAGTTATTCAAGAATATCTCTTTCTCCTATGTGCTTTCATCCCTAACCCTAACCCTAACCCTTCCGAAAGTCGGAGAAGCTCAAGGATGGTACTGATCGATGTGCGCTACCCCATTTAGTGGGGGTAGAGCCTACTTGCAAGTCTCTCCGACCTTCACAAAAAAAGTTATTCAAGAATATCTCTTTCTCCTATGTGCTTTCATCCCTAACCCTAACCCTAACCCTTCCGAAAGTCGGAGAAGCTCAAGGATGGTACCGATCGATGCGCGCTACCCCATTTAGTGGGGGTAGAGCCTACTTGCAAGTCTCTCCGACCTTCACAAAAAAAGTTATTCAAGAATATCTCTTTCTCCTATGTGCTTTCATCCCTAACCCTAACCCTAACCCTTCCGAAAGTCGGAGAAGCTCAAGGATGGTACTGATCGATGCGCGCAACCCCATTTAGTGGGGGTAGAGCCTACTTGCAAGTCTCTCCGACCTTCACAAAAAAAGTTATTCAAGAATATCTCCTCAGATTTGGGGGAATTTCGTCGGTCGACCTCTTCCGAAGGTCGTACAAGCTCGGGGATGGTACCAATCGATCCGCAGGACCCAAATTAGTCCAGATGCAACCACTTTCCAAGTCTCTCCGACCTTCACAAAAAAAGTTATTCAAGAATATCTCTTTCTCCTATGTGCTTTCATCCCTAACCCTAACCCTAACCCTTCCGAAAGTCGGAGAAGCTCAAGGATGGTACCGATCGATGCGCGCTACCCCATTTAGTGGGGGTAGAGCCTACTTGCAAGTCTCTCCGACCTTCACAAAAAAAGTTATTCAAGAATATCTCTTTCTCCTATGTGCTTTCATCCCTAACCCTAACCCTAACCCTTCCGAAAGTCGGAGAAGCTCAAGGATGGTACCGATCGATGCGCGCTACCCCATTTAGTGGGGGTAGAGCCTACTTGCAAGTCTCTCCGACCTTCACAAAAAAAGTTATTCAAGAATATCTCCTCAGATTTGGGGGAATTTCGTCGGTCGACCTCTTCCGAAGGTCGTACAAGCTCGGGAATGGTACCAATCGATCCGCAGGACCCAAATTAGTCCAGATGCAACCACTTTCCAAGTCTCTCCGACCTTCACAAAAAAAGTTATTCAAGAATATCTCTTTCTCCTATGTGCTTTCATCCCTAACCCTAACCCTAACCCTTCCGAAAGTCGGAGAAGCTCAAGGATGGTACCGATCGATGCGCGCTACCCCATTTAGTGGGGGTAGAGCCTACTTGCAAGTCTCTCCGACCTTCACAAAAAAAGTTATTCAAGAATATCTCTTTCTCCTATGTGCTTTCATCCCTAACCCTAACCCTAACCCTTCCGAAAGTCGGAGAAGCTCAAGGATGGTACCGATCGATGCGCGCTACCCCATTTAGTGGGGGTAGAGCCTACTTGCAAGTCTCTCCGACCTTCACAAAAAAAGTTATTCAAGAATATCTCTTTCTCCTATGTGCTTTCATCCCTAACCCTAACCCTAACCCTTCCGAAAGTCGGAGAAGCTCAAGGATGGTACTGATCGATGCGCGCTACCCCATTTAGTGGGGGTAGAGCCTACTTGCAAGTCTCTCTGACCTTCACAAAAAAAGTTATTCAAGAATATCTCTTTCTCCTATGTGCTTTCATCCCTAACCCTAACCCTAACCCTTCCGAAAGTCGGAGAAGCTCAAGGATGGTACTGATCGATGCGCGCAACCCCATTTAGTGGGGGTAGAGCCTACTTGCAAGTCTCTCCGACCTTCACAAAAAAAGTTATTCAAGAATATCTCCTCAGATTTTGGGGGAATTTCGTCGGTCGACCTCTTCCGAAGGTCGTACAAGCTCGGGGATGGTACCAATCGATCTGCAGGACCCAAATTAGTCCAGATGCAACCACTTTCCAAGTCTCTCCGACCTTCACAAAAAAAGTTATTCAAGAATATCTCTTTCTCCTATGTGCTTTCATCCCTAACCCTAACCCTAACCCTTCCGAAAGTCGGAGAAGCTCAAGGATGGTACCGATCGATGCGCGCTACCCCATTTAGTGGGGGTAGAGCCTACTTGCAAGTCTCTCCGACCTTCACAAAAAAAGTTATTCAAGAATATCTCTTTCTCCTATGTGCTTTCATCCCTAACCCTAACCCTAACCCTTCCGAAAGTCGGAGAAGCTCAAGGATGGTACCGATCGATGCGCGCAACCCCATTTAGTGGGGGTAGAGCCTACTTGCAAGTCTCTCCGACCTTCACAAAAAAAGTTATTCAAGAATATCTCCTCAGATTTGGGGGAATTTCGTCGGTCGACCTCTTCCGAAGGTCGTACAAGCTCGGGGATGGTACCAATCGATCCGCAGGACCCAAATTAGTCCAGATGCAACCACTTTCCAAGTCTCTCCGACCTTCACAAAAAAAGTTATTCAAGAATATCTCTTTCTCCTATGTGCTTTCATCCCTAACCCTAACCCTAACCCTTCCGAAAGTCGGAGAAGCTCAAGGATGGTACCGATCGATGCGCGCTACCCCATTTAGTGGGGGTAGAGCCTACTTGCAAGTCTCTCCGACCTTCACAAAAAAAGTTATTCAAGAATATCTCTTTCTCCTATGTGCTTTCATCCCTAACCCTAACCCTAACCCTTCCGAAAGTCGGAGAAGCTCAAGGATGGTACTGATCGATGCGCGCAACCCCATTTAGTGGGGGTAGAGCCTACTTGCAAGTCTCTCCGACCTTCACAAAAAAAGTTATTCAAGAATATCTCCTCAGATTTGGGGGAATTTCGTCGGTCGACCTCTTCCGAAGGTCGTACAAGCTCGGGGATGGTACCAATCGATCCGCAGGACCCAAATTAGTCCAGATGCAACCACTTTCCAAGTCTCTCCGACCTTCACAAAAAAAGTTATTCAAGAATATCTCTTTCTCCTATGTGCTTTCATCCCTAACCCTAACCCTAACCCTTCCGAAAGTCGGAGAAGCTCAAGGATGGTACTGATCGATGCGCGCTACCCCATTTAGTGGGGGTAGAGCCTACTTGCAAGTCTCTCCGACCTTCACAAAAAAAGTTATTCAAGAATATCTCTTTCTCCTATGTGCTTTCATCCCTAACCCTAACCCTAACCCTTCCGAAAGTCGGAGAAGCTCAAGGATGGTACCGATCGATGCGCGCAACCCCATTTAGTGGGGGTAGAGCCTACTTGCAAGTCTCTCCGACCTTCACAAAAAAAGTTATTCAAGAATATCTCCTCAGATTTGGGGGAATTTCGTCGGTCGACCTCTTCCGAAGGTCGTACAAGCTCGGGGATGGTACCAATCGATCCGCAGGACCCAAATTAGTCCAGATGCAACCACTTTCCAAGTCTCTCCGACCTTCACAAAAAAAGTTATTCAAGAATATCTCTTTCTCCTATGTGCTTTCATCCCTAACCCTAACCCTAACCCTTCCGAAAGTCGGAGAAGCTCAAGGATGGTACCGATCGATGCGCGCTACCCCATTTAGTGGGGGTAGAGCCTACTTGCAAGTCTCTCCGACCTTCACAAAAAAAGTTATTCAAGAATATCTCCTCAGATTTGGGGGAATTTCGTCGGTCGACCTCTTCCGAAGGTCGTACAAGCTCGGGGATGGTACCAATCGATCCGCAGGACCCAAATTAGTCCAGATACAACCACTTTTCAAGTCTCTCCGACCTTCACAAAAAAAGTTATTCAAGAATATCTCTTTCTCCTATGTGCTTTCATCCCTAACCCTAACCCTAACCCTTCCGAAAGTCGGAGAAGCTCAAGGATGGTACCGATCGATGCGCGCTACCCCATTTAGTGGGGGTAGAGCCTACTTGCAAGTCTCTCCGACCTTCACAAAAAAAGTTATTCAAGAATATCTCTTTCTCCTATGTGCTTTCATCCCTAACCCTAACCCTAACCCTTCCGAAAGTCGGAGAAGCTCAAGGATGGTACCGATCGATGCGCGCTACCCCATTTAGTGGGGGTAAAGCCTACTTGCAAGTCTCTCCGACCTTCACAAAAAAAGTTATTCAAGAATATCTCCTCAGATTTGGGGGAATTTCGTCGGTCGACCTCTTCCGAAGGTCGTACAAGCTCGGGGATGGTACCAATCGATCCGCAGGACCCAAATTAGTCCAGATGCAACCACTTTCCAAGTCTCTCCGACCTTCAAAAAAAAAGTTATTCAAGAATATCTCTTTCTCCTATGTGCTTTCATCCCTAACCCTAACCCTAACCCTTCCGAAAGTCGGAGAAGCTCAAGGATGGTACCGATCGATGCGCGCTACCCCATTTAGTGGGGGTAGAGCCTACTTGCAAGTCTCTCCGACCTTCACAAAAAAAGTTATTCAAGAATATCTCTTTCTCCTATGTGCTTTCATCCCTAACCCTAACCCTAACCCTTCCGAAAGTCGGAGAAGCTCAAGGATGGTACCGATCGATGCGCGCTACCCCATTTAGTGGGGGTAGAGCCTACTTGCAAGTCTCTCCGACCTTCACAAAAAAAGTTATTCAAGAATATCTCTTTCTCCTATGTGCTTTCATCCCTAACCCTAACCCTAACCCTTCCGAAAGTCGGAGAAGCTCAAGGATGGTACCGATCGATGCGCGCTACCCCATTTAGTGGGGGTAGAGCCTACTTGCAAGTCTCTCCGACCTTCACAAAAAAAGTTATTCAAGAATATCTCCTCAGATTTGGGGGAATTTCGTCGGTCGACCTCTTCCGAAGGTCGTACAAGCTCGGGGATGGCACCAATCGATCCGCAGGACCCAAATTAGTCCAGATGCAACCACTTTCCAAGTCTCTCCGACCTTCACAAAAAAAGTTATTCAAGAATATCTCTTTCTCCTATGTGCTTTCATCCCTAACCCTAACCCTAACCCTTCCGAAAGTCGGAGAAGCTCAAGGATGGTACCGATCGATGTGCGCTACCCCATTTAGTGGGGGTAGAGCCTACTTGCAAGTCTCTCCGACCTTCACAAAAAAAGTTATTCAAGAATATCTCTTTCTCCTATGTGCTTTCATCCCTAACCCTAACCCTAACCCTTCCGAAAGTCGGAGAAGCTCAAGGATGGTACCGATCGATGCGCGCTACCCCATTTAGTGGGGGTAGAGCCTACTTGCAAGTCTCTCCGACCTTCACAAAAAAAGTTATTCAAGAATATCTCTTTCTCCTATGTGCTTTCATCCCTAACCCTAACCCTAACCCTTCCGAAAGTCGGAGAAGCTCAAGGATGGTACTGATCGATGCGCGCTACCCCATTTAGTGGGGGTAGAGCCTACTTGCAAGTCTCTCCGACCTTCACAAAAAAAGTTATTCAAGAATATCTCTTTCTCCTATGTGCTTTCATCCCTAACCCTAACCCTAACCCTTCCGAAAGTCGGAGAAGCTCAAGGATGGTACTGATCGATGCGCGCAACCCCATTTAGTGGGGGTAGAGCCTACTTGCAAGTCTCTCCGACCTTCACAAAAAAAGTTATTCAAGAATATCTCCTCAGATTTTGGGGGAATTTCGTCGGTCGACCTCTTCCGAAGGTCGTACAAGCTCGGGGATGGTACCAATCGATCTGCAGGACCCAAATTAGTCCAGATGCAACCACTTTCCAAGTCTCTCCGACCTTCACCAAAAAAGTTATTCAAGAATATCTCTTTCTCCTATGTGCTTTCATCCCTAACCCTAACCCTAACCCTTCCGAAAGTCGGAGAAGCTCAAGGATGGTACCGATCGATGCGCGCTACCCCATCTAGTGGGGGTAGAGCCTACTTGCAAGTCTCTCCGACCTTCACAAAAAAAGTTATTCAAGAATATCTCTTTCTCCTATGTGCTTTCATCCCTAACCCTAACCCTAACCCTTCCGAAAGTCGGAGAAGCTCAAGGATGGTACCGATCGATGCGCGCAACCCCATTTAGTGGGGGTAGAGCCTACTTGCAAGTCTCTCCGACCTTCACAAAAAAAGTTATTCAAGAATATCTCCTCAGATTTGGGGGAATTTCGTCGGTCGACCTCTTCCGAAGGTTGTACAAGCTCGGGGATGGTACCAATCGATCCGCAGGACCCAAATTAGTCCAGATGCAACCACTTTCCAAGTCTCTCCGACCTTCACAAAAAAAGTTATTCAAGAATATCTCTTTCTCCTATGTGCTTTCATCCCTAACCCTAACCCTAACCCTTCCGAAAGTCGGAGAAGCTCAAGAATGGTACCGATCGATGCGCGCTACCCCATTTAGTGGGGGTAGAGCCTACTTGCAAGTCTCTCCGACCTTCACAAAAAAAGTTATTCAAGAATATCTCTTTCTCCTATGTGCTTTCATCCCTAACCCTAACCCTAACCCTTCCGAAAGTCGGAGAAGCTCAAGGATGGTACCGATCGATGCGCGCTACCCCATTTAGTGGGGGTAGAGCCTACTTGCAAGTCTCTCCGACCTTCACAAAAAAAGTTATTCAAGAATATCTCTTTCTCCTATGTGCTTTCATCCCTAACCCTAACCCTAACCCTTCCGAAAGTCGGAGAAGCTCAAGGATGGTACCGATCGATGCGCGCTACCCCATTTAGTGGGGGTAGAGCCTACTTGCAAGTCTCTCCGACCTTCACAAAAAAAGTTATTCAAGAATATCTCTTTCTCCTATGTGCTTTCATCCCTAACCCTAACCCTAACCCTTCCGAAAGTCGGAGAAGCTCAAGGATGGTACTGATCGATGTGCGCAACCCCATTTAGTGGGGGTAGAGCCTACTTGCAAGTCTCTCCGACCTTCACAAAAAAAGTTATTCAAGAATATCTCCTCAGATTTGGGGGAATTTCGTCGGTCGACCTCTTCCGAAGGTCGTACAAGCTCGGGGATGGTACCAATCGATCCGCAGGACCCAAATTAGTCCAGATGCAACCACTTTCCAAGTCTCTCCGACCTTCACAAAAAAAGTTATTCAAGAATATCTCTTTCTCCTATGTGCTTTCATCCCTAACCCTAACCCTAACCCTTCCGAAAGTCGGAGAAGCTCAAGGATGGTACCGATCGATGCGCGCTACCCCATTTAGTGGGGGTAGAGCCTACTTGCAAGTCTCTCCGACCTTCACAAAAAAAGTTATTCAAGAATATCTCTTTCTCCTATGTGCTTTCATCCCTAACCCTAACCCTAACCCTTCCGAAAGTCGGAGAAGCTCAAGGATGGTACCGATCGATGCGCGCTACCCCATTTAGTGGGGGTAGAGCCTACTTGCAAGTCTCTCCGACCTTCACAAAAAAAGTTATTCAAGAATATCTCCTCAGATTTGGGGGAATTTCGTCGGTCGACCTCTTCCGAAGGTCGTACAAGCTCGGGGATGGTACCAATCGATCCGCAGGACCCAAATTAGTCCAGATGCAACCACTTTCTAAGTCTCTCCGACCTTCACAAAAAAAGTTATTCAAGAATATCTCTTTCTCCTATGTGCTTTCATCCCTAACCCTAACCCTAACCCTTCCGAAAGTCGGAGAAGCTCAAGGATGGTACCGATCGATGCGCGCTACCCCATTTAGTGGGGGTAGAGCCTACTTGCAAGTCTCTCCGACCTTCACAAAAAAAGTTATTCAAGAATATCTCTTTCTCCTATGTGCTTTCATCCCTAACCCTAACCCTAACCCTTCCGAAAGTCGGAGAAGCTCAAGGATGGTACCGATCGATGCGCGCTACCCCATTTAGTGGGGGTAGAGCCTACTTGCAAGTCTCTCCGACCTTCACAAAAAAAGTTATTCAAGAATATCTCTTTCTCCTATGTGCTTTCATCCCTAACCCTAACCCTAACCCTTCCGAAAGTCGGAGAAGCTCAAGGATGGTACCGATCGATGCGCGCTACCCCATTTAGTGGGGGTAGAGCCTACTTGCAAGTCTCTCCGACCTTCACAAAAAAAGTTATTCAAGAATATCTCTTTCTCCTATGTGCTTTCATCCCTAACCCTAACCCTAACCCTTCCGAAAGTCGGAGAAGCTCAAGGATGGTACTGATCGATGCGCGCAACCCCATTTAGTGGGGGTAGAGCCTACTTGCAAGTCTCTCCGACCTTCACAAAAAAAGTTATTCAAGAATATCTCCTCAGATTTGGGGGAATTTCGTCGGTCGACCTCTTTCGAAGGTCGTACAAGCTCGGGGATGGTACCAATCGATCCGCAGGACCCAAATTAGTCCAGATGCAACCACTTTCCAAGTCTCTCCGACCTTCACAAAAAAAGTTATTCAAGAATATCTCTTTCTCCTATGTGCTTTCATCCCTAACCCTAACCCTAACCCTTCCGAAAGTCGGAGAAGCTCAAGGATGGTACTGATCGATGCGCGTTACCCCATTTAGTGGGGGTAGAGCCTACTTGCAAGTCTCTCCGACCTTCACAAAAAAAGTTATTCAAGAATATCTCCTCAGATTTGGGGGAATTTCGTCGGTCGACCTCTTCCGAAGGTCGTACAAGCTCGGGGATGGTACCAATCGATCTGCAGGACCCAAATTAGTCCAGATGCAACCACTTTCCAAGTCTCTCCGACCTTCACAAAAAAAGTTATTCAAGAATATCTCTTTCTCCTATGTGCTTTCATCCCTAACCCTAACCCTAACCCTTCCGAAAGTCGGAGAAGCTCAAGGATGGTACTGATCGATGCGCGCAACCCCATTTAGTGGGGGTAGAGCCTACTTGCAAGTCTCTCCGACCTTCACAAAAAAAGTTATTCAAGAATATCTCCTCAGATTTGGGGGAATTTCGTCGGTCGACCTCTTTCGAAGGTCGTACAAGCTCGGGGATGGTACCAATCGATCCGCAGGACCCAAATTAGTCCAGATGCAACCACTTTCCAAGTCTCTCCGACCTTCACAAAAAAAGTTATTCAAGAATATCTCTTTCTCCTATGTGCTTTCATCCCTAACCCTAACCCTAACCCTTCCGAAAGTCGGAGAAGCTCAAGGATGGTACTGATCGATGCGCGTTACCCCATTTAGTGGGGGTAGAGCCTACTTGCAAGTCTCTCCGACCTTCACAAAAAAAGTTATTCAAGAATATCTCCTCAGATTTGGGGGAATTTCGTCGGTCGACCTCTTCCGAAGGTCGTACAAGCTCGGGGATGGTACCAATCGATCTGCAGGACCCAAATTAGTCCAGATGCAACCACTTTCCAAGTCTCTCCGACCTTCACAAAAAAAGTTATTCAAGAATATCTCTTTCTCCTATGTGCTTTCATCCCTAACCCTAACCCTAACCCTTCCGAAAGTCGGAGAAGCTCAAGGATGGTACCGATCGATGCGCGCTACCCCATTTAGTGGGGGTAAAGCCTACTTGCAAGTCTCTCCGACCTTCACAAAAAAAGTTATTCAAGAATATCTCTTTCTCCTATGTGCTTTCATCCCTAACCCTAACCCTAACCCTTCCGAAAGTCGGAGAAGCTCAAGGATGGTACTGATCGATGCGCGCAACCCCATTTAGTGGGGGTAGAGCCTACTTGCAAGTCTCTCCGACCTTCACAAAAAAAGTTATTCAAGAATATCTCCTCAGATTTGGGGGAATTTCGTCGGTCGACCTCTTCCGAAGGTCGTACAAGCTCGGGGATGGTACCAATCGATCCGCAGGACCCAAATTAGTCCAGATGCAACCACTTTCCAAGTCTCTCCGACCTTCACAAAAAAAGTTATTCAAGAATATCTCTTTCTCCTATGTGCTTTCATCCCTAACCCTAACCCTAACCCTTCCGAAAGTCGGAGAAGCTCAAGGATGGTACCGATCGATGCGCGCTACCCCATTTAGTGGGGGTAGAGCCTACTTGCAAGTCTCTCCGACCTTCACAAAAAAAGTTATTCAAGAATATCTCTTTCTCCTATGTGCTTTCATCCCTAACCCTAACCCTAACCCTTCCGAAAGTCGGAGAAGCTCAAGGATGGTACCGATCGATGCGCGCTACCCCATTTAGTGGGGGTAGAGCCTATTTGCAAGTCTCTCCGACCTTCACAAAAAAAGTTATTCAAGAATATCTCTTTCTCCTATGTGCTTTCATCCCTAACCCTAACCCTAACCCTTCCGAAAGTCGGAGAAGCTCAAGGATGGTACTGATCGATGCGCGCAACCCCATTTAGTGGGGGTAGAGCCTACTTGCAAGTCTCTCCGACCTTCACAAAAAAAGTTATTCAAGAATATCTCCTCAGATTTGGGGGAATTTCGTCGGTCGACCTCTTCCAAAGGTCGTACAAGCTCGGGGATGGTACCAATCGATCCGCAGGACCCAAATTAGTCCAGATGCAACCACTTTCCAAGTCTCTCCGACCTTCACAAAAAAAGTTATTCAAGAATATCTCTTTCTCCTATGTGCTTTCATCCCTAACCCTAACCCTAACCCTTCCGAAAGTCGGAGAAGCTCAAGGATGGTACCGATCGATGCGCGCTACCCCATTTAGTGGGGGTAGAGCCTACTTGCAAGTCTCTCCGACCTTCACAAAAAAAGTTATTCAAGAATATCTCTTTCTCCTATGTGCTTTCATCCCTAACCCTAACCCTAACCCTTCCGAAAGTCGGAGAAGCTCAAGGATGGTACCGATCGATGCGCGCAACCCCTTTTAGTGGGGGTAGAGCCTACTTGCAAGTCTCTCCGACCTTCACAAAAAAGGTTATTCAAGAATATCTCCTCAGATTTGGGGGAATTTCGTCGGTCGACCTCTTCCGAAGGTCGTACAAGCTCGGGGATGGTACCAATCGATCTGCAGGACCCAAATTAGTCCAGATGCAACCACTTTCCAAGTCTCTCCGACCTTCACAAAAAAAGTTATTCAAGAATATCTCTTTCTCCTATGTGCTTTCATCCCTAACCCTAACCCTAACCCTTCCGAAAGTCGGAGAAGCTCAAGGATGGTACCGATCGATGCGCGCTACCCCATTTAGTGGGGGTAGAGCCTACTTGCAAGTCTCTCCGACCTTCACAAAAAAAGTTATTCAAGAATATCTCCTCAGATTTGGGGGAATTTCGTCGGTCGACCTCTTCCGAAGGTCGTACAAGCTCGGGGATGGTACCAATCGATCCGCAGGACCCAAATTAGTCCAGATGCAACCACTTTCCAAGTCTCTCCGACCTTCACAAAAAAAGTTATTCAAGAATATCTCTTTCTCCTATGTGCTTTCATCCCTAACCCTAACCCTAACCCTTCCGAAAGTCGGAGAAGCTCAAGGATGGTACCGATCGATGCGCGCTACCCCATTTAGTGGGGGTAGAGCCTACTTGCAAGTCTTTCCGACCTTCACAAAAAAAGTTATTCAAGAATATCTCTTTCTCCTATGTGCTTTCATCCCTAACCCTAACCCTAACCCTTCCGAAAGTCGGAGAAGCTCAAGGATGGTACCGATCGATGCGCGCTACCCCATTTAGTGGGGGTAGAGCCTACTTGCAAGTCTCTCCGACCTTCACAAAAAAAGTTATTCAAGAATATCTCTTTCTCCTATGTGCTTTCATCCCTAACCCTAACCCTAACCCTTCCGAAAGTCGGAGAAGCTCAAGGATGGTACCGATCGATGCGCGCTACCCCATTTAGTGGGGGTAGAGCCTACTTGCAAGTCTCTCCGACCTTCACAAAAAAAGTTATTCAAGAATATCTCTTTCTCCTATGTGCTTTCATCCCTAACCCTAACCCTAACCCTTCCAAAAGTCGGAGAAGCTCAATGATGGTACTGATCGATGCGCGCAACCCCATTTAGTGGGGGTAGAGCCTACTTGCAAGTCTCTCCGACCTTCACAAAAAAAGTTATTCAAGAATATCTCCTCAGATTTGGGGGAATTTCGTCGGTCGACCTCTTCCGAAGGTCGTACAAGCTCGGGGATGGTACCAATCGATCTGCAGGACCCAAATTAGTCCAGATGCAACCACTTTCCAAGTCTCTCCGACCTTCACAAAAAAAGTTATTCAAGAATATCTCTTTCTCCTATGTGCTTTCATCCCTAACCCTAACCCTAACCCTTCAGAAAGTCGGAGAAGCTCAAGGATGGTACCGATCGATGCGCGCTACCCCATTTAGTGGGGGTAGAGCCTACTTGCAAGTCTCTCCGACCTTCACAAAAAAAGTTATTCAAGAATATCTCTTTCTCCTATGTGCTTTCATCCCTAACCCTAACCCTAACCCTTCCGAAAGTCGGAGAAGCTCAAGGATGGTACCGATCGATGCGCGCTACCCCATTTAGTGGGGGTAGAGCCTACTTGCAAGTCTCTCCGACCTTCACAAAAAAAGTTATTCAAGAATATCTCTTTCTCCTATGTGCTTTCATCCCTAACCCTAACCCTAACCCTTCCGAAAGTCGGAGAAGCTCAAGGATGGTACCGATCGATGCGCGCTACCCCATTTAGTGGGGGTAGAGCCTACTTGCAAGTCTCTCCGACCTTCACAAAAAAAGTTATTCAAGAATATCTCTTTCTCCTATGTGCTTTCATCCCTAACCCTAACCCTAACCCTTCCGAAAGTCGGAGAAGCTCAAGGATGGTACCGATCGATGCGCGCTACCCCATTTAGTGGGGGTAGAGCCTACTTGCAAGTCTCTCCGACCTTCACAAAAAAAGTTATTCAAGAATATCTCTTTCTCCTATGTGCTTTCATCCCTAACCCTAACCCTAACCCTTCCGAAAGTCGGAGAAGCTCAAGGATGGTACCGATCGATGCGCGCTACCCCATTTAGTGGGGGTAGAGCCTACTTGCAAGTCTCTCCGACCTTCACAAAAAAAGTTATTCAAGAATATCTCTTTCTCCTATGTGCTTTCATCCCTAACCCTAACCCTAACCCTTCCGAAAGTCGGAGAAGCTCAAGGATGGTACCGATCGATGCGCGCTACCCCATTTAGTGGGGGTAGAGCCTACTTGCAAGTCTCTCCGACCTTCACAAAAAAAATTATTCAAGAATATCTCTTTCTCCTATGTGCTTTCATCCCTAACCCTAACCCTAACCCTTCCGAAAGTCGGAGAAGCTCAAGGATGGTACCGATCGATGCGTGCTACCCCATTTAGTGGGGGTAGAGCCTACTTGCAAGTCTCTCCGACCTTCACAAAAAAAGTTATTCAAGAATATCTCTTTCTCCTATGTGCTTTCATCCCTAACCCTAACCCTAACCCTTCCGAAAGTCGGAGAAGCTCAAGGATGGTACCGATCGATGCGCGCTACCCCATTTAGTGGGGGTAGAGCCTACTTGCAAGTCTCTCCGACCTTCACAAAAAAAGTTATTCAAGAATATCTCTTTCTCCTATGTGCTTTCATCCCTAACCCTAACCCTAACCCTTCCGAAAGTCGGAGAAGCTCAAGGATGGTACCGATCGATGCGCGCTACCCCATTTAGTGGGGGTAGAGCCTACTTGCAAGTCTCTCCGACCTTCACAAAAAAAGTTATTCAAGAATATCTCTTTCTCCTATGTGCTTTCATCCCTAACCCTAACCCTAACCCTTCCGAAAGTCGGAGAAGCTCAAGGATGGTACTGATCGATGCGCGCAACCCCATTTAGTGGGGGTAGAGCCTACTTGCAAGTCTCTCCGACCTTCACAAAAAAAGTTATTCAAGAATATCTCCTCAGATTTGGGGGAATTTCGTCGGTCGACCTCTTCCGAAGGTCGTACAAGCTCGGGGATGGTACCAATCGATCCGCAGGACCCAAATTAGTCCAGATGCAACCACTTTCCAAGTCTCTCCGACCTTCACAAAAAAAGTTATTAAAGAATATCTCTTTCTCCTATGTGCTTTCATCCCTAACCCTAACCCTAACCCTTCCGAAAGTCGGAGAAGCTCAAGGATGGTACCGATCGATGTGCGCTACCCCATTTAGTGGGGGTAGAGCCTACTTGCAAGTCTCTCCGACCTTCACAAAAAAAGTTATTCAAGAATATCTCTTTCTCCTATGTGCTTTCATCCCTAACCCTAACCCTAACCCTTCCGAAAGTCGGAGAAGCTCAAGGATGGTACCGATCGATGCGCGCTACCCCATTTAGTGGGGGTAGAGCCTATTTGCAAGTCTCTCCGACCTTCACAAAAAAAGTTATTCAAGAATATCTCTTTCTCCTATGTGCTTTCATCCCTAACCCTAACCCTAACCCTTCCGAAAGTCGGAGAAGCTCAAGGATGGTACCGATCGATGCGCGCTACCCCATTTAGTGGGGGTAGAGCCTACTTGCAAGTCTCTCCGACCTTCACAAAAAAAGTTATTCAAGAATATCTCTTTCTCCTATGTGCTTTCATCCCTAACCCTAACCCTAACCCTTCCGAAAGTCGGAGAAGCTCAAGGATGGTACTGATCGATGCGCGCAACCCCATTTAGTGGGGGTAGAGCCTACTTGCAAGTCTCTCCGACCTTCACAAAAAAAGTTATTCAAGAATATCTCCTCAGATTTGGGGGAATTTCGTCGGTCGACCTCTTCCGAAGGTCGTACAAGCTCGGGGATGGTACCAATCGATCCGCAGGACCCAAATTAGTCCAGATGCAACCACTTTCCAAGTCTCTCCGACCTTCACAAAAAAAGTTATTCAAGAATATCTCTTTCTCCTATGTGCTTTCATCCCTAACCCTAACCCTAACCCTTCCGAAAGTCGGAGAAGCTCAAGGATGGTACCGATCGATGCGCGCTACCCCATTTAGTGGGGGTAGAGCCTACTTGCAAGTCTCTCCGACCTTCACAAAAAAAGTTATTCAAGAATATCTCTTTCTCCTATGTGCTTTCATCCCTAACCCTAACCCTAACCCTTCCGAAAGTCGGAGAAGCGCAAGGATGGTACCGATCGATGCGCGCTACCCCATTTAGTGGGGGTAGAGCCTACTTGCAAGTCTCTCCGACCTTCACAAAAAAAGTTATTCAAGAATATCTCTTTCTCCTATGTGCTTTCATCCCTAACCCTAACCCTAACCCTTCCGAAAGTCGGAGAAGCTCAAGGATGGTACCGATCGATGCGCGCTACCCCATTTAGTGGGGGTAGAGCCTACTTGCAAGTCTCTCCGACCTTCACAAAAAAAGTTATTCAAGAATATCTCTTTCTCCTATGTGCTTTCATCCCTAACCCTAACCCTAACCCTTCCGAAAGTCGGAGAAGCTCAAGGATGGTACCGATCGATGCGCGCTACCCCATTTAGTGGGGGTAGAGCCTACTTGCAAGTCTCTCCGACCTTCACAAAAAAAGTTATTCAAGAATATCTCTTTCTCCTATGTGCTTTCATCCCTAACCCTAACCCTAACCCTTCCGAAAGTCGGAGAAGCTCAAGGATGGTACCGATCGATGCGCGCTACCCCATTTAGTGGGGGTAGAGCCTACTTGCAAGTCTCTCCGACCTTCACAAAAAAAGTTATTCAAGAATATCTCTTTCTCCTATGTGCTTTCATCCCTAACCCTAACCCTAACCCTTCCGAAAGTCGGAGAAGCTCAAGGATGGTACCGATCGATGCGCGCTACCCCATTTAGTGGGGGTAGAGCCTACTTGCAAGTCTCTCCGACCTTCACAAAAAAAGTTATTCAAGAATATCTCTTTCTCCTATGTGCTTTCATCCCTAACCCTAACCCTAACCCTTCCGAAAGTCGGAGAAGCTCAAGGATGGTACCGATCGATGCGCGCTACCCCATTTAGTGGGGGTAGAGCCTACTTGCAAGTCTCTCCGACCTTCACAAAAAAAGTTATTCAAGAATATCTCTTTCTCCTATGTGCTTTCATCCCTAACCCTAACCCTAACCCTTCCGAAAGTCGGAGAAGCTCAAGGATGGTACCGATCGATGCGCGCTACCCCATTTAGTGGGGGTAGAGCCTACTTGCAAGTCTCTCCGACCTTCACAAAAAAAGTTATTCAAGAATATCTCTTTCTCCTATGTGCTTTCATCCCTAACCCTAACCCTAACCCTTCCGAAAGTCGGAGAAGCTCAAGGATGGTACTGATCGATGCGCGCAACCCCATTTAGTGGGGGTAGAGCCTACTTGCAAGTCTCTCCGACCTTCACAAAAAAAGTTATTCAAGAATATCTCCTCAGATTTGGGGGAATTTCGTCGGTCGACCTCTTCCGAAGGTCGTACAAGCTCGGGGATGGTACCAATCGATCCGCAGGACCCAAATTAGTCCAGATGCAACCACTTTCCAAGTCTCTCCGACCTTCACAAAAAAAGTTATTCAAGAATATCTCTTTCTCCTATGTGCTTTCATCCCTAACCCTAACCCTAACCCTTCCGAAAGTCGGAGAAGCTCAAGGATGGTACCGATCGATGCGCGCTACCCCATTTAGTGGGGGTAGAGCCTACTTGCAAGTCTCTCCGACCTTCACAAAAAAAGTTATTCAAGAATATCTCTTTCTCCTATGTGCTTTCATCCCTAACCCTAACCCTAACCCTTCCGAAAGTCGGAGAAGCTCAAGGATGGTACCGATCGATGCGCGCTACCCCATTTAGTGGGGGTAGAGCCTATTTGCAAGTCTCTCCGACCTTCACAAAAAAAGTTATTCAAGAATATCTCTTTCTCCTATGTGCTTTCATCCCTAACCCTAACCCTAACCCTTCCGAAAGTCGGAGAAGCTCAAGGATGGTACCGATCGATGCGCGCTACCCCATTTAGTGGGGGTAGAGCCTACTTGCAAGTCTCTCCGACCTTCACAAAAAAAGTTATTCAAGAATATCTCTTTCTCCTATGTGCTTTCATCCCTAACCCTAACCCTAACCCTTCCGAAAGTCGGAGAAGCTCAAGGATGGTACTGATCGATGCGCGCAACCCCATTTAGTGGGGGTAGAGCCTACTTGCAAGTCTCTCCGACCTTCACAAAAAAAGTTATTCAAGAATATCTCCTCAGATTTGGGGGAATTTCGTCGGTCGACCTCTTCCGAAGGTCGTACAAGCTCGGGGATGGTACCAATCGATCCGCAGGACCCAAATTAGTCCAGATGAAACCACTTTCCAAGTCTCTCCGACCTTCACAAAAAAAGTTATTCAAGAATATCTCTTTCTCCTATGTGCTTTCATCCCTAACCCTAACCCTAACCCTTCCGAAAGTCGGAGAAGCTCAAGGATGGTACCGATCGATGCGCGCTACCCCATTTAGTGGGGGTAGAGCCTACTTGCAAGTCTCTCCGACCTTCACAAAAAAAGTTATTCAAGAATATCTCTTTCTCCTATGTGCTTTCATCCCTAACCCTAACCCTAACCCTTCCGAAAGTCGGAGAAGCTCAAGGATGGTACCGATCGATGCGCGCAACCCCATTTAGTGGGAGTAGAGCCTACTTGCAAGTCTCTCCGACCTTCACAAAAAAGGTTATTCAAGAATATCTCCTCAGATTTGGGGGAATTTCGTCGGTCGACCTCTTCCGAAGGTCGTACAAGCTCGGGGATGGTACCAATCGATCCGCAGGACCCAAATTAGTCCAGATGCAACCACTTTCCAAGTCTCTCCGACCTTCACAAAAAAAGTTATTCAAGAATATCTCTTTCTCCTATGTGCTTTCATCCCTAACCCTAACCCTAACCCTTCCGAAAGTCGGAGAAGCTCAAGGATGGTACTGATCGATGCGCGCTACCCCATTTAGTGGGGGTAGAGCCTACTTGCAAGTCTCTCCGACCTTCACAAAAAAAGTTATTCAAGAATATCTCCTCAGATTTGGGGGAATTTCGTCGGTCGACCTCTTCCGAAGGTCGTACAAGCTCGGGGATGGTACCAATCGATCCGCAGGACCCAAATTAGTCCAGATGCAACCACTTTCCAAGTCTCTCCGACCTTCACAAAAAAAGTTATTCAAGAATATCTCTTTCTCCTATGTGCTTTCATCCCTAACCCTAACCCTAACCCTTCCGAAAGTCGGAGAAGCTCAAGGATGGTACCGATCGATGCGCGCTACCCCATTTAGTGGGGGTAGAGCCTACTTGCAAGTCTCTCCGACCTTCACAAAAAAAGTTATTCAAGAATATCTCTTTCTCCTATGTGCTTTCATCCCTAACCCTAACCCTAACCCTTCCGAAAGTCGGAGAAGCTCAAGGATGGTACCGATCGATGCGCGCTACCCCATTTAGTGGGGGTAGAGCCTACTTGCAAGTCTCTCCGACCTTCACAAAAAAAGTTATTCAAGAATATCTCTTTCTCCTATGTGCTTTCATCCCTAACCCTAACCCTAACCCTTCCGAAAGTCGGAGAAGCTCAAGGATGGTACCGATCGATGCGCGCTACCCCATTTAGTGGGGGTAGAGCCTACTTGCAAGTCTCTCCGACCTTCACAAAAAAAGTTATTCAAGAATATCTCTTTCTCCTATGTGCTTTCATCCCTAACCCTAACCCTAACCCTTCCAAAAGTCGGAGAAGCTCAAGGATGGTACTGATCGATGCGCGCAACCCCATTTAGTGGGGGTAGAGCCTACTTGCAAGTCTCTCCGACCTTCACAAAAAAAGTTATTCAAGAATATCTCCTCAGATTTGGGGGAATTTCGTCGGTCGACCTCTTCCGAAGGTCGTACAAGCTCGGGGATGGTACCAATCGATCTGCAGGACCCAAATTAGTCCAGATGCAACCACTTTCCAAGTCTCTCCGACCTTCACAAAAAAAGTTATTCAAGAATATCTCTTTCTCCTATGTGCTTTCATCCCTAACCCTAACCCTAACCCTTCCGAAAGTCGGAGAAGCTCAAGGATGGTACCGATCGATGCGCGCTACCCCATTTAGTGGGGGTAGAGCCTACTTGCAAGTCTCTCCGACCTTCACAAAAAAAGTTATTCAAGAATATCTCTTTCTCCTATGTGCTTTCATCCCTAACCCTAACCCTAACCCTTCCGAAAGTCGGAGAAGCTCAAGGATGGTACCGATCGATGCGCGCTACCCCATTTAGTGGGGGTAGAGCCTACTTGCAAGTCTCTCCGACCTTCACAAAAAAAGTTATTCAAGAATATCTCTTTCTCCTATGTGCTTTCATCCCTAACCCTAACCCTAACCCTTCCGAAAGTCGGAGAAGCTCAAGGATGGTACCGATCGATGCGCGCTACCCCATTTAGTGGGGGTAGAGCCTACTTGCAAGTCTCTCCGACCTTCACAAAAAAAGTTATTCAAGAATATCTCTTTCTCCTATGTGCTTTCATCCCTAACCCTAACCCTAACCCTTCCAAAAGTCGGAGAAGCTCAAGGATGGTACTGATCGATGCGCGCAACCCCATTTAGTGGGGGTAGAGCCTACTTGCAAGTCTCTCCGACCTTCACAAAAAAAGTTATTCAAGAATATCTCCTCAGATTTGGGGGAATTTCGTCGGTCGACCTCTTCCGAAGGTCGTACAAGCTCGGGGATGGTACCAATCGATCTGCAGGACCCAAATTAGTCCAGATGCAACCACTTTCCAAGTCTCTCCGACCTTCACAAAAAAAGTTATTCAAGAATATCTCTTTCTCCTATGTGCTTTCATCCCTAACCCTAACCCTAACCCTTCCGAAAGTCGGAGAAGCTCAAGGATGGTACCGATCGATGCGCGCTACCCCATTTAGTGGGGGTAGAGCCTACTTGCAAGTCTCTCCGACCTTCACAAAAAAAGTTATTCAAGAATATCTCTTTCTCCTATGTGCTTTCATCCCTAACCCTAACCCTAACCCTTCCGAAAGTCGGAGAAGCTCAAGGATGGTACCGATCGATGCGCGCTACCCCATTTAGTGGGGGTAGAGCCTACTTGCAAGTCTCTCCGACCTTCACAAAAAAAGTTATTCAAGAATATCTCCTCAGATTTGGGGGAATTTCGTCGGTCGACCTCTTCCGAAGGTCGTACAAGCTCGGGGATGGTACCAATCGATCCGCAGGACCCAAATTAGTCCAGATGCAACCACTTTCCAAGTCTCTCCGACCTTCACAAAAAAAGTTATTCAAGAATATCTCTTTCTCCTATGTGCTTTCATCCCTAACCCTAACACTAACCCTTCCGAAAGTCGGAGAAGCTCAAGGATGGTACCGATCGATGCGCGCTACCCCATTTAGTGGGGGTAGAGCCTACTTGCAAGTCTCTCCGACCTTCACAAAAAAAGTTATTCAAGAATATCTCTTTCTCCTATGTGCTTTCATCCCTAACCCTAACCCTAACCCTTCCGAAAGTCGGAGAAGCTCAAGGATGGTACCGATCGATGCGCGCTACCCCATTTAGTGGGGGTAGAGCCTACTTGCAAGTCTCTCCGACCTTCACAAAAAAAGTTATTCAAGAATATCTCTTTCTCCTATGTGCTTTCATCCCTAACCCTAACCCTAACCCTTCCGAAAGTCGGAGAAGCTCAAGGATGGTACCGATCGATGCGCGCTACCCCATTTAGTGGGGGTAGAGCCTACTTGCAAGTCTCTCCGACCTTCACAAAAAAAGTTATTCAAGAATATCTCCTCAGATTTGGGGGAATTTCGTCGGTCGACCTCTTCCGAAGGTCGTACAAGCTCGGGGATGGTACCAATCGATCCGCAGGACCCAAATTAGTCCAGATGCAACCACTTTCCAAGTCTCTCCGACCTTCACAAAAAAAGTTATTCAAGAATATCTCTTTCTCCTATGTGCTTTCATCCCTAACCCTAACACTAACCCTTCCGAAAGTCGGAGAAGCTCAAGGATGGTACCGATCGATGCGCGCTACCCCATTTAGTGGGGGTAGAGCCTACTTGCAAGTCTCTCCGACCTTCACAAAAAAAGTTATTCAAGAATATCTCTTTCTCCTATGTGCTTTCATCCCTAACCCTAACCCTAACCCTTCCGAAAGTCGGAGAAGCTCAAGGATGGTACCGATCGATGCGCGCTACCCCATTTAGTGGGGGTAGAGCCTACTTGCAAGTCTCTCCGACCTTCACAAAAAAAGTTATTCAAGAATATCTCTTTCTCCTATGTGCTTTCATCCCTAACCCTAACCCTAACCCTTCCGAAAGTCGGAGAAGCTCAAGGATGGTACCGATCGATGCGCGCTACCCCATTTAGTGGGGGTAGAGCCTACTTGCAAGTCTCTCCGACCTTCACAAAAAAAGTTATTCAAGAATATCTCTTTCTCCTATGTGCTTTCATCCCTAACCCTAACCCTAACCCTTCCGAAAGTCGGAGAAGCTCAAGGATGGTACCGATCGATGCGCGCTACCCCATTTAGTGGGGGTAGAGCCTACTTGCAAGTCTCTCCGACCTTCACAAAAAAAGTTATTCAAGAATATCTCTTTCTCCTATGTGCTTTCATCCCTAACCCTAACCCTAACCCTTCCGAAAGTCGGAGAAGCTCAAGGATGGTACCGATCGATGCGCGCTACCCCATTTAGTGGGGGTAGAGCCTACTTGCAAGTCTCTCCGACCTTCACAAAAAAAGTTATTCAAGAATATCTCTTTCTCCTATGTGCTTTCATCCCTAACCCTAACCCTAACCCTTCCGAAAGTCGGAGAAGCTCAAGGATGGTACCGATCGATGCGCGCTACCCCATTTAGTGGGGGTAGAGCCTACTTGCAAGTCTCTCCGACCTTCACAAAAAAAGTTATTCAAGAATATCTCTTTCTCCTATGTGCTTTCATCCCTAACCCTAACCCTAACCCTTCCGAAAGTCGGAGAAGCTCAAGGATGGTACCGATCGATGCGCGCTACCCCATTTAGTGGGGGTAGAGCCTACTTGCAAGTCTCTCCGACCTTCACAAAAAAAGTTATTCAAGAATATCTCTTTCTCCTATGTGCTTTCATCCCTAACCCTAACCCTAACCCTTCCGAAAGTCGGAGAAGCTCAAGGATGGTACCGATCGATGCGCGCTACCCCATTTAGTGGGGGTAGAGCCTACTTGAAAGTCTCTCCGACCTTCACAAAAAAAGTTATTCAAGAATATCTCTTTCTCCTATGTGCTTTCATCCCTAACCCTAACCCTAACCCTTCCGAAAGTCGGAGAAGCTCAAGGATGGTACTGATCGATGCGCGCAACCCCATTTAGTGGGGGTAGAGCCTACTTGCAAGTCTCTCCGACCTTCACAAAAAAAGTTATTCAAGAATATCTCCTCAGATTTGGGGGAATTTCGTCGGTCGACCTCTTCCGAAGGTCGTACAAGCTCGGGGATGGTACCAATCGATCCGCAGGACCCAAATTAGTCCAGATGCAACCACTTTCCAAGTCTCTCCGACCTTCACAAAAAAAGTTATTCAAGAATATCTCTTTCTCCTATGTGCTTTCATCCCTAACCCTAACCCTAACCCTTCCGAAAGTCGGAGAAGCTCAAGGATGGTACCGATCGATGCGCGCTACCCCATTTAGTGGGGGTAGAGCCTACTTGCAAGTCTCTCCGACCTTCACAAAAAAAGTTATTCAAGAATATCTCTTTCTCCTATGTGCTTTCATCCCTAACCCTAACCCTAACCCTTCCGAAAGTCGGAGAAGCTCAAAGATGGTACCGATCGATGCGCGCTACCCCATTTAGTGGGGGTAGAGCCTACTTGCAAGTCTCTCCGACCTTCACAAAAAAAGTTATTCAAGAATATCTCTTTCTCCTATGTGCTTTCATCCCTAACCCTAACCCTAACCCATCCGAAAGTCGGAGAAGCTCAAGGATGGTACCGATCGATGCGCGCTACCCCATTTAGTGGGGGTAGAGCCTACTTGCAAGTCTCTCCGACCTTCACAAAAAAAGTTATTCAAGAATATCTCTTTCTCCTATGTGCTTTCATCCCTAACCCTAACCCTAACCCTTCCGAAAGTCGGAGAAGCTCAAGGATGGTACCGATCGATGCGCGCTACCCCATTTAGTGGGGGTAGAGCCTACTTGCAAGTCTCTCCGACCTTCACAAAAAAAGTTATTCAAGAATATCTCTTTCTCCTATGTGCTTTCATCCCTAACCCTAACCCTAACCCTTCCGAAAGTCGGAGAAGCTCAAGGATGGTACCGATCGATGCGCGCTACCCCATTTAGTGGGGGTAGAGCCTACTTGAAAGTCTCTCCGACCTTCACAAAAAAAGTTATTCAAGAATATCTCTTTCTCCTATGTGCTTTCATCCCTAACCCTAACCCTAACCCTTCCGAAAGTCGGAGAAGCTCAAGGATGGTACTGATCGATGCGCGCAACCCCATTTAGTGGGGGTAGAGCCTACTTGCAAGTCTCTCCGACCTTCACAAAAAAAGTTATTCAAGAATATCTCCTCAGATTTGGGGGAATTTCGTCGGTCGACCTCTTCCGAAGGTCGTACAAGCTCGGGGATGGTACCAATCGATCCGCAGGACCCAAATTAGTCCAGATGCAACCACTTTCCAAGTCTCTCCGACCTTCACAAAAAAAGTTATTCAAGAATATCTCTTTCTCCTATGTGCTTTCATCCCTAACCCTAACCCTAACCCTTCCGAAAGTCGGAGAAGCTCAAGGATGGTACCGATCGATGCGCGCTACCCCATTTAGTGGGGGTAGAGCCTACTTGCAAGTCTCTCCGACCTTCACAAAAAAAGTTATTCAAGAATATCTCTTTCTCCTATGTGCTTTCATCCCTAACCCTAACCCTAACCCTTCCGAAAGTCGGAGAAGCTCAAAGATGGTACCGATCGATGCGCGCTACCCCATTTAGTGGGGGTAGAGCCTACTTGCAAGTCTCTCCGACCTTCACAAAAAAAGTTATTCAAGAATATCTCTTTCTCCTATGTGCTTTCATCCCTAACCCTAACCCTAACCCTTCCGAAAGTCGGAGAAGCTCAAGGATGGTACCGATCGATGCGCGCTACCCCATTTAGTGGGGGTAGAGCCTACTTGCAAGTCTCTCCGACCTTCACAAAAAAAGTTATTCAAGAATATCTCTTTCTCCTATGTGCTTTCATCCCTAACCCTAACCCTAACCCTTCCGAAAGTCGGAGAAGCTCAAGGATGGTACCGATCGATGCGCGCTACCCCATTTAGTGGGGGTAGAGCCTACTTGCAAGTCTCTCCGACCTTCACAAAAAAAGTTATTCAAGAATATCTCTTTCTCCTATGTGCTTTCATCCCTAACCCTAACCCTAACCCTTCCGAAAGTCGGAGAAGCTCAAGGATGGTACCGATCGATGCGCGCTACCCCATTTAGTGGGGGTAGAGCCTACTTGCAAGTCTCTCCGACCTTCACAAAAAAAGTTATTCAAGAATATCTCTTTCTCCTATGTGCTTTCATCCCTAACCCTAACCCTAACCCTTCCGAAAGTCGGAGAAGCTCAAGGATGGTACCGATCGATGCGCGCTACCCCATTTAGTGGGGGTAGAGCCTACTTGCAAGTCTCTCCGACCTTCACAAAAAAAGTTATTCAAGAATATCTCTTTCTCCTATGTGCTTTCATCCCTAACCCTAACCCTAACCCTTCCGAAAGTCGGAGAAGCTCAAGGATGGTACCGATCGATGCGCGCTACCCCATTTAGTGGGGGTAGAGCCTACTTGCAAGTCTCTCCGACCTTCACAAAAAAAGTTATTCAAGAATATCTCTTTCTCCTATGTGCTTTCATCCCTAACCCTAACCCTAACCCTTCCAAAAGTCGGAGAAGCTCAAGGATGGTACTGATCGATGCGCGCAACCCCATTTAGTGGGGGTAGAGCCTACTTGCAAGTCTCTCCGACCTTCACAAAAAAAGTTATTCAAGAATATCTCCTCAGATTTGGGGGAATTTCGTCGGTCGACCTCTTCCGAAGGTCGTACAAGCTAGGGGATGGTACCAATCGATCTGCAGGACCCAAATTAGTCCAGATGCAACCACTTTCCAAGTCTCTCCGACCTTCACAAAAAAAGTTATTCAAGAATATCTCTTTCTCCTATGTGCTTTCATCCCTAACCCTAACCCTAACCCTTCCGAAAGTCGGAGAAGCTCAAGGATGGTACCGATCGATGCGCGCTACCCCATTTAGTGGAGGTAGAGCCTACTTGCAAGTCTCTCCGACCTTCACAAAAAAAGTTATTCAAGAATATCTCTTTCTCCTATGTGCTTTCATCCCTAACCCTAACCCTAACCCTTCCGAAAGTCGGAGAAGCTCAAGGATGGTACCGATCGATGCGGGCTACCCCATTTAGTGGGGGTAGAGCCTACTTGCAAGTCTCTCCGACCTTCACAAAAAAAGTTATTCAAGAATATCTCTTTCTCCTATGTGCTTTCATCCCTAACCCTAACCCTAACCCTTCCGAAAGTCGGAGAAGCTCAAGGATGGTACCGATCGATGCGCGCTACCCCATTTAGTGGGGGTAGAGCCTACTTGCAAGTCTCTCCGACCTTCACAAAAAAAGTTATTCAAGAATATCTCTTTCTCCTATGTGCTTTCATCCCTAACCCTAACCCTTCCAAAAGTCGGAGAAGCTCAAGGATGGTACTGATCGATGCGCGCAACCCCATTTAGTGGGGGTAGAGCCTACTTGCAAGTCTCTCCGACCTTCACAAAAAAAGTTATTCAAGAATATCTCCTCAGATTTGGGGGAATTTCGTCGGTCGACCTCTTCCAAAGGTCGTACAAGCTCGGGGATGGTACCAATCGATCTGCAGGACCCAAATTAGTCCAGATGCAACCACTTTCCAAGTCTCTCCGACCTTCACAAAAAAAGTTATTCAAGAATATCTCTTTCTCCTATGTGCTTTCATCCCTAACCCTAACCCTAACCCTTCCGAAAGTCGGAGAAGCTCAAGGATGGTACCGATCGATGCGCGCTACCCCATTTAGTGGGGGTAGAGCCTACTTGCAAGTCTCTCCGACCTTCACAAAAAAAGTTATTCAAGAATATCTCTTTCTCCTATGTGCTTTCATCCCTAACCCTAACCCTAACCCTTCCGAAAGTCGGAGAAGCTCAAGGATGGTACCGATCGATGCGCGCTACCCCATTTAGTGGGGGTAGAGCCTACTTGCAAGTCTCTCCGACCTTCACAAAAAAAGTTATTCAAGAATATCTCCTCAGATTTGGGGGAATTTCGTCGGTCGACCTCTTCCGAAGGTCGTACAAGCTCGGGGATGGTACCAATCGATCCGCAGGACCCAAATTAGTCCAGATGCAACCACTTTCCAAGTCTCTCCGACCTTCACAAAAAAAGTTATTCAAGAATATCTCTTTCTCCTATGTGCTTTCATCCCTAACCCTAACCCTAACCCTTCCGAAAGTCGGAGAAGCTCAAGGATGGTACCGATCGATGCGCGCTACCCCATTTAGTGGGGGTAGAGCCTACTTGCAAGTCTCTCCGACCTTCACAAAAAAAGTTATTCAAGAATATCTCTTTCTCCTATGTGCTTTCATCCCTAACCCTAACCCTAACCCTTCCGAAAGTCGGAGAAGCTCAAGGATGGTACCGATCGATGCGCGTTACCCCATTTAGTGGGGGTAGAGCCTACTTGCAAGTCTCTCCGACCTTCACAAAAAAAGTTATTCAAGAATATCTCTTTCTCCTATGTGCTTTCATCCCTAACCCTAACCCTAACCCTTCCGAAAGTCGGAGAAGCTCAAGGATGGTACCGATCGATGCGCGCTACCCCATTTAGTGGGGGTAGAGCCTACTTGCAAGTCTCTCCGACCTTCACAAAAAAAGTTATTCAAGAATATCTCCTCAGATTTGGGGGAATTTCGTCGGTCGACCTCTTCCAAAGGTCGTACAAGCTCGGGGATGGTACCAATCGATCTGCAGGACCCAAATTAGTCCAGATGCAACCACTTTCCAAGTCTCTCCGACCTTCACAAAAAAAGTTATTCAAGAATATCTCTTTCTCCTATGTGCTTTCATCCCTAACCCTAACCCTAACCCTTCCGAAAGTCGGAGAAGCTCAAGGATGGTACCGATCGATGCGCGCTACCCCATTTAGTGGGGGTAGAGCCTACTTGCAAGTCTCTCCGACCTTCACAAAAAAAGTTATTCAAGAATATCTCTTTCTCCTATGTGCTTTCATCCCTAACCCTAACCCTAACCCTTCCGAAAGTCGGAGAAGCTCAAGGATGGTACCGATCGATGCGCGCTACCCCATTTAGTGGGGGTAGAGCCTACTTGCAAGTCTCTCCGACCTTCACAAAAAAAGTTATTCAAGAATATCTCCTCAGATTTGGGGGAATTTCGTCGGTCGACCTCTTCCGAAGGTCGTACAAGCTCGGGGATGGTACCAATCGATCCGCAGGACCCAAATTAGTCCAGATGCAACCACTTTCCAAGTCTCTCCGACCTTCACAAAAAAAGTTATTCAAGAATATCTCTTTCTCCTATGTGCTTTCATCCCTAACCCTAACCCTAACCCTTCCGAAAGTCGGAGAAGCTCAAGGATGGTACCGATCGATGCGCGCTACCCCATTTAGTGGGGGTAGAGCCTACTTGCAAGTCTCTCCGACCTTCACAAAAAAAGTTATTCAAGAATATCTCTTTCTCCTATGTGCTTTCATCCCTAACCCTAACCCTAACCCTTCCGAAAGTCGGAGAAGCTCAAGGATGGTACCGATCGATGCGCGTTACCCCATTTAGTGGGGGTAGAGCCTACTTGCAAGTCTCTCCGACCTTCACAAAAAAAGTTATTCAAGAATATCTCTTTCTCCTATGTGCTTTCATCCCTAACCCTAACCCTAACCCTTCCGAAAGTCGGAGAAGCTCAAGGATGGTACCGATCGATGCGCGCTACCCCATTTAGTGGGGGTAGAGCCTACTTGCAAGTCTCTCCGACCTTCACAAAAAAAGTTATTCAAGAATATCTCTTTCTCCTATGTGCTTTCATCCCTAACCCTAACCCTAACCCTTCCGAAAGTCGGAGAAGCTCAAGGATGGTACCGATCGATGCGCGCTACCCCATTTAGTGGGGGTAGAGCCTACTTGCAAGTCTCTCCGACCTTCACAAAAAAAGTTATTCAAGAATATCTCTTTCTCCTATGTGCTTTCATCCCTAACCCTAACCCTAACCCTTCCGAAAGTCGGAGAAGCTCAAGGATGGTACCGATCGATGCGCGCTACCCCATTTAGTGGGGGTAGAGCCTACTTGCAAGTCTCTCCGACCTTCACAAAAAAAGTTATTCAAGAATATCTCTTTCTCCTATGTGCTTTCATCCCTAACCCTAACCCTAACCCTTCCGAAAGTCGGAGAAGCTCAAGGATAGTACCGATCGATGCGCGCTACCCCATTTAGTGGGGGTAGAGCCTACTTGCAAGTCTCTCCGACCTTCACAAAAAAAGTTATTCAAGAATATCTCTTTCTCCTATGTGCTTTCATCCCTAACCCTAACCCTAACCCTTCCGAAAGTCGGAGAAGCTCAAGGATGGTACTGATCGATGCGCGCAACCCCATTTAGTGGGGGTAGAGCCTACTTGCAAGTCTCTCCGACCTTCACAAAAAAAGTTATTCAAGAATATCTCCTCAGATTTGGGGGAATTTCGTCGGTCGACCTCTTCCGAAGGTCGTACAAGCTCGGGGATGGTACCAATCGATCCGCAGGACCCAAATTAGTCCAGATGCAACCACTTTCCAAGTCTCTCCGACCTTCACAAAAAAAGTTATTCAAGAATATCTCTTTCTCCTATGTGCTTTCATCCCTAACCCTAACCCTAACCCTTCCGAAAGTCGGAGAAGCTCAAGGATGGTACCGATCGATGCGCGCTACCCCATTTAGTGGGGGTAGAGCCTACTTGCAAGTCTTTCCGACCTTCACAAAAAAAGTTATTCAAGAATATCTCTTTCTCCTATGTGCTTTCATCCCTAACCCTAACCCTAACCCTTCCGAAAGTCGGAGAAGCTCAAGGATGGTACCGATCGATGCGCGCTACCCCATTTAGTGGGGGTAGAGCCTATTTGCAAGTCTCTCCGACCTTCACAAAAAAAGTTATTCAAGAATATCTCTTTCTCCTATGTGCTTTCATCCCTAACCCTAACCCTAACCCTTCCGAAAGTCGGAGAAGCTCAAGGATGGTACCGATCGATGCGCGCTACCCCATTTAGTGGGGGTAGAGCCTACTTGCAAGTCTCTCCGACCTTCACAAAAAAAGTTATTCAAGAATATCTCTTTCTCCTATGTGCTTTCATCCCTAACCCTAACCCTAACCCTTCCGAAAGTCGGAGAAGCTCAAGGATGGTACTGATCGATGCGCGCAACCCCATTTAGTGGGGGTAGAGCCTACTTGCAAGTCTCTCCGACCTTCACAAAAAAAGTTATTCAAGAATATCTCCTCAGATTTGGGGGAATTTCGTCGGTCGACCTCTTCCGAAGGTCGTACAAGCTCGGGGATGGTACCAATCGATCCGCAGGACCCAAATTAGTCCAGATGCAACCACTTTCCAAGTCTCTCCGACCTTCACAAAAAAAGTTATTCAAGAATATCTCTTTCTCCTATGTGCTTTCATCCCTAACCCTAACCCTAACCCTTCCGAAAGTCGGAGAAGCTCAAGGATGGTACCGATCGATGCGCGCTACCCCATTTAGTGGGGGTAGAGCCTACTTGCAAGTCTCTCCGACCTTCACAAAAAAAGTTATTCAAGAATATCTCTTTCTCCTATGTGCTTTCATCCCTAACCCTAACCCTAACCCTTCCGAAAGTCGGAGAAGCTCAAGGATGGTACCGATCGATGCGCGCAACCCCATTTAGTGGGGGTAGAGCCTACTTGCAAGTCTCTCCGACCTTCACAAAAAAGGTTATTCAAGAATATCTCCTCAGATTTGGGGGAATTTCGTCGGTCGACCTCTTCCGAAGGTCGTACAAGCTCGGGGATGGTACCAATCGATCCGCAGGACCCAAATTAGTCCAGATGCAACCACTTTCCAAGTCTCTCCGACCTTCACAAAAAAAGTTATTCAAGAATATCTCTTTCTCCTATGTGCTTTCATCCCTAACCCTAACCCTAACCCTTCCGAAAGTCGGAGAAGCTCAAGGATGGTACCGATCGATGCGCGCTACCCCATTTAGTGGGGGTAGAGCCTACTTGCAAGTCTCTCCAACCTTCACAAAAAAAGTTATTCAAGAATATCTCCTCAGATTTGGGGGAATTTCGTCGGTCGACCTCTTCCGAAGGTCGTACAAGCTCGGGGATGGTACCAATCGATCCGCAGGACCCAAATTAGTCCAGATGCAACCACTTTCCAAGTCTCTCCGACCTTCACAAAAAAAGTTATTCAAGAATATCTCTTTCTCCTATGTGCTTTCATCCCTAACCCTAACCCTAACCCTTCCGAAAGTCGGAGAAGCTCAAGGATGGTACCGATCGATGCGCGCTACCCCATTTAGTGGGGGTAGAGCCTACTTGCAAGTCTCTCCGACCTTCACAAAAAAAGTTATTCAAGAATATCTCTTTCTCCTATGTGCTTTCATCCCTAACCCTAACCCTAACCCTTCCGAAAGTCGGAGAAGCTCAAGGATGGTACCGATCGATGCGCGCTACCCCATTTAGTGGGGGTAGAGCCTACTTGCAAGTCTCTCCGACCTTCACAAAAAAAGTTATTCAAGAATATCTCTTTCTCCTATGTGCTTTCATCCCTAACCCTAACCCTAACCCTTCCGAAAGTCGGAGAAGCTCAAGGATGGTACCGATCGATGCGCGCTACCCCATTTAGTGGGGGTAGAGCCTACTTGCAAGTCTCTCCGACCTTCACAAAAAAAGTTATTCAAGAATATCTCTTTCTCCTATGTGCTTTCATCCCTAACCCTAACCCTAACCCTTCCAAAAGTCGGAGAAGCTCAAGGATGGTACTGATCGATGCGCGCAACCCCATTTAGTGGGGGTAGAGCCTACTTGCAAGTCTCTCCGACCTTCACAAAAAAAGTTATTCAAGAATATCTCCTCAGATTTGGGGGAATTTCGTCGGTCGACCTCTTCCGAAGGTCGTACAAGCTAGGGGATGGTACCAATCGATCTGCAGGACCCAAATTAGTCCAGATGCAACCACTTTCCAAGTCTCTCCGACCTTCACAAAAAAAGTTATTCAAGAATATCTCTTTCTCCTATGTGCTTTCATCCCTAACCCTAACCCTAACCCTTCCGAAAGTCGGAGAAGCTCAAGGATGGTACCGATCGATGCGCGCTACCCCATTTAGTGGAGGTAGAGCCTACTTGCAAGTCTCTCCGACCTTCACAAAAAAAGTTATTCAAGAATATCTCTTTCTCCTATGTGCTTTCATCCCTAACCCTAACCCTAACCCTTCCGAAAGTCGGAGAAGCTCAAGGATGGTACCGATCGATGCGGGCTACCCCATTTAGTGGGGGTAGAGCCTACTTGCAAGTCTCTCCGACCTTCACAAAAAAAGTTATTCAAGAATATCTCTTTCTCCTATGTGCTTTCATCCCTAACCCTAACCCTAACCCTTCCGAAAGTCGGAGAAGCTCAAGGATGGTACCGATCGATGCGCGCTACCCCATTTAGTGGGGGTAGAGCCTACTTGCAAGTCTCTCCGACCTTCACAAAAAAAGTTATTCAAGAATATCTCTTTCTCCTATGTGCTTTCATCCCTAACCCTAACCCTTCCAAAAGTCGGAGAAGCTCAAGGATGGTACTGATCGATGCGCGCAACCCCATTTAGTGGGGGTAGAGCCTACTTGCAAGTCTCTCCGACCTTCACAAAAAAAGTTATTCAAGAATATCTCCTCAGATTTGGGGGAATTTCGTCGGTCGACCTCTTCCAAAGGTCGTACAAGCTCGGGGATGGTACCAATCGATCTGCAGGACCCAAATTAGTCCAGATGCAACCACTTTCCAAGTCTCTCCGACCTTCACAAAAAAAGTTATTCAAGAATATCTCTTTCTCCTATGTGCTTTCATCCCTAACCCTAACCCTAACCCTTCCGAAAGTCGGAGAAGCTCAAGGATGGTACCGATCGATGCGCGCTACCCCATTTAGTGGGGGTAGAGCCTACTTGCAAGTCTCTCCGACCTTCACAAAAAAAGTTATTCAAGAATATCTCTTTCTCCTATGTGCTTTCATCCCTAACCCTAACCCTAACCCTTCCGAAAGTCGGAGAAGCTCAAGGATGGTACCGATCGATGCGCGCTACCCCATTTAGTGGGGGTAGAGCCTACTTGCAAGTCTCTCCGACCTTCACAAAAAAAGTTATTCAAGAATATCTCCTCAGATTTGGGGGAATTTCGTCGGTCGACCTCTTCCGAAGGTCGTACAAGCTCGGGGATGGTACCAATCGATCCGCAGGACCCAAATTAGTCCAGATGCAACCACTTTCCAAGTCTCTCCGACCTTCACAAAAAAAGTTATTCAAGAATATCTCTTTCTCCTATGTGCTTTCATCCCTAACCCTAACCCTAACCCTTCCGAAAGTCGGAGAAGCTCAAGGATGGTACCGATCGATGCGCGCTACCCCATTTAGTGGGGGTAGAGCCTACTTGCAAGTCTCTCCGACCTTCACAAAAAAAGTTATTCAAGAATATCTCTTTCTCCTATGTGCTTTCATCCCTAACCCTAACCCTAACCCTTCCGAAAGTCGGAGAAGCTCAAGGATGGTACCGATCGATGCGCGTTACCCCATTTAGTGGGGGTAGAGCCTACTTGCAAGTCTCTCCGACCTTCACAAAAAAAGTTATTCAAGAATATCTCTTTCTCCTATGTGCTTTCATCCCTAACCCTAACCCTAACCCTTCCGAAAGTCGGAGAAGCTCAAGGATGGTACCGATCGATGCGCGCTACCCCATTTAGTGGGGGTAGAGCCTACTTGCAAGTCTCTCCGACCTTCACAAAAAAAGTTATTCAAGAATATCTCCTCAGATTTGGGGGAATTTCGTCGGTCGACCTCTTCCAAAGGTCGTACAAGCTCGGGGATGGTACCAATCGATCTGCAGGACCCAAATTAGTCCAGATGCAACCACTTTCCAAGTCTCTCCGACCTTCACAAAAAAAGTTATTCAAGAATATCTCTTTCTCCTATGTGCTTTCATCCCTAACCCTAACCCTAACCCTTCCGAAAGTCGGAGAAGCTCAAGGATGGTACCGATCGATGCGCGCTACCCCATTTAGTGGGGGTAGAGCCTACTTGCAAGTCTCTCCGACCTTCACAAAAAAAGTTATTCAAGAATATCTCTTTCTCCTATGTGCTTTCATCCCTAACCCTAACCCTAACCCTTCCGAAAGTCGGAGAAGCTCAAGGATGGTACCGATCGATGCGCGCTACCCCATTTAGTGGGGGTAGAGCCTACTTGCAAGTCTCTCCGACCTTCACAAAAAAAGTTATTCAAGAATATCTCCTCAGATTTGGGGGAATTTCGTCGGTCGACCTCTTCCGAAGGTCGTACAAGCTCGGGGATGGTACCAATCGATCCGCAGGACCCAAATTAGTCCAGATGCAACCACTTTCCAAGTCTCTCCGACCTTCACAAAAAAAGTTATTCAAGAATATCTCTTTCTCCTATGTGCTTTCATCCCTAACCCTAACCCTAACCCTTCCGAAAGTCGGAGAAGCTCAAGGATGGTACCGATCGATGCGCGCTACCCCATTTAGTGGGGGTAGAGCCTACTTGCAAGTCTCTCCGACCTTCACAAAAAAAGTTATTCAAGAATATCTCTTTCTCCTATGTGCTTTCATCCCTAACCCTAACCCTAACCCTTCCGAAAGTCGGAGAAGCTCAAGGATGGTACCGATCGATGCGCGTTACCCCATTTAGTGGGGGTAGAGCCTACTTGCAAGTCTCTCCGACCTTCACAAAAAAAGTTATTCAAGAATATCTCTTTCTCCTATGTGCTTTCATCCCTAACCCTAACCCTAACCCTTCCGAAAGTCGGAGAAGCTCAAGGATGGTACCGATCGATGCGCGCTACCCCATTTAGTGGGGGTAGAGCCTACTTGCAAGTCTCTCCGACCTTCACAAAAAAAGTTATTCAAGAATATCTCTTTCTCCTATGTGCTTTCATCCCTAACCCTAACCCTAACCCTTCCGAAAGTCGGAGAAGCTCAAGGATGGTACCGATCGATGCGCGCTACCCCATTTAGTGGGGGTAGAGCCTACTTGCAAGTCTCTCCGACCTTCACAAAAAAAGTTATTCAAGAATATCTCTTTCTCCTATGTGCTTTCATCCCTAACCCTAACCCTAACCCTTCCGAAAGTCGGAGAAGCTCAAGGATGGTACCGATCGATGCGCGCTACCCCATTTAGTGGGGGTAGAGCCTACTTGCAAGTCTCTCCGACCTTCACAAAAAAAGTTATTCAAGAATATCTCTTTCTCCTATGTGCTTTCATCCCTAACCCTAACCCTAACCCTTCCGAAAGTCGGAGAAGCTCAAGGATAGTACCGATCGATGCGCGCTACCCCATTTAGTGGGGGTAGAGCCTACTTGCAAGTCTCTCCGACCTTCACAAAAAAAGTTATTCAAGAATATCTCTTTCTCCTATGTGCTTTCATCCCTAACCCTAACCCTAACCCTTCCGAAAGTCGGAGAAGCTCAAGGATGGTACTGATCGATGCGCGCAACCCCATTTAGTGGGGGTAGAGCCTACTTGCAAGTCTCTCCGACCTTCACAAAAAAAGTTATTCAAGAATATCTCCTCAGATTTGGGGGAATTTCGTCGGTCGACCTCTTCCGAAGGTCGTACAAGCTCGGGGATGGTACCAATCGATCCGCAGGACCCAAATTAGTCCAGATGCAACCACTTTCCAAGTCTCTCCGACCTTCACAAAAAAAGTTATTCAAGAATATCTCTTTCTCCTATGTGCTTTCATCCCTAACCCTAACCCTTCCGAAAGTCGGAGAAGCTCAAGGATGGTACCGATCGATGCGCGCTACCCCATTTAGTGGGGGTAGAGCCTACTTGCAAGTCTTTCCGACCTTCACAAAAAAAGTTATTCAAGAATATCTCTTTCTCCTATGTGCTTTCATCCCTAACCCTAACCCTAACCCTTCCGAAAGTCGGAGAAGCTCAAGGATGGTACCGATCGATGCGCGCTACCCCATTTAGTGGGGGTAGAGCCTATTTGCAAGTCTCTCCGACCTTCACAAAAAAAGTTATTCAAGAATATCTCTTTCTCCTATGTGCTTTCATCCCTAACCCTAACCCTAACCCTTCCGAAAGTCGGAGAAGCTCAAGGATGGTACCGATCGATGCGCGCTACCCCATTTAGTGGGGGTAGAGCCTACTTGCAAGTCTCTCCGACCTTCACAAAAAAAGTTATTCAAGAATATCTCTTTCTCCTATGTGCTTTCATCCCTAACCCTAACCCTAACCCTTCCGAAAGTCGGAGAAGCTCAAGGATGGTACTGATCGATGCGCGCAACCCCATTTAGTGGGGGTAGAGCCTACTTGCAAGTCTCTCCGACCTTCACAAAAAAAGTTATTCAAGAATATCTCCTCAGATTTGGGGGAATTTCGTCGGTCGACCTCTTCCGAAGGTCGTACAAGCTCGGGGATGGTACCAATCGATCCGCAGGACCCAAATTAGTCCAGATGCAACCACTTTCCAAGTCTCTCCGACCTTCACAAAAAAAGTTATTCAAGAATATCTCTTTCTCCTATGTGCTTTCATCCCTAACCCTAACCCTAACCCTTCCGAAAGTCGGAGAAGCTCAAGGATGGTACCGATCGATGCGCGCTACCCCATTTAGTGGGGGTAGAGCCTACTTGCAAGTCTCTCCGACCTTCACAAAAAAAGTTATTCAAGAATATCTCTTTCTCCTATGTGCTTTCATCCCTAACCCTAACCCTAACCCTTCCGAAAGTCGGAGAAGCTCAAGGATGGTACCGATCGATGCGCGCAACCCCATTTAGTGGGGGTAGAGCCTACTTGCAAGTCTCTCCGACCTTCACAAAAAAGGTTATTCAAGAATATCTCCTCAGATTTGGGGGAATTTCGTCGGTCGACCTCTTCCGAAGGTCGTACAAGCTCGGGGATGGTACCAATCGATCCGCAGGACCCAAATTAGTCCAGATGCAACCACTTTCCAAGTCTCTCCGACCTTCACAAAAAAAGTTATTCAAGAATATCTCTTTCTCCTATGTGCTTTCATCCCTAACCCTAACCCTAACCCTTCCGAAAGTCGGAGAAGCTCAAGGATGGTACCGATCGATGCGCGCTACCCCATTTAGTGGGGGTAGAGCCTACTTGCAAGTCTCTCCAACCTTCACAAAAAAAGTTATTCAAGAATATCTCCTCAGATTTGGGGGAATTTCGTCGGTCGACCTCTTCCGAAGGTCGTACAAGCTCGGGGATGGTACCAATCGATCCGCAGGACCCAAATTAGTCCAGATGCAACCACTTTCCAAGTCTCTCCGACCTTCACAAAAAAAGTTATTCAAGAATATCTCTTTCTCCTATGTGCTTTCATCCCTAACCCTAACCCTAACCCTTCCGAAAGTCGGAGAAGCTCAAGGATGGTACCGATCGATGCGCGCTACCCCATTTAGTGGGGGTAGAGCCTACTTGCAAGTCTCTCCGACCTTCACAAAAAAAGTTATTCAAGAATATCTCTTTCTCCTATGTGCTTTCATCCCTAACCCTAACCCTAACCCTTCCGAAAGTCGGAGAAGCTCAAGGATGGTACCGATCGATGCGCGCTACCCCATTTAGTGGGGGTAGAGCCTACTTGCAAGTCTCTCCGACCTTCACAAAAAAAGTTATTCAAGAATATCTCTTTCTCCTATGTGCTTTCATCCCTAACCCTAACCCTAACCCTTCCGAAAGTCGGAGAAGCTCAAGGATGGTACCGATCGATGCGCGCTACCCCATTTAGTGGGGGTAGAGCCTACTTGCAAGTCTTTCCGACCTTCACAAAAAAAGTTATTCAAGAATATCTCTTTCTCCTATGTGCTTTCATCCCTAACCCTAACCCTAACCCTTCCAAAAGTCGGAGAAGCTCAAGGATGGTACTGATCGATGCGCGCAACCCCATTTAGTGGGGGTAGAGCCTACTTGCAAGTCTCTCCGACCTTCACAAAAAAAGTTATTCAAGAATATCTCCTCAGATTTGGGGGAATTTCGTCGGTCGACCTCTTCCGAAGGTCGTACAAGCTCGGGGATGGTACCAATCGATCTGCAGGACCCAAATTAGTCCAGATGCAACCACTTTCCAAGTCTCTCCGACCTTCACAAAAAAAGTTATTCAAGAATATCTCTTTCTCCTATGTGCTTTCATCCCTAACCCTAACCCTAACCCTTCCGAAAGTCGGAGAAGCTCAAGGATGGTACCGATCGATGCGCGCTACCCCATTTAGTGGGGGTAGAGCCTACTTGCAAGTCTCTCCGACCTTCACAAAAAAAGTTATTCAAGAATATCTCTTTCTCCTATGTGCTTTCATCCCTAACCCTAACCCTAACCCTTCCGAAAGTCGGAGAAGCTCAAGGATGGTACCGATCGATGCGCGCTACCCCATTTAGTGGGGGTAGAGCCTACTTGCAAGTCTCTCCGACCTTCACAAAAAAAGTTATTCAAGAATATCTCCTCAGATTTGGGGGAATTTCGTCGGTCGACCTCTTCCAAAGGTCGTACAAGCTCGGGGATGGTACCAATCGATCCGCAGGACCCAAATTAGTCCAGATGCAACCACTTTCCAAGTCTCTCCGACCTTCACAAAAAAAGTTATTCAAGAATATCTCTTTCTCCTATGTGCTTTCATCCCTAACCCTAACCCTTCCGAAAGTCGGAGAAGCTCAAGGATGGTACCGATCGATGCGCGCTACCCCATTTAGTGGGGGTATAGCCTACTTGCAAGTCTCTCCGACCTTCACAAAAAAAGTTATTCAAGAATATCTCTTTCTCCTATGTGCTTTCATCCCTAACCCTAACCCTAACCCTTCCGAAAGTCGGAGAAGCTCAAGGATGGTACCGATCGATGCGCGCAACCCCATTTAGTGGGGGTAGAGCCTACTTGCAAGTCTCTCCGACCTTCACAAAAAAGGTTATTCAAGAATATCTCCTCAGATTTGGGGGAATTTCGTCGGTCGACCTCTTCCGAAGGTCGTACAAGCTCGGGGATGGTACCAATCGATCCGCAGGACCCAAATTAGTCCAGATGCAACCACTTTCCAAGTCTCTCCGACCTTCACAAAAAAAGTTATTCAAGAATATCTCTTTCTCCTATGTGCTTTCATCCCTAACCCTAGCCCTAACCCTTCCGAAAGTCGGAGAAGCTCAAGGATGGTACCGATCGATGCGCGTTACCCCATTTAGTGGGGGTAGAGCCTACTTGCAAGTCTCTCCGACCTTCACAAAAAAAGTTATTCAAGAATATCTCCTCAGATTTGGGGGAATTTCGTCGGTCGACCTCTTCCGAAGGTCGTACAAGCTCGGGGATGGTACCAATCGATCCGCAGGACCCAAATTAGTCCAGATGCAATCACTTTCCAAGTCTCTCCGACCTTCACAAAAAAAGTTATTCAAGAATATCTCTTTCTCCTATGTGCTTTCATCCCTAACCCTAACCCTAACCCTTCCGAAAGTCGGAGAAGCTCAAGGATGGTACCGATCGATGCGCGCTACCCCATTTAGTGGGGGTAGAGCCTACTTGCAAGTCTCTCCGACCTTCACAAAAAAAGTTATTCAAGAATATCTCTTTCTCCTATGTGCTTTCATCCCTAACCCTAACCCTAACCCTTCCGAAAGTCGGAGAAGCTCAAGGATGGTACCGATCGATGCGCGCTACCCCATTTAGTGGGGGTAGAGCCTACTTGCAAGTCTCTCCGACCTTCACAAAAAAAGTTATTCAAGAATATCTCTTTCTCCTATGTGCTTTCATCCCTAACCCTAACCCTAACCCTTCCGAAAGTCGGAGAAGCTCAAGGATGGTACCGATCGATGCGCGCTACCCCATTTAGTGGGGGTAGAGCCTACTTGCAAGTCTCTCCGACCTTCACAAAAAAAGTTATTCAAGAATATCTCTTTCTCCTATGTGCTTTCATCCCTAACCCTAACCCTAACCCTTCCGAAAGTCGGAGAAGCTCAAGGATGGTACCGATCGATGCGCGCAACCCCATTTAGTGGGGGTAGAGCCTACTTGCAAGTCTCTCCGACCTTCACAAAAAAGGTTATTCAAGAATATCTCCTCAGATTTGGGGGAATTTCGTCGGTCGACCTCTTCCGAAGGTCGTACAAGCTCGGGGATGGTACCAATCGATCCGCAGGACCCAAATTAGTCCAGATGCAACCACTTTCCAAGTCTCTCCGACCTTCACAAAAAAAGTTATTCAAGAATATCTCTTTCTCCTATGTGCTTTCATCCCTAACCCTAACCCTAACCCTTCCGAAAGTCGGAGAAGCTCAAGGATGGTACCGATCGATGCGCGCTACCCCATTTAGTGGGGGTAGAGCCTACTTGCAAGTCTCTCCGACCTTCACAAAAAAAGTTATTCAAGAATATCTCCTCAGATTTGGGGGAATTTCGTCGGTCGACCTCTTCCGAAGGTCGTACAAGCTCGGGGATGGTACCAATCGATCCGCAGGACCCAAATTAGTCCAGATGCAACCACTTTCCAAGTCTCTCCGACCTTCACAAAAAAAGTTATTCAAGAATATCTCTTTCTCCTATGTGCTTTCATCCCTAACCCTAACCCTAACCCTTCCGAAAGTCGGAGAAGCTCAAGGATGGTACCGATCGATGCGCGCTACCCCATTTAGTGGGGGTAGAGCCTACTTGCAAGTCTCTCCGACCTTCACAAAAAAAGTTATTCAAGAATATCTCTTTCTCCTATGTGCTTTCATCCCTAACCCTAACCCTAACCCTTCCGAAAGTCGGAGAAGCTCAAGGATGGTACCGATCGATGCGCGCTACCCCATTTAGTGGGGGTAGAGCCTACTTGCAAGTCTCTCCGACCTTCACAAAAAAAGTTATTCAAGAATATCTCTTTCTCCTATGTGCTTTCATCCCTAACCCTAACCCTAACCCTTCCGAAAGTCGGAGAAGCTCAAGGATGGTACCGATCGATGCGCGCTACCCCATTTAGTGGGGGTAGAGCCTACTTGCAAGTCTCTCCGACCTTCACAAAAAAAGTTATTCAAGAATATCTCTTTCTCCTATGTGCTTTCATCCCTAACCCTAACCCTAACCCTTCCGAAAGTCGGAGAAGCTCAAGGATGGTACCGATCGATGCGCGCTACCCCATTTAGTGGGGGTAGAGCCTACTTGCAAGTCTCTCCGACCTTCACAAAAAAAGTTATTCAAGAATATCTCTTTCTCCTATGTGCTTTCATCCCTAACCCTAACCCTAACCCTTCCGAAAGTCGGAGAAGCTCAAGGATGGTACCGATCGATGCGCGCTACCCCATTTAGTGGGGGTAGAGCCTACTTGCAAGTCTCTCCGACCTTCACAAAAAAAGTTATTCAAGAATATCTCTTTCTCCTATGTGCTTTCATCCCTAACCCTAACCCTAACCCTTCCGAAAGTCGGAGAAGCTCAAGGATGGTACCGATCGATGCGCGCTACCCCATTTAGTGGGGGTAGAGCCTACTTGCAAGTCTCTCCGACCTTCACAAAAAAAGTTATTCAAGAATATCTCCTCAGATTTGGGGGAATTTCGTCGGTCGACCTCTTTCGAAGGTCGTACAAGCTCGGGGATGGTACCAATCGATCCGCAGGACCCAAATTAGTCCAGATGCAACCACTTTCCAAGTCTCTCCGACCTTCACAAAAAAAGTTATTCAAGAATATCTCTTTCTCCTATGTGCTTTCATCCCTAACCCTAACCCTAACCCTTCCGAAAGTCGGAGAAGCTCAAGGATGGTACCGATCGATGCGCGCTACCCCATTTAGTGGGGGTAGAGCCTACTTGCAAGTCTCTCCGACCTTCACAAAAAAAGTTATTCAAGAATATCTCTTTCTCCTATGTGCTTTCATCCCTAACCCTAACCCTAACCCTTCCGAAAGTCGGAGAAGCTCAAGGATGGTACCGATCGATGCGCGCTACCCCATTTAGTGGGGGTAGAGCCTACTTGCAAGTCTCTCCGACCTTCACAAAAAAAGTTATTCAAGAATATCTCTTTCTCCTATGTGCTTTCATCCCTAACCCTAACCCTAACCCTTCCGAAAGTCGGAGAAGCTCAAGGATGGTACCGATCGATGCGCGCTACCCCATTTAGTGGGGGTAGAGCCTACTTGCAAGTCTCTCCGACCTTCACAAAAAAAGTTATTCAAGAATATCTCTTTCTCCTATGTGCTTTCATCCCTAACCCTAACCCTAACCCTTCCGAAAGTCGGAGAAGCTCAAGGATGGTACTGATCGATGCGCGCAACCCCATTTAGTGGGGGTAGAGCCTACTTGCAAGTCTCTCCGACCTTCACAAAAAAAGTTATTCAAGAATATCTCCTCAGATTTGGGGGAATTTCGTCGGTCGACCTCTTCCGAAGGTCGTACAAGCTCGGGGATGGTACCAATCGATCCGCAGGACCCAAATTAGTCCAGATGCAACCACTTTCCAAGTCTCTCCGACCTTCACAAAAAAAGTTATTCAAGAATATCTCTTTCTCCTATGTGCTTTCATCCCTAACCCTAACCCTAACCCTTCCGAAAGTCGGAGAAGCTCAAGGATGGTACCGATCGATGCGCGCTACCCCATTTAGTGGGGGTAGAGCCTACTTGCAAGTCTCTCCGACCTTCACAAAAAAAGTTATTCAAGAATATCTCTTTCTCCTATGTGCTTTCATCCCTAACCCTAACCCTAACCCTTCCGAAAGTCGGAGAAGCTCAAGGATGGTACCGATCGATGCGCGCAACCCCATTTAGTGGGAGTAGAGCCTACTTGCAAGTCTCTCCGACCTTCACAAAAAAGGTTATTCAAGAATATCTCCTCAGATTTGGGGGAATTTCGTCGGTCGACCTCTTCCGAAGGTCGTACAAGCTCGGGGATGGTACCAATCGATCCGCAGGACCCAAATTAGTCCAGATGCAACCACTTTCCAAGTCTCTCCGACCTTCACAAAAAAAGTTATTCAAGAATATCTCTTTCTCCTATGTGCTTTCATCCCTAACCCTAACCCTAACCCTTCCGAAAGTCGGAGAAGCTCAAGGATGGTACCGATCGATGCGCGCTACCCCATTTAGTGGGGGTAGAGCCTACTTGCAAGTCTCTCCGACCTTCACAAAAAAAGTTATTCAAGAATATCTCCTCAGATTTGGGGGAATTTCGTCGGTCGACCTCTTCCGAAGGTCGTACAAGCTCGGGGATGGTACCAATCGATCCGCAGGACCCAAATTAGTCCAGATGCAACCACTTTCCAAGTCTCTCCGACCTTCACAAAAAAAGTTATTCAAGAATATCTCTTTCTCCTATGTGCTTTCATCCCTAACCCTAACCCTAACCCTTCCGAAAGTCGGAGAAGCTCAAGGATGGTACCGATCGATGCGCGCTACCCCATTTAGTGGGGGTAGAGCCTACTTGCAAGTCTCTCCGACCTTCACAAAAAAAGTTATTCAAGAATATCTCTTTCTCCTATGTGCTTTCATCCCTAACCCTAACCCTAACCCTTCCGAAAGTCGGAGAAGCTCAAGGATGGTACTGATCGATGCGCGCTACCCCATTTAGTGGGGGTAGAGCCTACTTGCAAGTCTCTCCGACCTTCACAAAAAAAGTTATTCAAGAATATCTCTTTCTCCTATGTGCTTTCATCCCTAACCCTAACCCTAACCCTTCCGAAAGTCGGAGAAGCTCAAGGATGGTACCGATCGATGCGCGCTACCCCATTTAGTGGGGGTAGAGCCTACTTGCAAGTCTCTCCGACCTTCACAAAAAAAGTTATTCAAGAATATCTCTTTCTCCTATGTGCTTTCATCCCTAACCCTAACCCTAACCCTTCCAAAAGTCGGAGAAGCTCAAGGATGGTACTGATCGATGCGCGCAACCCCATTTAGTGGGGGTAGAGCCTACTTGCAAGTCTCTCCGACCTTCACAAAAAAAGTTATTCAAGAATATCTCCTCAGATTTGGGGGAATTTCGTCGGTCGACCTCTTCCGAAGGTCGTACAAGCTCGGGGATGGTACCAATCGATCTGCAGGACCCAAATTAGTCCAGATGCAACCACTTTCCAAGTCTCTCCGACCTTCACAAAAAAAGTTATTCAAGAATATCTCTTTCTCCTATGTGCTTTCATCCCTAACCCTAACCCTAACCCTTCCGAAAGTCGGAGAAGCTCATGGATGGTACCGATCGATGCGCGCTACCCCATTTAGTGGGGGTAGAGCCTACTTGCAAGTCTCTCCGACCTTCACAAAAAAAGTTATTCAAGAATATCTCTTTCTCCTATGTGCTTTCATCCCTAACCCTAACCCTAACCCTTCCGAAAGTCGGAGAAGCTCAAGGATGGTACCGATCGATGCGCGCTACCCCATTTAGTGGGGGTAGAGCCTACTTGCAAGTCTCTCCGACCTTCACAAAAAAAGTTATTCAAGAATATCTCTTTCTCCTATGTGCTTTCATCCCTAACCCTAACCCTAACCCTTCCGAAAGTCGGAGAAGCTCAAGGATGGTACCGATCGATGCGCGCTACCCCATTTAGTGGGGGTAGAGCCTACTTGCAAGTCTCTCCGACCTTCACAAAAAAAGTTATTCAAGAATATCTCTTTCTCCTATGTGCTTTCATCCCTAACCCTAACCCTAACCCTTCCAAAAGTCGGAGAAGCTCAAGGATGGTACTGATCGATGCGCGCAACCCCATTTAGTGGGGGTAGAGCCTACTTGCAAGTCTCTCCGACCTTCACAAAAAAAGTTATTCAAGAATATCTCCTCAGATTTGGGGGAATTTCGTCGGTCGACCTCTTCCGAAGGTCGTACAAGCTCGGGGATGGTACCAATCGATCTGCAGGACCCAAATTAGTCCAGATGCAACCACTTTCCAAGTCTCTCCGACCTTCACAAAAAAAGTTATTCAAGAATATCTCTTTCTCCTATGTGCTTTCATCCCTAACCCTAACCCTAACCCTTCCGAAAGTCGGAGAAGCTCAAGGATGGTACCGATCGATGCGCGCTACCCCATTTAGTGGGGGTAGAGCCTACTTGCAAGTCTCTCCGACCTTCACAAAAAAAGTTATTCAAGAATATCTCTTTCTCCTATGTGCTTTCATCCCTAACCCTAACCCTAACCCTTCCGAAAGTCGGAGAAGCTCAAGGATGGTACCGATCGATGCGCGCTACCCCATTTAGTGGGGGTAGAGCCTACTTGCAAGTCTCTCCGACCTTCACAAAAAAAGTTATTCAAGAATATCTCCTCAGATTTGGGGGAATTTCGTCGGTCGACCTCTTCCGAAGGTCGTACAAGCTCGGGGATGGTACCAATCGATCCGCAGGACCCAAATTAGTCCAGATGCAACCACTTTCCAAGTCTCTCCGACCTTCACAAAAAAAGTTATTCAAGAATATCTCTTTCTCCTATGTGCTTTCATCCCTAACCCTAACACTAACCCTTCCGAAAGTCGGAGAAGCTCAAGGATGGTACCGATCGATGCGCGCTACCCCATTTAGTGGGGGTAGAGCCTACTTGCAAGTCTCTCCGACCTTCACAAAAAAAGTTATTCAAGAATATCTCTTTCTCCTATGTGCTTTCATCCCTAACCCTAACCCTAACCCTTCCGAAAGTCGGAGAAGCTCAAGGATGGTACCGATCGATGCGCGCTACCCCATTTAGTGGGGGTAGAGCCTACTTGCAAGTCTCTCCGACCTTCACAAAAAAAGTTATTCAAGAATATCTCTTTCTCCTATGTGCTTTCATCCCTAACCCTAACCCTAACCCTTCCGAAAGTCGGAGAAGCTCAAGGATGGTACCGATCGATGCGCGCTACCCCATTTAGTGGGGGTAGAGCCTACTTGCAAGTCTCTCCGACCTTCACAAAAAAAGTTATTCAAGAATATCTCCTCAGATTTGGGGGAATTTCGTCGGTCGACCTCTTCCGAAGGTCGTACAAGCTCGGGGATGGTACCAATCGATCCGCAGGACCCAAATTAGTCCAGATGCAACCACTTTCCAAGTCTCTCCGACCTTCACAAAAAAAGTTATTCAAGAATATCTCTTTCTCCTATGTGCTTTCATCCCTAACCCTAACACTAACCCTTCCGAAAGTCGGAGAAGCTCAAGGATGGTACCGATCGATGCGCGCTACCCCATTTAGTGGGGGTAGAGCCTACTTGCAAGTCTCTCCGACCTTCACAAAAAAAGTTATTCAAGAATATCTCTTTCTCCTATGTGCTTTCATCCCTAACCCTAACCCTAACCCTTCCGAAAGTCGGAGAAGCTCAAGGATGGTACCGATCGATGCGCGCTACCCCATTTAGTGGGGGTAGAGCCTACTTGCAAGTCTCTCCGACCTTCACAAAAAAAGTTATTCAAGAATATCTCTTTCTCCTATGTGCTTTCATCCCTAACCCTAACCCTAACCCTTCCGAAAGTCGGAGAAGCTCAAGGATGGTACCGATCGATGCGCGCTACCCCATTTAGTGGGGGTAGAGCCTACTTGCAAGTCTCTCCGACCTTCACAAAAAAAGTTATTCAAGAATATCTCTTTCTCCTATGTGCTTTCATCCCTAACCCTAACCCTAACCCTTCCGAAAGTCGGAGAAGCTCAAGGATGGTACCGATCGATGCGCGCTACCCCATTTAGTGGGGGTAGAGCCTACTTGCAAGTCTCTCCGACCTTCACAAAAAAAGTTATTCAAGAATATCTCTTTCTCCTATGTGCTTTCATCCCTAACCCTAACCCTAACCCTTCCGAAAGTCGGAGAAGCTCAAGGATGGTACCGATCGATGCGCGCTACCCCATTTAGTGGGGGTAGAGCCTACTTGCAAGTCTCTCCGACCTTCACAAAAAAAGTTATTCAAGAATATCTCTTTCTCCTATGTGCTTTCATCCCTAACCCTAACCCTAACCCTTCCGAAAGTCGGAGAAGCTCAAGGATGGTACCGATCGATGCGCGCTACCCCATTTAGTGGGGGTAGAGCCTACTTGCAAGTCTCTCCGACCTTCACAAAAAAAGTTATTCAAGAATATCTCTTTCTCCTATGTGCTTTCATCCCTAACCCTAACCCTAACCCTTCCGAAAGTCGGAGAAGCTCAAGGATGGTACCGATCGATGCGCGCTACCCCATTTAGTGGGGGTAGAGCCTACTTGCAAGTCTCTCCGACCTTCACAAAAAAAGTTATTCAAGAATATCTCTTTCTCCTATGTGCTTTCATCCCTAACCCTAACCCTAACCCTTCCGAAAGTCGGAGAAGCTCAAGGATGGTACCGATCGATGCGCGCTACCCCATTTAGTGGGGGTAGAGCCTACTTGCAAGTCTCTCCGACCTTCACAAAAAAAGTTATTCAAGAATATCTCTTTCTCCTATGTGCTTTCATCCCTAACCCTAACCCTAACCCTTCCGAAAGTCGGAGAAGCTCAAGGATGGTACTGATCGATGCGCGCAACCCCATTTAGTGGGGGTAGAGCCTACTTGCAAGTCTCTCCGACCTTCACAAAAAAAGTTATTCAAGAATATCTCCTCAGATTTGGGGGAATTTCGTCGGTCGACCTCTTCCGAAGGTCGTACAAGCTCGGGGATGGTACCAATCGATCCGCAGGACCCAAATTAGTCCAGATGCAACCACTTTCCAAGTCTCTCCGACCTTCACAAAAAAAGTTATTCAAGAATATCTCTTTCTCCTATGTGCTTTCATCCCTAACCCTAACCCTAACCCTTCCGAAAGTCGGAGAAGCTCAAGGATGGTACCGATCGATGCGCGCTACCCCATTTAGTGGGGGTAGAGCCTACTTGCAAGTCTCTCCGACCTTCACAAAAAAAGTTATTCAAGAATATCTCTTTCTCCTATGTGCTTTCATCCCTAACCCTAACCCTAACCCTTCCGAAAGTCGGAGAAGCTCAAAGATGGTACCGATCGATGCGCGCTACCCCATTTAGTGGGGGTAGAGCCTACTTGCAAGTCTCTCCGACCTTCACAAAAAAAGTTATTCAAGAATATCTCTTTCTCCTATGTGCTTTCATCCCTAACCCTAACCCTAACCCTTCCGAAAGTCGGAGAAGCTCAAGGATGGTACCGATCGATGCGCGCTACCCCATTTAGTGGGGGTAGAGCCTACTTGCAAGTCTCTCCGACCTTCACAAAAAAAGTTATTCAAGAATATCTCTTTCTCCTATGTGCTTTCATCCCTAACCCTAACCCTAACCCTTCCGAAAGTCGGAGAAGCTCAAGGATGGTACCGATCGATGCGCGCTACCCCATTTAGTGGGGGTAGAGCCTACTTGCAAGTCTCTCCGACCTTCACAAAAAAAGTTATTCAAGAATATCTCTTTCTCCTATGTGCTTTCATCCCTAACCCTAACCCTAACCCTTCCGAAAGTCGGAGAAGCTCAAGGATGGTACCGATCGATGCGCGCTACCCCATTTAGTGGGGGTAGAGCCTACTTGCAAGTCTCTCCGACCTTCACAAAAAAAGTTATTCAAGAATATCTCTTTCTCCTATGTGCTTTCATCCCTAACCCTAACCCTAACCCTTCCGAAAGTCGGAGAAGCTCAAGGATGGTACCGATCGATGCGCGCTACCCCATTTAGTGGGGGTAGAGCCTACTTGCAAGTCTCTCCGACCTTCACAAAAAAAGTTATTCAAGAATATCTCTTTCTCCTATGTGCTTTCATCCCTAACCCTAACCCTAACCCTTCCGAAAGTCGGAGAAGCTCAAGGATGGTACTGATCGATGCGCGCTACCCCATTTAGTGGGGGTAGAGCCTACTTGCAAGTCTCTCCGACCTTCACAAAAAAAGTTATTCAAGAATATCTCTTTCTCCTATGTGCTTTCATCCCTAACCCTAACCCTAACCCTTCCGAAAGTCGGAGAAGCTCAAGGATGGTACTGATCGATGCGCGCAACCCCATTTAGTGGGGGTAGAGCCTACTTGCAAGTCTCTCCGACCTTCACAAAAAAAGTTATTCAAGAATATCTCCTCAGATTTGGGGGAATTTCGTCGGTCGACCTCTTCCGAAGGTCGTACAAGCTCGGGGATGGTACCAATCGATCCGCAGGACCCAAATTAGTCCAGATGCAACCACTTTCCAAGTCTCTCCGACCTTCACAAAAAAAGTTATTCAAGAATATCTCTTTCTCCTATGTGCTTTCATCCCTAACCCTAACCCTAACCCTTCCGAAAGTCGGAGAAGCTCAAGGATGGTACCGATCGATGCGCGCTACCCCATTTAGTGGGGGTAGAGCCTACTTGCAAGTCTCTCCGACCTTCACAAAAAAAGTTATTCAAGAATATCTCTTTCTCCTATGTGCTTTCATCCCTAACCCTAACCCTAACCCTTCCGAAAATCGGAGAAGCTCAAGGATGGTACCGATCGATGCGCGCTACCCCATTTAGTGGGGGTAGAGCCTATTTGCAAGTCTCTCCGACCTTCACAAAAAAAGTTATTCAAGAATATCTCTTTCTCCTATGTGCTTTCATCCCTAACCCTAACCCTAACCCTTCCGAAAGTCGGAGAAGCTCAAGGATGGTACCGATCGATGCGCGCTACCCCATTTAGTGGGGGTAGAGCCTACTTGCAAGTCTCTCCGACCTTCACAAAAAAAGTTATTCAAGAATATCTCTTTCTCCTATGTGCTTTCATCCCTAACCCTAACCCTAACCCTTCCGAAAGTCGGAGAAGCTCAAGGATGGTACTGATCGATGCGCGCAACCCCATTTAGTGGGGGTAGAGCCTACTTGCAAGTCTCTCCGACCTTCACAAAAAAAGTTATTCAAGAATATCTCTTTCTCCTATGTGCTTTCATCCCTAACCCTAACCCTAACCCTTCCGAAAGTCGGAGAAGCTCAAGGATGGTACCGATCGATGCGCGCTACCCCATTTAGTGGGGGTAGAGCCTACTTGCAAGTCTCTCCGACCTTCACAAAAAAAGTTATTCAAGAATATCTCTTTCTCCTATGTGCTTTCATCCCTAACCCTAACCCTAACCCTTCCGAAAGTCGGAGAAGCTCAAGGATGGTACTGATCGATGCGCGCTACCCCATTTAGTGGGGGTAGAGCCTACTTGCAAGTCTCTCCGACCTTCACAAAAAAAGTTATTCAAGAATATCTCTTTCTCCTATGTGCTTTCATCCCTAACCCTAACCCTAACCCTTCCGAAAGTCGGAGAAGCTCAAGGATGGTACTGATCGATGCGCGCAACCCCATTTAGTGGGGGTAGAGCCTACTTGCAAGTCTCTCCGACCTTCACAAAAAAAGTTATTCAAGAATATCTCTTTCTCCTATGTGCTTTCATCCCTAACCCTAACCCTAACCCTTCCGAAAATCGGAGAAGCTCAAGGATGGTACCGATCGATGCGCGCTACCCCATTTAGTGGGGGTAGAGCCTATTTGCAAGTCTCTCCGACCTTCACAAAAAAAGTTATTCAAGAATATCTCTTTCTCCTATGTGCTTTCATCCCTAACCCTAACCCTAACCCTTCCGAAAGTCGGAGAAGCTCAAGGATGGTACCGATCGATGCGCGCTACCCCATTTAGTGGGGGTAGAGCCTACTTGCAAGTCTCTCCGACCTTCACAAAAAAAGTTATTCAAGAATATCTCTTTCTCCTATGTGCTTTCATCCCTAACCCTAACCCTAACCCTTCCGAAAGTCGGAGAAGCTCAAGGATGGTACTGATCGATGCGCGCAACCCCATTTAGTGGGGGTAGAGCCTACTTGCAAGTCTCTCCGACCTTCACAAAAAAAGTTATTCAAGAATATCTCTTTCTCCTATGTGCTTTCATCCCTAACCCTAACCCTAACCCTTCCGAAAGTCGGAGAAGCTCAAGGATGGTACCGATCGATGCGCGCTACCCCATTTAGTGGGGGTAGAGCCTACTTGCAAGTCTCTCCGACCTTCACAAAAAAAGTTATTCAAGAATATCTCTTTCTCCTATGTGCTTTCATCCCTAACCCTAACCCTAACCCTTCCGAAAGTCGGAGAAGCTCAAGGATGGTACTGATCGATGCGCGCTACCCCATTTAGTGGGGGTAGAGCCTACTTGCAAGTCTCTCCGACCTTCACAAAAAAAGTTATTCAAGAATATCTCTTTCTCCTATGTGCTTTCATCCCTAACCCTAACCCTAACCCTTCCGAAAGTCGGAGAAGCTCAAGGATGGTACTGATCGATGCGCGCAACCCCATTTAGTGGGGGTAGAGCCTACTTGCAAGTCTCTCCGACCTTCACAAAAAAAGTTATTCAAGAATATCTCCTCAGATTTGGGGGAATTTCGTCGGTCGACCTCTTCCGAAGGTCGTACAAGCTCGGGGATGGTACCAATCGATCCGCAGGACCCAAATTAGTCCAGATGCAACCACTTTCCAAGTCTCTCCGACCTTCACAAAAAAAGTTATTCAAGAATATCTCTTTCTCCTATGTGCTTTCATCCCTAACCCTAACCCTAACCCTTCCGAAAGTCGGAGAAGCTCAAGGATGGTACCGATCGATGCGCGCTACCCCATTTAGTGGGGGTAGAGCCTACTTGCAAGTCTCTCCGACCTTCACAAAAAAAGTTATTCAAGAATATCTCTTTCTCCTATGTGCTTTCATCCCTAACCCTAACCCTAACCCTTCCGAAAGTCGGAGAAGCTCAAGGATGGTACCGATCGATGCGCGCTACCCCATTTAGTGGGGGTAGAGCCTATTTGCAAGTCTCTCCGACCTTCACAAAAAAAGTTATTCAAGAATATCTCTTTCTCCTATGTGCTTTCATCCCTAACCCTAACCCTAACCCTTCCGAAAGTCGGAGAAGCTCAAGGATGGTACCGATCGATGCGCGCTACCCCATTTAGTGGGGGTAGAGCCTACTTGCAAGTCTCTCCGACCTTCACAAAAAAAGTTATTCAAGAATATCTCTTTCTCCTATGTGCTTTCATCCCTAACCCTAACCCTAACCCTTCCGAAAGTCGGAGAAGCTCAAGGATGGTACTGATCGATGCGCGCAACCCCATTTAGTGGGGGTAGAGCCTACTTGCAAGTCTCTCCGACCTTCACAAAAAAAGTTATTCAAGAATATCTCCTCAGATTTGGGGGAATTTCGTCGGTCGACCTCTTCCGAAGGTCGTACAAGCTCGGGGATGGTACCAATCGATCCGCAGGACCCAAATTAGTCCAGATGAAACCACTTTCCAAGTCTCTCCGACCTTCACAAAAAAAGTTATTCAAGAATATCTCTTTCTCCTATGTGCTTTCATCCCTAACCCTAACCCTAACCCTTCCGAAAGTCGGAGAAGCTCAAGGATGGTACCGATCGATGCGCGCTACCCCATTTAGTGGGGGTAGAGCCTACTTGCAAGTCTCTCCGACCTTCACAAAAAAAGTTATTCAAGAATATCTCTTTCTCCTATGTGCTTTCATCCCTAACCCTAACCCTAACCCTTCCGAAAGTCGGAGAAGCTCAAGGATGGTACCGATCGATGCGCGCAACCCCATTTAGTGGGAGTAGAGCCTACTTGCAAGTCTCTCCGACCTTCACAAAAAAGGTTATTCAAGAATATCTCCTCAGATTTGGGGGAATTTCGTCGGTCGACCTCTTCCGAAGGTCGTACAAGCTCGGGGATGGTACCAATCGATCCGCAGGACCCAAATTAGTCCAGATGCAACCACTTTCCAAGTCTCTCCGACCTTCACAAAAAAAGTTATTCAAGAATATCTCTTTCTCCTATGTGCTTTCATCCCTAACCCTAACCCTTCCGAAAGTCGGAGAAGCTCAAGGATGGTACTGATCGATGCGCGCTACCCCATTTAGTGGGGGTAGAGCCTACTTGCAAGTCTCTCCGACCTTCACAAAAAAAGTTATTCAAGAATATCTCCTCAGATTTGGGGGAATTTCGTCGGTCGACCTCTTCCGAAGGTCGTACAAGCTCGGGGATGGTACCAATCGATCCGCAGGACCCAAATTAGTCCAGATGCAACCACTTTCCAAGTCTCTCCGACCTTCACAAAAAAAGTTATTCAAGAATATCTCTTTCTCCTATGTGCTTTCATCCCTAACCCTAACCCTAACCCTTCCGAAAGTCGGAGAAGCTCAAGGATGGTACCGATCGATGCGCGCTACCCCATTTAGTGGGGGTAGAGCCTACTTGCAAGTCTCTCCGACCTTCACAAAAAAAGTTATTCAAGAATATCTCTTTCTCCTATGTGCTTTCATCCCTAACCCTAACCCTAACCCTTCCGAAAGTCGGAGAAGCTCAAGGATGGTACCGATCGATGCGCGCTACCCCATTTAGTGGGGGTAGAGCCTACTTGCAAGTCTCTCCGACCTTCACAAAAAAAGTTATTCAAGAATATCTCTTTCTCCTATGTGCTTTCATCCCTAACCCTAACCCTAACCCTTCCGAAAGTCGGAGAAGCTCAAGGATGGTACCGATCGATGCGCGCTACCCCATTTAGTGGGGGTAGAGCCTACTTGCAAGTCTCTCCGACCTTCACAAAAAAAGTTATTCAAGAATATCTCTTTCTCCTATGTGCTTTCATCCCTAACCCTAACCCTAACCCTTCCAAAAGTCGGAGAAGCTCAAGGATGGTACTGATCGATGCGCGCAACCCCATTTAGTGGGGGTAGAGCCTACTTGCAAGTCTCTCCGACCTTCACAAAAAAAGTTATTCAAGAATATCTCCTCAGATTTGGGGGAATTTCGTCGGTCGACCTCTTCCGAAGGTCGTACAAGCTCGGGGATGGTACCAATCGATCTGCAGGACCCAAATTAGTCCAGATGCAACCACTTTCCAAGTCTCTCCGACCTTCACAAAAAAAGTTATTCAAGAATATCTCTTTCTCCTATGTGCTTTCATCCCTAACCCTAACCCTAACCCTTCCGAAAGTCGGAGAAGCTCAAGGATGGTACCGATCGATGCGCGCTACCCCATTTAGTGGAGGTAGAGCCTACTTGCAAGTCTCTCCGACCTTCACAAAAAAAGTTATTCAAGAATATCTCTTTCTCCTATGTGCTTTCATCCCTAACCCTAACCCTAACCCTTCCGAAAGTCGGAGAAGCTCAAGGATGGTACCGATCGATGCGCGCTACCCCATTTAGTGGGGGTAGAGCCTACTTGCAAGTCTCTCCGACCTTCACAAAAAAAGTTATTCAAGAATATCTCTTTCTCCTATGTGCTTTCATCCCTAACCCTAACCCTAACCCTTCCGAAAGTCGGAGAAGCTCAAGGATGGTACCGATCGATGCGCGCTACCCCATTTAGTGGGGGTAGAGCCTACTTGCAAGTCTCTCCGACCTTCACAAAAAAAGTTATTCAAGAATATCTCTTTCTCCTATGTGCTTTCATCCCTAACCCTAACCCTTCCAAAAGTCGGAGAAGCTCAAGGATGGTACTGATCGATGCGCGCAACCCCATTTAGTGGGGGTAGAGCCTACTTGCAAGTCTCTCCGACCTTCACAAAAAAAGTTATTCAAGAATATCTCCTCAGATTTGGGGGAATTTCGTCGGTCGACCTCTTCCGAAGGTCGTACAAGCTCGGGGATGGTACCAATCGATCTGCAGGACCCAAATTAGTCCAGATGCAACCACTTTCCAAGTCTCTCCGACCTTCACAAAAAAAGTTATTCAAGAATATCTCTTTCTCCTATGTGCTTTCATCCCTAACCCTAACCCTAACCCTTCCGAAAGTCGGAGAAGCTCAAGGATGGTACCGATCGATGCGCGCTACCCCATTTAGTGGGGGTAGAGCCTACTTGCAAGTCTCTCCGACCTTCACAAAAAAAGTTATTCAAGAATATCTCCTCAGATTTGGGGGAATTTCGTCGGTCGACCTCTTCCGAAGGTCGTACAAGCTCGGGGATGGTACCAATCGATCCGCAGGACCCAAATTAGTCCAGATGCAACCACTTTCCAAGTCTCTCCGACCTTCACAAAAAAAGTTATTCAAGAATATCTCTTTCTCCTATGTGCTTTCATCCCTAACCCTAACCCTAACCCTTCCGAAAGTCGGAGAAGCTCAAGGATGGTACCGATCGATGCGCGCTACCCCATTTAGTGGGGGTAGAGCCTACTTGCAAGTCTCTCCGACCTTCACAAAAAAAGTTATTCAAGAATATCTCTTTCTCCTATGTGCTTTCATCCCTAACCCTAACCCTAACCCTTCCGAAAGTCGGAGAAGCTCAAGGATGGTACCGATCGATGCGCGCTACCCCATTTAGTGGGGGTAGAGCCTACTTGCAAGTCTCTCCGACCTTCACAAAAAAAGTTATTCAAGAATATCTCTTTCTCCTATGTGCTTTCATCCCTAACCCTAACCCTAACCCTTCCGAAAGTCGGAGAAGCTCAAGGATGGTACCGATCGATGCGCGCTACCCCATTTAGTGGGGGTAGAGCCTACTTGCAAGTCTCTCCGACCTTCACAAAAAAAGTTATTCAAGAATATCTCTTTCTCCTATGTGCTTTCATCCCTAACCCTAACCCTAACCCTTCCGAAAGTCGGAGAAGCTCAAGGATGGTACCGATCGATGCGCGCTACCCCATTTAGTGGGGGTAGAGCCTACTTGCAAGTCTCTCCGACCTTCACAAAAAAAGTTATTCAAGAATATCTCTTTCTCCTATGTGCTTTCATCCCTAACCCTAACCCTAACCCTTCCGAAAGTCGGAGAAGCTCAAGGATGGTACCGATCGATGCGCGCTACCCCATTTAGTGGGGGTAGAGCCTACTTGCAAGTCTCTCCGACCTTCACAAAAAAAGTTATTCAAGAATATCTCTTTCTCCTATGTGCTTTCATCCCTAACCCTAACCCTAACCCTTCCGAAAGTCGGAGAAGCTCAAGGATGGTACCGATCGATGCGCGCTACCCCATTTAGTGGGGGTAGAGCCTACTTGCAAGTCTCTCCGACCTTCACAAAAAAAGTTATTCAAGAATATCTCTTTCTCCTATGTGCTTTCATCCCTAACCCTAACCCTAACCCTTCCGAAAGTCGGAAAAGCTCAAGGATGGTACTGATCGATGCGCGCAACCCCATTTAGTGGGGGTAGAGCCTACTTGCAAGTCTCTCCGACCTTCACAAAAAAAGTTATTCAAGAATATCTCCTCAGATTTGGGGGAATTTCGTCGGTCGACCTCTTCCGAAGGTCGTACAAGCTCGGGGATGGTACCAATCGATCCGCAGGACCCAAATTAGTCCAGATGCAACCACTTTCCAAGTCTCTCCGACCTTCACAAAAAAAGTTATTCAAGAATATCTCTTTCTCCTATGTGCTTTCATCCCTAACCCTAACCCTAACCCTTCCGAAAGTCGGAGAAGCTCAAGGATGGTACCGATCGATGCGCGCTACCCCATTTAGTGGGGGTAGAGCCTACTTGCAAGTCTTTCCGACCTTCACAAAAAAAGTTATTCAAGAATATCTCTTTCTCCTATGTGCTTTCATCCCTAACCCTAACCCTAACCCTTCCGAAAGTCGGAGAAGCTCAAGGATGGTACCGATCGATGCGCGCTACCCCATTTAGTGGGGGTAGAGCCTATTTGCAAGTCTCTCCGACCTTCACAAAAAAAGTTATTCAAGAATATCTCTTTCTCCTATGTGCTTTCATCCCTAACCCTAACCCTAACCCTTCCGAAAGTCGGAGAAGCTCAAGGATGGTACCGATCGATGCGCGCTACCCCATTTAGTGGGGGTAGAGCCTACTTGCAAGTCTCTCCGACCTTCACAAAAAAAGTTATTCAAGAATATCTCTTTCTCCTATGTGCTTTCATCCCTAACCCTAACCCTAACCCTTCCGAAAGTCGGAGAAGCTCAAGGATGGTACTGATCGATGCGCGCAACCCCATTTAGTGGGGGTAGAGCCTACTTGCAAGTCTCTCCGACCTTCACAAAAAAAGTTATTCAAGAATATCTCCTCAGATTTGGGGGAATTTCGTCGGTCGACCTCTTCCGAAGGTCGTACAAGCTCGGGGATGGTACCAATCGATCCGCAGGACCCAAATTAGTCCAGATGCAACCACTTTCCAAGTCTCTCCGACCTTCACAAAAAAAGTTATTCAAGAATATCTCTTTCTCCTATGTGCTTTCATCCCTAACCCTAACCCTAACCCTTCCGAAAGTCGGAGAAGCTCAAGGATGGTACCGATCGATGCGCGCTACCCCATTTAGTGGGGGTAGAGCCTACTTGCAAGTCTCTCCGACCTTCACAAAAAAAGTTATTCAAGAATATCTCTTTCTCCTATGTGCTTTCATCCCTAACCCTAACCCTAACCCTTCCGAAAGTCGGAGAAGCTCAAGGATGGTACCGATCGATGCGCGCAACCCCATTTAGTGGGGGTAGAGCCTACTTGCAAGTCTCTCCGACCTTCACAAAAAAGGTTATTCAAGAATATCTCCTCAGATTTGGGGGAATTTCGTCGGTCGACCTCTTCCGAAGGTCGTACAAGCTCGGGGATGGTACCAATCGATCCGCAGGACCCAAATTAGTCCAGATGCAACCACTTTCCAAGTCTCTCCGACCTTCACAAAAAAAGTTATTCAAGAATATCTCTTTCTCCTATGTGCTTTCATCCCTAACCCTAACCCTAACCCTTCCGAAAGTCGGAGAAGCTCAAGGATGGTACCGATCGATGCGCGCTACCCCATTTAGTGGGGGTAGAGCCTACTTGCAAGTCTCTCCAACCTTCACAAAAAAAGTTATTCAAGAATATCTCCTCAGATTTGGGGGAATTTCGTCGGTCGACCTCTTCCGAAGGTCGTACAAGCTCGGGGATGGTACCAATCGATCCGCAGGACCCAAATTAGTCCAGATGCAACCACTTTCCAAGTCTCTCCGACCTTCACAAAAAAAGTTATTCAAGAATATCTCTTTCTCCTATGTGCTTTCATCCCTAACCCTAACCCTAACCCTTCCGAAAGTCGGAGAAGCTCAAGGATGGTACCGATCGATGCGCGCTACCCCATTTAGTGGGGGTAGAGCCTACTTGCAAGTCTCTCCGACCTTCACAAAAAAAGTTATTCAAGAATATCTCTTTCTCCTATGTGCTTTCATCCCTAACCCTAACCCTAACCCTTCCGAAAGTCGGAGAAGCTCAAGGATGGTACCGATCGATGCGCGCTACCCCATTTAGTGGGGGTAGAGCCTACTTGCAAGTCTCTCCGACCTTCACAAAAAAAGTTATTCAAGAATATCTCTTTCTCCTATGTGCTTTCATCCCTAACCCTAACCCTAACCCTTCCGAAAGTCGGAGAAGCTCAAGGATGGTACCGATCGATGCGCGCTACCCCATTTAGTGGGGGTAGAGCCTACTTGCAAGTCTCTCCGACCTTCACAAAAAAAGTTATTCAAGAATATCTCTTTCTCCTATGTGCTTTCATCCCTAACCCTAACCCTAACCCTTCCAAAAGTCGGAGAAGCTCAAGGATGGTACTGATCGATGCGCGCAACCCCATTTAGTGGGGGTAGAGCCTACTTGCAAGTCTCTCCGACCTTCACAAAAAAAGTTATTCAAGAATATCTCCTCAGATTTGGGGGAATTTCGTCGGTCGACCTCTTCCGAAGGTCGTACAAGCTCGGGGATGGTACCAATCGATCTGCAGGACCCAAATTAGTCCAGATGCAACCACTTTCCAAGTCTCTCCGACCTTCACAAAAAAAGTTATTCAAGAATATCTCTTTCTCCTATGTGCTTTCATCCCTAACCCTAACCCTAACCCTTCCGAAAGTCGGAGAAGCTCAAGGATGGTACCGATCGATGCGCGCTACCCCATTTAGTGGGGGTAGAGCCTACTTGCAAGTCTCTCCGACCTTCACAAAAAAAGTTATTCAAGAATATCTCTTTCTCCTATGTGCTTTCATCCCTAACCCTAACCCTAACCCTTCCGAAAGTCGGAGAAGCTCAAGGATGGTACCGATCGATGCGCGCTACCCCATTTAGTGGGGGTAGAGCCTACTTGCAAGTCTCTCCGACCTTCACAAAAAAAGTTATTCAAGAATATCTCCTCAGATTTGGGGGAATTTCGTCGGTCGACCTCTTCCGAAGGTCGTACAAGCTCGGGGATGGTACCAATCGATCCGCAGGACCCAAATTAGTCCAGATGCAACCACTTTCCAAGTCTCTCCGACCTTCACAAAAAAAGTTATTCAAGAATATCTCTTTCTCCTATGTGCTTTCATCCCTAACCCTAACCCTAACCCTTCCGAAAGTCGGAGAAGCTCAAGGATGGTACCGATCGATGCGCGCTACCCCATTTAGTGGGGGTATAGCCTACTTGCAAGTCTCTCCGACCTTCACAAAAAAAGTTATTCAAGAATATCTCTTTCTCCTATGTGCTTTCATCCCTAACCCTAACCCTAACCCTTCCGAAAGTCGGAGAAGCTCAAGGATGGTACCGATCGATGCGCGCAACCCCATTTAGTGGGGGTAGAGCCTACTTGCAAGTCTCTCCGACCTTCACAAAAAAGGTTATTCAAGAATATCTCCTCAGATTTGGGGGAATTTCGTCGGTCGACCTCTTCCGAAGGTCGTACAAGCTCGGGGATGGTACCAATCGATCCGCAGGACCCAAATTAGTCCAGATGCAACCACTTTCCAAGTCTCTCCGACCTTCACAAAAAAAGTTATTCAAGAATATCTCTTTCTCCTATGTGCTTTCATCCCTAACCCTAACCCTAACCCTTCCGAAAGTCGGAGAAGCTCAAGGATGGTACCGATCGATGCGCGTTACCCCATTTAGTGGGGGTAGAGCCTACTTGCAAGTCTCTCCGACCTTCACAAAAAAAGTTATTCAAGAATATCTCCTCAGATTTGGGGGAATTTCGTCGGTCGACCTCTTCCGAAGGTCGTACAAGCTCGGGGATGGTACCAATCGATCCGCAGGACCCAAATTAGTCCAGATGCAATCACTTTCCAAGTCTCTCCGACCTTCACAAAAAAAGTTATTCAAGAATATCTCTTTCTCCTATGTGCTTTCATCCCTAACCCTAACCCTAACCCTTCCGAAAGTCGGAGAAGCTCAAGGATGGTACCGATCGATGCGCGCTACCCCATTTAGTGGGGGTAGAGCCTACTTGCAAGTCTCTCCGACCTTCACAAAAAAAGTTATTCAAGAATATCTCTTTCTCCTATGTGCTTTCATCCCTAACCCTAACCCTAACCCTTCCGAAAGTCGGAGAAGCTCAAGGATGGTACCGATCGATGCGCGCTACCCCATTTAGTGGGGGTAGAGCCTACTTGCAAGTCTCTCCGACCTTCACAAAAAAAGTTATTCAAGAATATCTCTTTCTCCTATGTGCTTTCATCCCTAACCCTAACCCTAACCCTTCCGAAAGTCGGAGAAGCTCAAGGATGGTACCGATCGATGCGCGCTACCCCATTTAGTGGGGGTAGAGCCTACTTGCAAGTCTCTCCGACCTTCACAAAAAAAGTTATTCAAGAATATCTCTTTCTCCTATGTGCTTTCATCCCTAACCCTAACCCTAACCCTTCCGAAAGTCGGAGAAGCTCAAGGATGGTACCGATCGATGCGCGCAACCCCATTTAGTGGGGGTAGAGCCTACTTGCAAGTCTCTCCGACCTTCACAAAAAAGGTTATTCAAGAATATCTCCTCAGATTTGGGGGAATTTCGTCGGTCGACCTCTTCCGAAGGTCGTACAAGCTCGGGGATGGTACCAATCGATCCGCAGGACCCAAATTAGTCCAGATGCAACCACTTTCCAAGTCTCTCCGACCTTCACAAAAAAAGTTATTCAAGAATATCTCTTTCTCCTATGTGCTTTCATCCCTAACCCTAACCCTAACCCTTCCGAAAGTCGGAGAAGCTCAAGGATTGTACCGATCGATGCGCGCTACCCCATTTAGTGGGGGTAGAGCCTACTTGCAAGTCTCTCCGACCTTCACAAAAAAAGTTATTCAAGAATATCTCCTCAGATTTGGGGGAATTTCGTCGGTCGACCTCTTCCGAAGGTCGTACAAGCTCGGGGATGGTACCAATCGATCCGCAGGACCCAAATTAGTCCAGATGCAACCACTTTCCAAGTCTCTCCGACCTTCACAAAAAAAGTTATTCAAGAATATCTCTTTCTCCTATGTGCTTTCATCCCTAACCCTAACCCTAACCCTTCCGAAAGTCGGAGAAGCTCAAGGATGGTACCGATCGATGCGCGCTACCCCATTTAGTGGGGGTAGAGCCTACTTGCAAGTCTCTCCGACCTTCACAAAAAAAGTTATTCAAGAATATCTCTTTCTCCTATGTGCTTTCATCCCTAACCCTAACCCTAACCCTTCCGAAAGTCGGAGAAGCTCAAGGATGGTACCGATCGATGCGCGCTACCCCATTTAGTGGGGGTAGAGCCTACTTGCAAGTCTCTCCGACCTTCACAAAAAAAGTTATTCAAGAATATCTCTTTCTCCTATGTGCTTTCATCCCTAACCCTAACCCTAACCCTTCCGAAAGTCGGAGAAGCTCAAGGATGGTACCGATCGATGCGCGCTACCCCATTTAGTGGGGGTAGAGCCTACTTGCAAGTCTCTCCGACCTTCACAAAAAAAGTTATTCAAGAATATCTCTTTCTCCTATGTGCTTTCATCCCTAACCCTAACCCTAACCCTTCCGAAAGTCGGAGAAGCTCAAGGATGGTACCGATCGATGCGCGCTACCCCATTTAGTGGGGGTAGAGCCTACTTGCAAGTCTCTCCGACCTTCACAAAAAAAGTTATTCAAGAATATCTCCTCAGATTTGGGGGAATTTCGTCGGTCGACCTCTTTCGAAGGTCGTACAAGCTCGGGGATGGTACCAATCGATCCGCAGGACCCAAATTAGTCCAGATGCAACCACTTTCCAAGTCTCTCCGACCTTCACAAAAAAAGTTATTCAAGAATATCTCTTTCTCCTATGTGCTTTCATCCCTAACCCTAACCCTAACCCTTCCGAAAGTCGGAGAAGCTCAAGGATGGTACCGATCGATGCGCGCTACCCCATTTAGTGGGGGTAGAGCCTACTTGCAAGTCTCTCCGACCTTCACAAAAAAAGTTATTCAAGAATATCTCTTTCTCCTATGTGCTTTCATCCCTAACCCTAACCCTAACCCTTCCGAAAGTCGGAGAAGCTCAAGGATGGTACCGATCGATGCGCGCTACCCCATTTAGTGGGGGTAGAGCCTACTTGCAAGTCTCTCCGACCTTCACAAAAAAAGTTATTCAAGAATATCTCTTTCTCCTATGTGCTTTCATCCCTAACCCTAACCCTAACCCTTCCGAAAGTCGGAGAAGCTCAAGGATGGTACCGATCGATGCGCGCTACCCCATTTAGTGGGGGTAGAGCCTACTTGCAAGTCTCTCCGACCTTCACAAAAAAAGTTATTCAAGAATATCTCTTTCTCCTATGTGCTTTCATCCCTAACCCTAACCCTTCCGAAAGTCGGAGAAGCTCAAGGATGGTACTGATCGATGCGCGCAACCCCATTTAGTGGGGGTAGAGCCTACTTGCAAGTCTCTCCGACCTTCACAAAAAAAGTTATTCAAGAATATCTCCTCAGATTTGGGGGAATTTCGTCGGTCGACCTCTTCCGAAGGTCGTACAAGCTCGGGGATGGTACCAATCGATCCGCAGGACCCAAATTAGTCCAGATGCAACCACTTTCCAAGTCTCTCCGACCTTCACAAAAAAAGTTATTCAAGAATATCTCTTTCTCCTATGTGCTTTCATCCCTAACCCTAACCCTAACCCTTCCGAAAGTCGGAGAAGCTCAAGGATGGTACCGATCGATGCGCGCTACCCCATTTAGTGGGGGTAGAGCCTACTTGCAAGTCTCTCCGACCTTCACAAAAAAAGTTATTCAAGAATATCTCCTCAGATTTGGGGGAATTTCGTCGGTCGACCTCTTCCGAAGGTCGTACAAGCTCGGGGATGGTACCAATCGATCCGCAGGACCCAAATTAGTCCAGATGCAACCACTTTCCAAGTCTCTCCGACCTTCACAAAAAAAGTTATTCAAGAATATCTCTTTCTCCTATGTGCTTTCATCCCTAACCCTAACCCTAACCCTTCCGAAAGTCGGAGAAGCTCAAGGATGGTACCGATCGATGCGCGCTACCCCATTTAGTGGGGGTAGAGCCTACTTGCAAGTCTCTCCGACCTTCACAAAAAAAGTTATTCAAGAATATCTCTTTCTCCTATGTGCTTTCATCCCTAACCCTAACCCTTCCGAAAGTCGGAGAAGCTCAAGGATGGTACCGATCGATGCGCGCTACCCCATTTAGTGGGGGTAGAGCCTACTTGCAAGTCTCTCCGACCTTCACAAAAAAAGTTATTCAAGAATATCTCTTTCTCCTATGTGCTTTCATCCCTAACCCTAACCCTAACCCTTCCGAAAGTCGGAGAAGCTCAAGGATGGTACCGATCGATGCGCGCTACCCCATTTAGTGGGGGTAGAGCCTACTTGCAAGTCTCTCCGACCTTCACAAAAAAAGTTATTCAAGAATATCTCTTTCTCCTATGTGCTTTCATCCCTAACCCTAACCCTAACCCTTCCGAAAGTCGGAGAAGCTCAAGGATGGTACCGATCGATGCGCGCTACCCCATTTAGTGGGGGTAGAGCCTACTTGCAAGTCTCTCCGACCTTCACAAAAAAAGTTATTCAAGAATATCTCCTCAGATTTGGGGGAATTTCGTCGGTCGACCTCTTTCGAAGGTCGTACAAGCTCGGGGATGGTACCAATCGATCCGCAGGACCCAAATTAGTCCAGATGCAACCACTTTCCAAGTCTCTCCGACCTTCACAAAAAAAGTTATTCAAGAATATCTCTTTCTCCTATGTGCTTTCATCCCTAACCCTAACCCTAACCCTTCCGAAAGTCGGAGAAGCTCAAGGATGGTACCGATCGATGCGCGCTACCCCATTTAGTGGGGGTAGAGCCTACTTGCAAGTCTCTCCGACCTTCACAAAAAAAGTTATTCAAGAATATCTCTTTCTCCTATGTGCTTTCATCCCTAACCCTAACCCTAACCCTTCCGAAAGTCGGAGAAGCTCAAGGATGGTACCGATCGATGCGCGCTACCCCATTTAGTGGGGGTAGAGCCTACTTGCAAGTCTCTCCGACCTTCACAAAAAAAGTTATTCAAGAATATCTCTTTCTCCTATGTGCTTTCATCCCTAACCCTAACCCTAACCCTTCCGAAAGTCGGAGAAGCTCAAGGATGGTACCGATCGATGCGCGCTACCCCATTTAGTGGGGGTAGAGCCTACTTGCAAGTCTCTCCGACCTTCACAAAAAAAGTTATTCAAGAATATCTCTTTCTCCTATGTGCTTTCATCCCTAACCCTAACCCTAACCCTTCCGAAAGTCGGAGAAGCTCAAGGATGGTACTGATCGATGCGCGCAACCCCATTTAGTGGGGGTAGAGCCTACTTGCAAGTCTCTCCGACCTTCACAAAAAAAGTTATTCAAGAATATCTCCTCAGATTTGGGGGAATTTCGTCGGTCGACCTCTTCCGAAGGTCGTACAAGCTCGGGGATGGTACCAATCGATCCGCAGGACCCAAATTAGTCCAGATGCAACCACTTTCCAAGTCTCTCCGACCTTCACAAAAAAAGTTATTCAAGAATATCTCTTTCTCCTATGTGCTTTCATCCCTAACCCTAACCCTTCCGAAAGTCGGAGAAGCTCAAGGATGGTACCGATCGATGCGCGCTACCCCATTTAGTGGGGGTAGAGCCTACTTGCAAGTCTCTCCGACCTTCACAAAAAAAGTTATTCAAGAATATCTCTTTCTCCTATGTGCTTTCATCCCTAACCCTAACCCTTCCGAAAGTCGGAGAAGCTCAAGGATGGTACCGATCGATGCGCGCAACCCCATTTAGTGGGGGTAGAGCCTACTTGCAAGTCTCTCCGACCTTCACAAAAAAAGTTATTCAAGAATATCTCCTCAGATTTGGGGGAATTTCGTCGGTCGACCTCTTCCGAAGGTCGTACAAGCTCGGGGATGGTACCAATCGATCCGCAGGACCCAAATTAGTCCAGATGCAACCACTTTCCAAGTCTCTCCGACCTTCACAAAAAAAGTTATTCAAGAATATCTCTTTCTCCTATGTGCTTTCATCCCTAACCCTAACCCTAACCCTTCCGAAAGTCGGAGAAGCTCAAGGATGGTACCGATCGATGCGCGCTACCCCATTTAGTGGGGGTAGAGCCTACTTGCAAGTCTCTCCGACCTTCACAAAAAAAGTTATTCAAGAATATCTCCTCAGATTTGGGGGAATTTCGTCGGTCGACCTCTTCCGAAGGTCGTACAAGCTCGGGGATGGTACCAATCGATCCGCAGGACCCAAATTAGTCCAGATGCAACCACTTTCCAAGTCTCTCCGACCTTCACAAAAAAAGTTATTCAAGAATATCTCTTTCTCCTATGTGCTTTCATCCCTAACCCTAACCCTAACCCTTCCGAAAGTCGGAGAAGCTCAAGGATTGTACCGATCGATGCGCGCTACCCCATTTAGTGGGGGTAGAGCCTACTTGCAAGTCTCTCCGACCTTCACAAAAAAAGTTATTCAAGAATATCTCCTCAGATTTGGGGGAATTTCGTCGGTCGACCTCTTCCGAAGGTCGTACAAGCTCGGGGATGGTACCAATCGATCCGCAGGACCCAAATTAGTCCAGATGCAACCACTTTCCAAGTCTCTCCGACCTTCACAAAAAAAGTTATTCAAGAATATCTCTTTCTCCTATGTGCTTTCATCCCTAACCCTAACCCTAACCCTTCCGAAAGTCGGAGAAGCTCAAGGATGGTACCGATCGATGCGCGCTACCCCATTTAGTGGGGGTAGAGCCTACTTGCAAGTCTCTCCGACCTTCACAAAAAAAGTTATTCAAGAATATCTCTTTCTCCTATGTGCTTTCATCCCTAACCCTAACCCTAACCCTTCCGAAAGTCGGAGAAGCTCAAGGATGGTACCGATCGATGCGCGCTACCCCATTTAGTGGGGGTAGAGCCTACTTGCAAGTCTCTCCGACCTTCACAAAAAAAGTTATTCAAGAATATCTCTTTCTCCTATGTGCTTTCATCCCTAACCCTAACCCTAACCCTTCCGAAAGTCGGAGAAGCTCAAGGATGGTACCGATCGATGCGCGCTACCCCATTTAGTGGGGGTAGAGCCTACTTGCAAGTCTCTCCGACCTTCACAAAAAAAGTTATTCAAGAATATCTCTTTCTCCTATGTGCTTTCATCCCTAACCCTAACCCTAACCCTTCCGAAAGTCGGAGAAGCTCAAGGATGGTACCGATCGATGCGCGCTACCCCATTTAGTGGGGGTAGAGCCTACTTGCAAGTCTCTCCGACCTTCACAAAAAAAGTTATTCAAGAATATCTCCTCAGATTTGGGGGAATTTCGTCGGTCGACCTCTTTCGAAGGTCGTACAAGCTCGGGGATGGTACCAATCGATCCGCAGGACCCAAATTAGTCCAGATGCAACCACTTTCCAAGTCTCTCCGACCTTCACAAAAAAAGTTATTCAAGAATATCTCTTTCTCCTATGTGCTTTCATCCCTAACCCTAACCCTAACCCTTCCGAAAGTCGGAGAAGCTCAAGGATGGTACCGATCGATGCGCGCTACCCCATTTAGTGGGGGTAGAGCCTACTTGCAAGTCTCTCCGACCTTCACAAAAAAAGTTATTCAAGAATATCTCTTTCTCCTATGTGCTTTCATCCCTAACCCTAACCCTAACCCTTCCGAAAGTCGGAGAAGCTCAAGGATGGTACCGATCGATGCGCGCTACCCCATTTAGTGGGGGTAGAGCCTACTTGCAAGTCTCTCCGACCTTCACAAAAAAAGTTATTCAAGAATATCTCTTTCTCCTATGTGCTTTCATCCCTAACCCTAACCCTAACCCTTCCGAAAGTCGGAGAAGCTCAAGGATGGTACCGATCGATGCGCGCTACCCCATTTAGTGGGGGTAGAGCCTACTTGCAAGTCTCTCCGACCTTCACAAAAAAAGTTATTCAAGAATATCTCTTTCTCCTATGTGCTTTCATCCCTAACCCTAACCCTTCCGAAAGTCGGAGAAGCTCAAGGATGGTACTGATCGATGCGCGCAACCCCATTTAGTGGGGGTAGAGCCTACTTGCAAGTCTCTCCGACCTTCACAAAAAAAGTTATTCAAGAATATCTCCTCAGATTTGGGGGAATTTCGTCGGTCGACCTCTTCCGAAGGTCGTACAAGCTCGGGGATGGTACCAATCGATCCGCAGGACCCAAATTAGTCCAGATGCAACCACTTTCCAAGTCTCTCCGACCTTCACAAAAAAAGTTATTCAAGAATATCTCTTTCTCCTATGTGCTTTCATCCCTAACCCTAACCCTAACCCTTCCGAAAGTCGGAGAAGCTCAAGGATGGTACCGATCGATGCGCGCTACCCCATTTAGTGGGGGTAGAGCCTACTTGCAAGTCTCTCCGACCTTCACAAAAAAAGTTATTCAAGAATATCTCCTCAGATTTGGGGGAATTTCGTCGGTCGACCTCTTCCGAAGGTCGTACAAGCTCGGGGATGGTACCAATCGATCCGCAGGACCCAAATTAGTCCAGATGCAACCACTTTCCAAGTCTCTCCGACCTTCACAAAAAAAGTTATTCAAGAATATCTCTTTCTCCTATGTGCTTTCATCCCTAACCCTAACCCTAACCCTTCCGAAAGTCGGAGAAGCTCAAGGATGGTACCGATCGATGCGCGCTACCCCATTTAGTGGGGGTAGAGCCTACTTGCAAGTCTCTCCGACCTTCACAAAAAAAGTTATTCAAGAATATCTCTTTCTCCTATGTGCTTTCATCCCTAACCCTAACCCTTCCGAAAGTCGGAGAAGCTCAAGGATGGTACCGATCGATGCGCGCTACCCCATTTAGTGGGGGTAGAGCCTACTTGCAAGTCTCTCCGACCTTCACAAAAAAAGTTATTCAAGAATATCTCTTTCTCCTATGTGCTTTCATCCCTAACCCTAACCCTAACCCTTCCGAAAGTCGGAGAAGCTCAAGGATGGTACCGATCGATGCGCGCTACCCCATTTAGTGGGGGTAGAGCCTACTTGCAAGTCTCTCCGACCTTCACAAAAAAAGTTATTCAAGAATATCTCTTTCTCCTATGTGCTTTCATCCCTAACCCTAACCCTAACCCTTCCGAAAGTCGGAGAAGCTCAAGGATGGTACCGATCGATGCGCGCTACCCCATTTAGTGGGGGTAGAGCCTACTTGCAAGTCTCTCCGACCTTCACAAAAAAAGTTATTCAAGAATATCTCCTCAGATTTGGGGGAATTTCGTCGGTCGACCTCTTTCGAAGGTCGTACAAGCTCGGGGATGGTACCAATCGATCCGCAGGACCCAAATTAGTCCAGATGCAACCACTTTCCAAGTCTCTCCGACCTTCACAAAAAAAGTTATTCAAGAATATCTCTTTCTCCTATGTGCTTTCATCCCTAACCCTAACCCTAACCCTTCCGAAAGTCGGAGAAGCTCAAGGATGGTACCGATCGATGCGCGCTACCCCATTTAGTGGGGGTAGAGCCTACTTGCAAGTCTCTCCGACCTTCACAAAAAAAGTTATTCAAGAATATCTCTTTCTCCTATGTGCTTTCATCCCTAACCCTAACCCTAACCCTTCCGAAAGTCGGAGAAGCTCAAGGATGGTACCGATCGATGCGCGCTACCCCATTTAGTGGGGGTAGAGCCTACTTGCAAGTCTCTCCGACCTTCACAAAAAAAGTTATTCAAGAATATCTCTTTCTCCTATGTGCTTTCATCCCTAACCCTAACCCTAACCCTTCCGAAAGTCGGAGAAGCTCAAGGATGGTACCGATCGATGCGCGCTACCCCATTTAGTGGGGGTAGAGCCTACTTGCAAGTCTCTCCGACCTTCACAAAAAAAGTTATTCAAGAATATCTCTTTCTCCTATGTGCTTTCATCCCTAACCCTAACCCTAACCCTTCCGAAAGTCGGAGAAGCTCAAGGATGGTACTGATCGATGCGCGCAACCCCATTTAGTGGGGGTAGAGCCTACTTGCAAGTCTCTCCGACCTTCACAAAAAAAGTTATTCAAGAATATCTCCTCAGATTTGGGGGAATTTCGTCGGTCGACCTCTTCCGAAGGTCGTACAAGCTCGGGGATGGTACCAATCGATCCGCAGGACCCAAATTAGTCCAGATGCAACCACTTTCCAAGTCTCTCCGACCTTCACAAAAAAAGTTATTCAAGAATATCTCTTTCTCCTATGTGCTTTCATCCCTAACCCTAACCCTTCCGAAAGTCGGAGAAGCTCAAGGATGGTACCGATCGATGCGCGCTACCCCATTTAGTGGGGGTAGAGCCTACTTGCAAGTCTCTCCGACCTTCACAAAAAAAGTTATTCAAGAATATCTCTTTCTCCTATGTGCTTTCATCCCTAACCCTAACCCTTCCGAAAGTCGGAGAAGCTCAAGGATGGTACCGATCGATGCGCGCAACCCCATTTAGTGGGGGTAGAGCCTACTTGCAAGTCTCTCCGACCTTCACAAAAAAAGTTATTCAAGAATATCTCCTCAGATTTGGGGGAATTTCGTCGGTCGACCTCTTCCGAAGGTCGTACAAGCTCGGGGATGGTACCAATCGATCCGCAGGACCCAAATTAGTCCAGATGCAACCACTTTCCAAGTCTCTCCGACCTTCACAAAAAAAGTTATTCAAGAATATCTCTTTCTCCTATGTGCTTTCATCCCTAACCCTAACCCTAACCCTTCCGAAAGTCGGAGAAGCTCAAGGATGGTACCGATCGATGCGCGCTACCCCATTTAGTGGGGGTAGAGCCTACTTGCAAGTCTCTCCGACCTTCACAAAAAAAGTTATTCAAGAATATCTCCTCAGATTTGGGGGAATTTCGTCGGTCGACCTCTTCCGAAGGTCGTACAAGCTCGGGGATGGTACCAATCGATCCGCAGGACCCAAATTAGTCCAGATGCAACCACTTTCCAAGTCTCTCCGACCTTCACAAAAAAAGTTATTCAAGAATATCTCTTTCTCCTATGTGCTTTCATCCCTAACCCTAACCCTAACCCTTCCGAAAGTCGGAGAAGCTCAAGGATGGTACCGATCGATGCGCGCTACCCCATTTAGTGGGGGTAGAGCCTACTTGCAAGTCTCTCCGACCTTCACAAAAAAAGTTATTCAAGAATATCTCTTTCTCCTATGTGCTTTCATCCCTAACCCTAACCCTAACCCTTCCGAAAGTCGGAGAAGCTCAAGGATGGTACCGATCGATGCGCGCTACCCCATTTAGTGGGGGTAGAGCCTACTTGCAAGTCTCTCCGACCTTCACAAAAAAAGTTATTCAAGAATATCTCTTTCTCCTATGTGCTTTCATCCCTAACCCTAACCCTTCCGAAAGTCGGAGAAGCTCAAGGATGGTACCGATCGATGCGCGCTACCCCATTTAGTGGGGGTAGAGCCTACTTGCAAGTCTCTCCGACCTTCACAAAAAAAGTTATTCAAGAATATCTCTTTCTCCTATGTGCTTTCATCCCTAACCCTAACCCTAACCCTTCCGAAAGTCGGAGAAGCTCAAGGATGGTACCGATCGATGCGCGCTACCCCATTTAGTGGGGGTAGAGCCTACTTGCAAGTCTCTCCGACCTTCACAAAAAAAGTTATTCAAGAATATCTCCTCAGATTTGGGGGAATTTCGTCGGTCGACCTCTTCCGAAGGTTGTACAAGCTCGGGGATGGTACCAATCGATCCGCAGGACCCAAATTAGTCCAGATGCAACCACTTTCCAAGTCTCTCCGACCTTCACAAAAAAAGTTATTCAAGAATATCTCTTTCTCCTATGTGCTTTCATCCCTAACCCTAACCCTAACCCTTCCAAAAGTCGGAGAAGCTCAAGGATGGTACCGATCGATGCGCGCTACCCCATTTAGTGGGGGTAGAGCCTACTTGCAAGTCTCTCCGACCTTCACAAAAAAAGTTATTCAAGAATATCTCTTTCTCCTATGTGCTTTCATCCCTAACCCTAACCCTAACCCTTCCGAAAGTCGGAGAAGCTCAAGGATGGTACCGATCGATGCGCGTTACCCCATTTAGTGGGGGTAGAGCCTACTTGCAAGTCTCTCCGACCTTCACAAAAAAAGTTATTCAAGAATATCTCTTTCTCCTATGTGCTTTCATCCCTAACCCTAACCCTAACCCTTCCGAAAGTCGGAGAAGCTCAAGGATGGTACCGATCGATGCGCGCTACCCCATTTAGTGGGGGTAGAGCCTACTTGCAAGTCTCTCCGACCTTCACAAAAAAAGTTATTCAAGAATATCTCTTTCTCCTATGTGCTTTCATCCCTAACCCTAACCCTAACCCTTCCGAAAGTCGGAGAAGCTCAAGGATGGTACTGATCGATGCGCGCAACCCCATTTAGTGGGGGTAGAGCCTACTTGCAAGTCTCTCCGACCTTCACAAAAAAAGTTATTCAAGAATATCTCCTCAGATTTGGGGGAATTTCGTCGGTCGACCTCTTCCGAAGGTCGTACAAGCTCGGGGATGGTACCAATCGATCCGCAGGACCCAAATTAGTCCAGATGCAACCACTTTCCAAGTCTCTCCGACCTTCACAAAAAAAGTTATTCAAGAATATCTCTTTCTCCTATGTGCTTTCATCCCTAACCCTAACCCTAACCCTTCCGAAAGTCGGAGAAGCTCAAGGATGGTACCGATCGATGCGCGCTACCCCATTTAGTGGGGGTAGAGCCTACTTGCAAGTCTCTCCGACCTTCACAAAAAAAGTTATTCAAGAATATCTCTTTCTCCTATGTGCTTTCATCCCTAACCCTAACCCTTCCGAAAGTCGGAGAAGCTCAAGGATGGTACCGATCGATGCGCGCAACCCCATTTAGTGGGGGTAGAGCCTACTTGCAAGTCTCTCCGACCTTCACAAAAAACGTTATTCAAGAATATCTCCTCAGATTTGGGGGAATTTCGTCGGTCGACCTCTTCCGAAGGTCGTACAAGCTCGGGGATGGTACCAATCGATCCGCAGGACCCAAATTAGTCCAGATGCAACCACTTTCCAAGTCTCTCCGACCTTCACAAAAAAAGTTATTCAAGAATATCTCTTTCTCCTATGTGCTTTCATCCCTAACCCTAACCCTAACCCTTCCGAAAGTCGGAGAAGCTCAAGGATGGTACCGATCGATGCGCGCTACCCCATTTAGTGGGGGTAGAGCCTACTTGCAAGTCTCTCCGACCTTCACAAAAAAAGTTATTCAAGAATATCTCCTCAGATTTGGGGGAATTTCGTCGGTCGACCTCTTCCGAAGGTCGTACAAGCTCGGGGATGGTACCAATCGATCTGCAGGACCCAAATTAGTCCAGATGCAACCACTTTTCAAGTCTCTCCGACCTTCACAAAAAAAGTTATTCAAGAATATCTCTTTCTCCTATGTGCTTTCATCCCTAACCCTAACCCTAACCCTTCCGAAAGTCGGAGAAGCTCAAGGATGGTACTGATCGATGCGCGCAACCCCATTTAGTGGGGGTAGAGCCTACTTGCAAGTCTCTCCGACCTTCACAAAAAAAGTTATTCAAGAATATCTCCTCAGATTTTGGGGGAATTTCGTCGGTCGACCTCTTCCGAAGGTCGTACAAGCTCGGGGATGGTACCAATCGATCTGCAGGACCCAAATTAGTCCAGATGCAACCACTTTCCAAGTCTCTCCGACCTTCACCAAAAAAGTTATTCAAGAATATCTCTTTCTCCTATGTGCTTTCATCCCTAACCCTAACCCTAACCCTTCCGAAAGTCGGAGAAGCTCAAGGATGGTACCGATCGATGCGCGCTACCCCATCTAGTGGGGGTAGAGCCTACTTGCAAGTCTCTCCGACCTTCACAAAAAAAGTTATTCAAGAATATCTCTTTCTCCTATGTGCTTTCATCCCTAACCCTAACCCTAACCCTTCCGAAAGTCGGAGAAGCTCAAGGATGGTACCGATCGATGCGCGCAACCCCATTTAGTGGGGGTAGAGCCTACTTGCAAGTCTCTCCGACCTTCACAAAAAAAGTTATTCAAGAATATCTCCTCAGATTTGGGGGAATTTCGTCGGTCGACCTCTTCCGAAGGTCGTACAAGCTCGGGGATGGTACCAATCGATCCGCAGGACCCAAATTAGTCCAGATGCAACCACTTTCCAAGTCTCTCCGACCTTCACAAAAAAAGTTATTCAAGAATATCTCTTTCTCCTATGTGCTTTCATCCCTAACCCTAACCCTAACCCTTCCGAAAGTCGGAGAAGCTCAAGGATGGTACCGATCGATGCGCGCTACCCCATTTAGTGGGGGTAGAGCCTACTTGCAAGTCTCTCCGACCTTCACAAAAAAAGTTATTCAAGAATATCTCTTTCTCCTATGTGCTTTCATCCCTAACCCTAACCCTTCCGAAAGTCGGAGAAGCTCAAGGATGGTACCGATCGATGCGCGCTACCCCATTTAGTGGGGGTAGAGCCTACTTGCAAGTCTCTCCGACCTTCACAAAAAAAGTTATTCAAGAATATCTCTTTCTCCTATGTGCTTTCATCCCTAACCCTAACCCTAACCCTTCCGAAAGTCGGAGAAGCTCAAGGATGGTACTGATCGATGCGCGCAACCCCATTTAGTGGGGGTAGAGCCTACTTGCAAGTCTCTCCGACCTTCACAAAAAAAGTTATTCAAGAATATCTCCTCAGACTTGGGGGAATTTCGTCGGTCGACCTCTTCCGAAGGTCGTACAAGCTCGGGGATGGTACCAATCGATCCGCAGGACCCAAATTAGTCCAGATGCAACCACTTTCCAAGTCTCTCCGACCTTCACAAAAAAAGTTATTCAAGAATATCTCTTTCTCCTATGTGCTTTCATCCCTAACCCTAACCCTTCCGAAAGTCGGAGAAGCTCAAGGATGGTACCGATCGATGCGCGCTACCCCATTTAGTGGGGGTAGAGCCTACTTGCAAGTCTCTCCGACCTTCACAAAAAAAGTTATTCAAGAATATCTCTTTCTCCTATGTGCTTTCATCCCTAACCCTAACCCTAACCCTTCTGAAAGTCGGAGAAGCTCAAGGATGGTACCGATCGATGCGCGCTACCCCATTTAGTGGGGGTAGAGCCTACTTGCAAGTCTCTCCGACCTTCACAAAAAAAGTTATTCAAGAATATCTCTTTCTCCTATGTGCTTTCATCCCTAACCCTAACCCTAACCCTTCCGAAAGTCGGAGAAGCTCAAGGATGGTACCGATCGATGCGCGCTACCCCATTTAGTGGGGGTAGAGCCTACTTGCAAGTCTCTCCGACCTTCACAAAAAAAGTTATTCAAGAATATCTCTTTCTCCTATGTGCTTTCATCCCTAACCCTAACCCTAACCCTTCCGAAAGTCGGAGAAGCTCAAGGATGGTACCGATCGATGCGCGCTACCCCATTTAGTGGGGGTAGAGCCTATTTGCAAGTCTCTCCGACCTTCACAAAAAAAGTTATTCAAGAATATCTCTTTCTCCTATGTGCTTTCATCCCTAACCCTAACCCTAACCCTTCCGAAAGTCGGAGAAGCTCAAGGATGGTACTGATCGATGCGCGCAACCCCATTTAGTGGGGGTAGAGCCTACTTGCAAGTCTCTCCGACCTTCACAAAAAAAGTTATTCAAGAATATCTCCTCAGATTTTGGGGGAATTTCGTCGGTCGACCTCTTCCGAAGGTCGTACAAGCTCGGGGATGGTACCAATCGATCTGCAGGACCCAAATTAGTCCAGATGCAACCACTTTCCAAGTCTCTCCGACCTTCACCAAAAAAGTTATTCAAGAATATCTCTTTCTCCTATGTGCTTTCATCCCTAACCCTAACCCTAACCCTTCCGAAAGTCGGAGAAGCTCAAGGATGGTACCGATCGATGCGCGCTACCCCATCTAGTGGGGGTAGAGCCTACTTGCAAGTCTCTCCGACCTTCACAAAAAAAGTTATTCAAGAATATCTCTTTCTCCTATGTGCTTTCATCCCTAACCCTAACCCTAACCCTTCCGAAAGTCGGAGAAGCTCAAGGATGGTACTGATCGATGCGCGCAACCCCATTTAGTGGGGGTAGAGCCTACTTGCAAGTCTCTCCGACCTTCACAAAAAAAGTTATTCAAGAATATCTCCTCAGATTTGGGGGAATTTCGTCGGTCGACCTCTTCCGAAGGTCGTACAAGCTCGGGGATGGTACCAATCGATCCGCAGGACCCAAATTAGTCCAGATGCAACCACTTTCCAAGTCTCTCCGACCTTCACAAAAAAAGTTATTCAAGAATATCTCTTTCTCCTATGTGCTTTCATCCCTAACCCTAACCCTAACCCTTCCGAAAGTCGGAGAAGCTCAAGGATGGTACCGATCGATGCGCGCTACCCCATTTAGTGGGGGTAGAGCCTACTTGCAAGTCTTTCCGACCTTCACAAAAAAAGTTATTCAAGAATATCTCTTTCTCCTATGTGCTTTCATCCCTAACCCTAACCCTTCCGAAAGTCGGAGAAGCTCAAGGATGGTACCGATCGATGCGCGCTACCCCATTTAGTGGGGGTAGAGCCTACTTGCAAGTCTCTCCGACCTTCACAAAAAAAGTTATTCAAGAATATCTCTTTCTCCTATGTGCTTTCATCCCTAACCCTAACCCTAACCCTTCCGAAAGTCGGACAAGCTCAAGGATGGTACTGATCGATGCGCGCAACCCCATTTAGTGGGGGTAGAGCCTACTTGCAAGTCTCTCCGACCTTCACAAAAAAAGTTATTCAAGAATATCTCCTCAGACTTGGGGGAATTTCGTCGGTCGACCTCTTCCGAAGGTCGTACAAGCTCGGGGATGGTACCAATCGATCCGCAGGACCCAAATTAGTCCAGATGCAACCACTTTCCAAGTCTCTCCGACCTTCACAAAAAAAGTTATTCAAGAATATCTCTTTCTCCTATGTGCTTTCATCCCTAACCCTAACCCTAACCCTTCCGAAAGTCGGAGAAGCTCAAGGATGGTACCGATCGATGCGCGCTACCCCATTTAGTGGGGGTAGAGCCTACTTGCAAGTCTCTCCGACCTTCACAAAAAAAGTTATTCAAGAATATCTCTTTCTCCTATGTGCTTTCATCCCTAACCCTAACCCTAACCCTTCCGAAAGTCGGAGAAGCTCAAGGATGGTACCGATCGATGCGCGCTACCCCATTTAGTGGGGGTAGAGCCTACTTGCAAGTCTCTCCGACCTTCACAAAAAAAGTTATTCAAGAATATCTCTTTCTCCTATGTGCTTTCATCCCTAACCCTAACCCTAACCCTTCCGAAAGTCGGAGAAGCTCAAGGATGGTACCGATCGATGCGCGCTACCCCATTTAGTGGGGGTAGAGCCTACTTGCAAGTCTCTCCGACCTTCACAAAAAAAGTTATTCAAGAATATCTCTTTCTCCTATGTGCTTTCATCCCTAACCCTAACCCTAACCCTTCCGAAAGTCGGAGAAGCTCAAGGATGGTACCGATCGATGCGCGCTACCCCATTTAGTGGGGGTAGAGCCTATTTGCAAGTCTCTCCGACCTTCACAAAAAAAGTTATTCAAGAATATCTCTTTCTCCTATGTGCTTTCATCCCTAACCCTAACCCTAACCCTTCCGAAAGTCGGAGAAGCTCAAGGATGGTACCGATCGATGCGTGCTACCCCATTTAGTGGGGGTAGAGCCTACTTGCAAGTCTCTCCGACCTTCACAAAAAAAGTTATTCAAGAATATCTCTTTCTCCTATGTGCTTTCATCCCTAACCCTAACCCTAACCCTTCCGAAAGTCGGAGAAGCTCAAGGATGGTACTGATCGATGTGCGCAACCCCATTTAGTGGGGGTAGAGCCTACTTGCAAGTCTCTCCGACCTTCACAAAAAAAGTTATTCAAGAATATCTCCTCAGATTTGGGGGAATTTCGTCGGTCGACCTCTTCCAAAGGTCGTACAAGCTCGGGGATGGTACCAATCGATCCGCAGGACCCAAATTAGTCCATATGCAACCACTTTCCAAGTCTCTCCGACCTTCACAAAAAAAGTTATTCAAGAATATCTCTTTCTCCTATGTGCTTTCATCCCTAACCCTAACCCTAACCCTTCCGAAAGTCGGAGAAGCTCAAGGATGGTACCGATCGATGCGCGCAACCCCATTTAGTGGGGGTAGAGCCTACTTGCAAGTCTCTCCGACCTTCACAAAAAAAGTTATTCAAGAATATCTCCTCAGATTTGGGGGAATTTCGTCGGTCGACCTCTTCCGAAGGTCGTACAAGCTCGGGGATGGTACCAATCGATCCGCAGGACCCAAATTAGTCCAGATGCAACCACTTTCCAAGTCTCTCCGACCTTCACAAAAAAAGTTATTCAAGAATATCTCTTTCTCCTATGTGCTTTCATCCCTAACCCTAACCCTAACCCTTCCGAAAGTCGGAGAAGCTCAAGGATGGTACCGATCGATGCGCGCTACCCCATTTAGTGGGGGTAGAGCCTACTTGCAAGTCTCTCCGACCTTCACAAAAAAAGTTATTCAAGAATATCTCCTCAGATTTGGGGGAATTTCGTCGGTCGACCTCTTCCGAAGGTCGTACAAGCTCGGGGATGGTACCAATCGATCCGCAGGACCCAAATTAGTCCAGATAAAACCACTTTCCAAGTCTCTCCGACCTTCACAAAAAAAGTTATTCAAGAATATCTCTTTCTCCTATGTGCTTTCATCCCTAACCCTAACCCTAACCCTTCCGAAAGTCGGAGAAGCTCAAGGATGGTACCGATCGATGCGCGCTACCCCATTTAGTGGGGGTAGAGCCTACTTGCAAGTCTCTCCGACCTTCACAAAAAAAGTTATTCAAGAATATCTCTTTCTCCTATGTGCTTTCATCCCTAACCCTAACCCTAACCCTTCCGAAAGTCGGAGAAGCTCAAGGATGGTACCGATCGATGCGCGCTACCCCATTTAGTGGGGGTAGAGCCTACTTGCAAGTCTCTCCGACCTTCACAAAAAAAGTTATTCAAGAATATCTCTTTCTCCTATGTGCTTTCATCCCTAACCCTAACCCTAACCCTTCCGAAAGTCGGAGAAGCTCAAGGATGGTACCGATCGATGCGCGCTACCCCATTTAGTGGGGGTAGAGCCTACTTGCAAGTCTCTCCGACCTTCACAAAAAAAGTTATTCAAGAATATCTCTTTCTCCTATGTGCTTTCATCCCTAACCCTAACCCTAACCCTTCCGAAAGTCGGAGAAGCTCAAGGATGGTACTGATCGATGCGCGCAACCCCATTTAGTGGGGGTAGAGCCTACTTGCAAGTCTCTCCGACCTTCACAAAAAAAGTTATTCAAGAATATCTCCTCAGATTTTGGGGGAATTTCGTCGGTCGACCTCTTCCGAAGGTCGTACAAGCTCGGGGATGGTACCAATCGATCTGCAGGACCCAAATTAGTCCAGATGCAACCACTTTCCAAGTCTCTCCGACCTTCACCAAAAAAGTTATTCAAGAATATCTCTTTCTCCTATGTGCTTTCATCCCTAACCCTAACCCTAACCCTTCCGAAAGTCGGAGAAGCTCAAGGATGGTACCGATCGATGCGCGCTACCCCATCTAGTGGGGGTAGAGCCTACTTGCAAGTCTCTCCGACCTTCACAAAAAAAGTTATTCAAGAATATCTCTTTCTCCTATGTGCTTTCATCCCTAACCCTAACCCTAACCCTTCCGAAAGTCGGAGAAGCTCAAGGATGGTACTGATCGATGCGCGCAACCCCATTTAGTGGGGGTAGAGCCTACTTGCAAGTCTCTCCGACCTTCACAAAAAAAGTTATTCAAGAATATCTCCTCAGATTTGGGGGAATTTCGTCGGTCGACCTCTTCCGAAGGTCGTACAAGCTCGGGGATGGTACCAATCGATCCGCAGGACCCAAATTAGTCCAGATGCAACCACTTTCCAAGTCTCTCCGACCTTCACAAAAAAAGTTATTCAAGAATATCTCTTTCTCCTATGTGCTTTCATCCCTAACCCTAACCCTAACCCTTCCGAAAGTCGGAGAAGCTCAAGGATGGTACCGATCGATGCGCGCTACCCCATTTAGTGGGGGTAGAGCCTACTTGCAAGTCTCTCCGACCTTCACAAAAAAAGTTATTCAAGAATATCTCTTTCTCCTATGTGCTTTCATCCCTAACCCTAACCCTTCCGAAAGTCGGAGAAGCTCAAGGATGGTACCGATCGATGCGCGCTACCCCATTTAGTGGGGGTAGAGCCTACTTGCAAGTCTCTCCGACCTTCACAAAAAAAGTTATTCAAGAATATCTCTTTCTCCTATGTGCTTTCATCCCTAACCCTAACCCTAACCCTTCCGAAAGTCGGAGAAGCTCAAGGATGGTACTGATCGATGCGCGCAACCCCATTTAGTGGGGGTAAAGCCTACTTGCAAGTCTCTCCGACCTTCACAAAAAAAGTTATTCAAGAATATCTCCTCAGACTTGGGGGAATTTCGTCGGTCGACCTCTTCCGAAGGTCGTACAAGCTCGGGGATGGTACCAATCGATCCGCAGGACCCAAATTAGTCCAGATGCAACCACTTTCCAAGTCTCTCCGACCTTCACAAAAAAAGTTATTCAAGAATATCTCTTTCTCCTATGTGCTTTCATCCCTAACCCTAACCCTAACCCTTCCGAAAGTCGGAGAAGCTCAAGGATGGTACCGATCGATGCGCGCTACCCCATTTAGTGGGGGTAGAGCCTACTTGCAAGTCTCTCCGACCTTCACAAAAAAAGTTATTCAAGAATATCTCTTTCTCCTATGTGCTTTCATCCCTAACCCTAACCCTAACCCTTCCGAAAGTCGGAGAAGCTCAAGGATGGTACCGATCGATGCGCGCTACCCCATTTAGTGGGGGTAGAGCCTACTTGCAAGTCTCTCCGACCTTCACAAAAAAAGTTATTCAAGAATATCTCTTTCTCCTATGTGCTTTCATCCCTAACCCTAACCCTAACCCTTCCGAAAGTCGGAGAAGCTCAAGGATGGTACCGATCGATGCGCGCTACCCCATTTAGTGGGGGTAGAGCCTACTTGCAAGTCTCTCCGACCTTCACAAAAAAAGTTATTCAAGAATATCTCTTTCTCCTATGTGCTTTCATCCCTAACCCTAACCCTAACCCTTCCGAAAGTCGGAGAAGCTCAAGGATGGTACCGATCGATGCGCGCTACCCCATTTAGTGGGGGTAGAGCCTATTTGCAAGTCTCTCCGACCTTCACAAAAAAAGTTATTCAAGAATATCTCTTTCTCCTATGTGCTTTCATCCCTAACCCTAACCCTAACCCTTCCGAAAGTCGGAGAAGCTCAAGGATGGTACCGATCGATGCGCGCTACCCCATTTAGTGGGGGTAGAGCCTACTTGCAAGTCTCTCCGACCTTCACAAAAAAAGTTATTCAAGAATATCTCCTCAGATTTGGGGGAATTTCGTCGGTCGACCTCTTCCGAAGGTCGTACAAGCTCGGGGATGGTACCAATCGATCCGCAGGACCCAAATTAGTCCAGATGCAACCACTTTCCAAGTCTCTCCGACCTTCACAAAAAAAGTTATTCAAGAATATCTCTTTCTCCTATGTGCTTTCATCCCTAACCCTAACCCTAACCCTTCCGAAAGTCGGAGAAGCTCAAGGATGGTACCGATCGATGCGCGCTACCCCATTTAGTGGGGGTAGAGCCTACTTGCAAGTCTCTCCGACCTTCACAAAAAAAGTTATTCAAGAATATCTCCTCAGATTTGGGGGAATTTCGTCGGTCGACCTCTTCCGAAGGTCGTACAAGCTCGGGGATGGTACCAATCGATCCGCAGGACCCAAATTAGTCCAGATGCAACCACTTTCCAAGTCTCTCCGACCTTCACCAAAAAAGTTATTCAAGAATATCTCTTTCTCCTATGTGCTTTCATCCCTAACCCTAACCCTAACCCTTCCGAAAGTCGGAGAAGCTCAAGGATGGTACCGATCGATGCGCGCTACCCCATCTAGTGGGGGTAGAGCCTACTTGCAAGTCTCTCCGACCTTCACAAAAAAAGTTATTCAAGAATATCTCTTTCTCCTATGTGCTTTCATCCCTAACCCTAACCCTAACCCTTCCGAAAGTCGGAGAAGCTCAAGGATGGTACTGATCGATGCGCGCAACCCCATTTAGTGGGGGTAGAGCCTACTTGCAAGTCTCTCCGACCTTCACAAAAAAAGTTATTCAAGAATATCTCCTCAGATTTGGGGGAATTTCGTCGGTCGACCTCTTCCGAAGGTCGTACAAGCTCGGGGATGGTACCAATCGATCCGCAGGACCCAAATTAGTCCAGATGCAACCACTTTCCAAGTCTCTCCGACCTTCACAAAAAAAGTTATTCAAGAATATCTCTTTCTCCTATGTGCTTTCATCCCTAACCCTAACCCTAACCCTTCCGAAAGTCGGAGAAGCTCAAGGATGGTACCGATCGATGCGCGCTACCCCATTTAGTGGGGGTAGAGCCTACTTGCAAGTCTCTCCGACCTTCACAAAAAAAGTTATTCAAGAATATCTCTTTCTCCTATGTGCTTTCATCCCTAACCCTAACCCTTCCGAAAGTCGGAGAAGCTCAAGGATGGTACCGATCGATGCGCGCTACCCCATTTAGTGGGGGTAGAGCCTACTTGCAAGTCTCTCCGACCTTCACAAAAAAAGTTATTCAAGAATATCTCTTTCTCCTATGTGCTTTCATCCCTAACCCTAACCCTAACCCTTCCGAAAGTCGGAGAAGCTCAAGGATGGTACTGATCGATGCGCGCAACCCCATTTAGTGGGGGTAAAGCCTACTTGCAAGTCTCTCCGACCTTCACAAAAAAAGTTATTCAAGAATATCTCCTCAGACTTGGGGGAATTTCGTCGGTCGACCTCTTCCGAAGGTCGTACAAGCTCGGGGATGGTACCAATCGATCCGCAGGACCCAAATTAGTCCAGATGCAACCACTTTCCAAGTCTCTCCGACCTTCACAAAAAAAGTTATTCAAGAATATCTCTTTCTCCTATGTGCTTTCATCCCTAACCCTAACCCTAACCCTTCCGAAAGTCGGAGAAGCTCAAGGATGGTACCGATCGATGCGCGCTACCCCATTTAGTGGGGGTAGAGCCTACTTGCAAGTCTCTCCGACCTTCACAAAAAAAGTTATTCAAGAATATCTCTTTCTCCTATGTGCTTTCATCCCTAACCCTAACCCTAACCCTTCCGAAAGTCGGAGAAGCTCAAGGATGGTACCGATCGATGCGCGCTACCCCATTTAGTGGGGGTAGAGCCTACTTGCAAGTCTCTCCGACCTTCACAAAAAAAGTTATTCAAGAATATCTCTTTCTCCTATGTGCTTTCATCCCTAACCCTAACCCTAACCCTTCCGAAAGTCGGAGAAGCTCAAGGATGGTACCGATCGATGCGCGCTACCCCATTTAGTGGGGGTAGAGCCTACTTGCAAGTCTCTCCGACCTTCACAAAAAAAGTTATTCAAGAATATCTCTTTCTCCTATGTGCTTTCATCCCTAACCCTAACCCTAACCCTTCCGAAAGTCGGAGAAGCTCAAGGATGGTACCGATCGATGCGCGCTACCCCATTTAGTGGGGGTAGAGCCTATTTGCAAGTCTCTCCGACCTTCACAAAAAAAGTTATTCAAGAATATCTCTTTCTCCTATGTGCTTTCATCCCTAACCCTAACCCTAACCCTTCCGAAAGTCGGAGAAGCTCAAGGATGGTACCGATCGATGCGCGCTACCCCATTTAGTGGGGGTAGAGCCTACTTGCAAGTCTCTCCGACCTTCACAAAAAAAGTTATTCAAGAATATCTCCTCAGATTTGGGGGAATTTCGTCGGTCGACCTCTTCCGAAGGTCGTACAAGCTCGGGGATGGTACCAATCGATCCGCAGGACCCAAATTAGTCCAGATGCAACCACTTTCCAAGTCTCTCCGACCTTCACAAAAAAAGTTATTCAAGAATATCTCTTTCTCCTATGTGCTTTCATCCCTAACCCTAACCCTAACCCTTCCGAAAGTCGGAGAAGCTCAAGGATGGTACCGATCGATGCGCGCTACCCCATTTAGTGGGGGTAGAGCCTACTTGCAAGTCTCTCCGACCTTCACAAAAAAAGTTATTCAAGAATATCTCCTCAGATTTGGGGGAATTTCGTCGGTCGACCTCTTCCGAAGGTCGTACAAGCTCGGGGATGGTACCAATCGATCCGCAGGACCCAAATTAGTCCAGATAAAACCACTTTCCAAGTCTCTCCGACCTTCACAAAAAAAGTTATTCAAGAATATCTCTTTCTCCTATGTGCTTTCATCCCTAACCCTAACCCTAACCCTTCCGAAAGTCGGAGAAGCTCAAGGATGGTACCGATCGATGCGCGCTACCCCATTTAGTGGGGGTAGAGCCTACTTGCAAGTCTCTCCGACCTTCACAAAAAAAGTTATTCAAGAATATCTCTTTCTCCTATGTGCTTTCATCCCTAACCCTAACCCTAACCCTTCCGAAAGTCGGAGAAGCTCAATGATGGTACCGATCGATGCGCGCTACCCCATTTAGTGGGGGTAGAGCCTACTTGCAAGTCTCTCCGACCTTCACAAAAAAAGTTATTCAAGAATATCTCTTTCTCCTATGTGCTTTCATCCCTAACCCTAACCCTAACCCTTCCGAAAGTCGGAGAAGCTCAAGGATGGTACCGATCGATGCGCGCTACCCCATTTAGTGGGGGTAGAGCCTACTTGCAAGTCTCTCCGACCTTCACAAAAAAAGTTATTCAAGAATATCTCTTTCTCCTATGTGCTTTCATCCCTAACCCTAACCCTAACCCTTCCGAAAGTCGGAGAAGCTCAAGGATGGTACTGATCGATGCGCGCAACCCCATTTAGTGGGGGTAGAGCCTACTTGCAAGTCTCTCCGACCTTCACAAAAAAAGTTATTCAAGAATATCTCCTCAGATTTTGGGGGAATTTCGTCGGTCGACCTCTTCCGAAGGTCGTACAAGCTCGGGGATGGTACCAATCGATCTGCAGGACCCAAATTAGTCCAGATGCAACCACTTTCCAAGTCTCTCCGACCTTCACCAAAAAAGTTATTCAAGAATATCTCTTTCTCCTATGTGCTTTCATCCCTAACCCTAACCCTAACCCTTCCGAAAGTCGGAGAAGCTCAAGGATGGTACCGATCGATGCGCGCTACCCCATCTAGTGGGGGTAGAGCCTACTTGCAAGTCTCTCCGACCTTCACAAAAAAAGTTATTCAAGAATATCTCTTTCTCCTATGTGCTTTCATCCCTAACCCTAACCCTAACCCTTCCGAAAGTCGGAGAAGCTCAAGGATGGTACCGATCGATGCGCGCAACCCCATTTAGTGGGGGTAGAGCCTACTTGCAAGTCTCTCCGACCTTCACAAAAAAAGTTATTCAAGAATATCTCCTCAGATTTGGGGGAATTTCGTCGGTCGACCTCTTCCGAAGGTCGTACAAGCTCGGGGATGGTACCAATCGATCCGCAGGACCCAAATTAGTCCAGATGCAACCACTTTCCAAGTCTCTCCGACCTTCACAAAAAAAGTTATTCAAGAATATCTCTTTCTCCTATGTGCTTTCATCCCTAACCCTAACCCTTCCGAAAGTCGGAGAAGCTCAAGGATGGTACCGATCGATGCGCGCTACCCCATTTAGTGGGGGTAGAGCCTACTTGCAAGTCTCTCCGACCTTCACAAAAAAAGTTATTCAAGAATATCTCTTTCTCCTATGTGCTTTCATCCCTAACCCTAACCCTTCCGAAAGTCGGAGAAGCTCAAGGATGGTACCGATCGATGCGCGCTACCCCATTTAGTGGGGGTAGAGCCTACTTGCAAGTCTCTCCGACCTTCACAAAAAAAGTTATTCAAGAATATCTCTTTCTCCTATGTGCTTTCATCCCTAACCCTAACCCTAACCCTTCCGAAAGTCGGAGAAGCTCAAGGATGGTACTGATCGATGCGCGCAACCCCATTTAGTGGGGGTAGAGCCTACTTGCAAGTCTCTCCGACCTTCACAAAAAAAGTTATTCAAGAATATCTCCTCAGACTTGGGGGAATTTCGTCGGTCGACCTCTTCCGAAGGTCGTACAAGCTCGGGGATGGTACCAATCGATCCGCAGGACCCAAATTAGTCCAGATGCAACCACTTTCCAAGTCTCTCCGACCTTCACAAAAAAAGTTATTCAAGAATATCTCTTTCTCCTATGTGCTTTCATCCCTAACCCTAACCCTAACCCTTCCGAAAGTCGGAGAAGCTCAAGGATGGTACCGATCGATGCGCGCTACCCCATTTAGTGGGGGTAGAGCCTACTTGCAAGTCTCTCCGACCTTCACAAAAAAAGTTATTCAAGAATATCTCTTTCTCCTATGTGCTTTCATCCCTAACCCTAACCCTAACCCTTCCGAAAGTCGGAGAAGCTCAAGGATGGTACCGATCGATGCGCGCTACCCCATTTAGTGGGGGTAGAGCCTACTTGCAAGTCTCTCCGACCTTCACAAAAAAAGTTATTCAAGAATATCTCTTTCTCCTATGTGCTTTCATCCCTAACCCTAACCCTAACCCTTCCGAAAGTCGGAGAAGCTCAAGGATGGTACCGATCGATGCGCGCTACCCCATTTAGTGGGGGTAGAGCCTACTTGCAAGTCTCTCCGACCTTCACAAAAAAAGTTATTCAAGAATATCTCTTTCTCCTATGTGCTTTCATCCCTAACCCTAACCCTAACCCTTGCGAAAGTCGGAGAAGCTCAAGGATGGTACCGATCGATGCGCGCTACCCCATTTAGTGGGGGTAGAGCCTATTTGCAAGTCTCTCCGACCTTCACAAAAAAAGTTATTCAAGAATATCTCTTTCTCCTATGTGCTTTCATCCCTAACCCTAACCCTAACCCTTCCGAAAGTCGGAGAAGCTCAAGGATGGTACCGATCGATGCGCGCTACCCCATTTAGTGGGGGTAGAGCCTACTTGCAAGTCTCTCCGACCTTCACAAAAAAAGTTATTCAAGAATATCTCTTTCTCCTATGTGCTTTCATCCCTAACCCTAACCCTAACCCTTCCGAAAGTCGGAGAAGCTCAAGGATGGTACTGATCGATGTGCGCAACCCCATTTAGTGGGGGTAGAGCCTACTTGCAAGTTTCTCCGACCTTCACAAAAAAAGTTATTCAAGAATATCTCCTCAGATTTGGGGGAATTTCGTCGGTCGACCTCTTCCGAAGGTCGTACAAGCTCGGGGATGGTACCAATCGATCTGCAGGACCCAAATTAGTCCAGATGCAACCACTTTCCAAGTCTCTCCGACCTTCACAAAAAAAGTTATTCAAGAATATCTCTTTCTCCTATGTGCTTTCATCCCTAACCCTAACCCTAACCCTTCCGAAAGTCGGAGAAGCTCAAGGATGGTACCGATCGATGCGCGCAACCCCATTTAGTGGGGGTAGAGCCTACTTGCAAGTCTCTCCGACCTTCACAAAAAAAGTTATTCAAGAATATCTCCTCAGATTTGGGGGAATTTCGTCGGTCGACCTCTTCCGAAGGTCGTACAAGCTCGGGGATGGTACCAATCGATCCGCAGGACCCAAATTAGTCCAGATGCAACCACTTTCCAAGTCTCTCCGACCTTCACAAAAAAAGTTATTCAAGAATATCTCTTTCTCCTATGTGCTTTCATCCCTAACCCTAACCCTAACCCTTCCGAAAGTCGGAGAAGCTCAAGGATGGTACCGATCGATGCGCGCTACCCCATTTAGTGGGGGTAGAGCCTACTTGCAAGTCTCTCCGACCTTCACAAAAAAAGTTATTCAAGAATATCTCCTCAGATTTGGGGGAATTTCGTCGGTCGACCTCTTCCGAAGGTCGTACAAGCTCGGGGATGGTACCAATCGATCCGCAGGACCCAAATTAGTCCAGATGCAACCACTTTCCAAGTCTCTCCGACCTTCACAAAAAAAGTTATTCAAGAATATCTCTTTCTCCTATGTGCTTTCATCCCTAACCCTAACCCTAACCCTTCCGAAAGTCGGAGAAGCTCAAGGATGGTACCGATCGATGCGCGCTACCCCATTTAGTGGGGGTAGAGCCTACTTGCAAGTCTCTCCGACCTTCACAAAAAAAGTTATTCAAGAATATCTCTTTCTCCTATGTGCTTTCATCCCTAACCCTAACCCTAACCCTTCCGAACGTCGGAGAAGCTCAAGGATGGTACCGATCGATGCGCGCTACCCCATTTAGTGGGGGTAGAGCCTACTTGCAAGTCTCTCCGACCTTCACAAAAAAAGTTATTCAAGAATATCTCTTTCTCCTATGTGCTTTCATCCCTAACCCTAACCCTAACCCTTCCGAAAGTCGGAGAAGCTCAAGGATGGTACCGATCGATGCGCGCTACCCCATTTAGTGGGGGTAGAGCCTACTTGCAAGTCTCTCCGACCTTCACAAAAAAAGTTATTCAAGAATATCTCTTTCTCCTATGTGCTTTCATCCCTAACCCTAACCCTAACCCTTCCGAAAGTCGGAGAAGCTCAAGGATGGTACTGATCGATGCGCGCAACCCCATTTAGTGGGGGTAGAGCCTACTTGCAAGTCTCTCCGACCTTCACAAAAAAAGTTATTCAAGAATATCTCCTCAGATTTGGGGGAATTTCGTCGGTCGACCTCTTCCGAAGGTCGTACAAGCTCGGGGATGGTACCAATCGATCCGCAGGACCCAAATTAGTCCAGATGCAACCACTTTCCAAGTCTCTCCGACCTTCACAAAAAAAGTTATTCAAGAATATCTCTTTCTCCTATGTGCTTTCATCCCTAACCCTAACCCTAACCCTTCCGAAAGTCGGAGAAGCTCAAGGATGGTACCGATCGATGCGCGCTACCCCATTTAGTGGGGGTAGAGCCTACTTGCAAGTCTCTCCGACCTTCACAAAAAAAGTTATTCAAGAATATCTCTTTCTCCTATGTGCTTTCATCCCTAACCCTAACCCTAACCCTTCCGAAAGTCGGAGAAGCTCAAGGATGGTACCGATCGATGCGCGCTACCCCATTTAGTGGGGGTAGAGCCTACTTGCAAGTCTCTCCGACCTTCACAAAAAAAGTTATTCAAGAATATCTCCTCAGATTTGGGGGAATTTCGTCGGTCGACCTCTTCCGAAGGTCGTACAAGCTCGGGGATGGTACCAATCGATCCGCAGGACCCAAATTAGTCCAGATGCAACCACTTTCCAAGTCTCTCCGACCTTCACAAAAAAAGTTATTCAAGAATATCTCTTTCTCCTATGTGCTTTCATCCCTAACCCTAACCCTAACCCTTCCGAAAGTCGGAGAAGCTCAAGGATGGTACCGATCGATGCGCGCTACCCCATTTAGTGGGGGTAGAGCCTACTTGCAAGTCTCTCCGACCTTCACAAAAAAAGTTATTCAAGAATATCTCTTTCTCCTATGTGCTTTCATCCCTAACCCTAACCCTAACCCTTCCGAAAGTCGGAGAAGCTCAAGGATGGTACCGATCGATGCGCGCTACCCCATTTAGTGGGGGTAGAGCCTACTTGCAAGTCTCTCCGACCTTCACAAAAAAAGTTATTCAAGAATATCTCTTTCTCCTATGTGCTTTCATCCCTAACCCTAACCCTAACCCTTCCGAAAGTCGGAGAAGCTCAAGGATGGTACTGATCGATGCGCGCAACCCCATTTAGTGGGGGTAGAGCCTACTTGCAAGTCTCTCCGACCTTCACAAAAAAAGTTATTCAAGAATATCTCCTCAGATTTGGGGGAATTTCGTCGGTCGACCTCTTCCGAAGGTCGTACAAGCTCGGGGATGGTACCAATCGATCCGCAGGACCCAAATTAGTCCAGATGCAACCACTTTCCAAGTCTCTCCGACCTTCACAAAAAAAGTTATTCAAGAATATCTCTTTCTCCTATGTGCTTTCATCCCTAACCCTAACCCTAACCCTTCCGAAAGTCGGAGAAGCTCAAGGATGGTACCGATCGATGCGCGCTACCCCATTTAGTGGGGGTAGAGCCTACTTGCAAGTCTCTCCGACCTTCACAAAAAAAGTTATTCAAGAATATCTCCTCAGATTTGGGGGAATTTCGTCGGTCGACCTCTTCCGAAGGTCGTACAAGCTCGGGGATGGTACCAATCGATCCGCAGGACCCAAATTAGTCCAGATGCAACCACTTTCCAAGTCTCTCCGACCTTCACAAAAAAAGTTATTCAAGAATATCTCTTTCTCCTATGTGCTTTCATCCCTAACCCTAACCCTAACCCTTCCGAAAGTCGGAGAAGCTCAAGGATGGTACCGATCGATGCGCGCTACCCCATTTAGTGGGGGTAGAGCCTACTTGCAAGTCTCTCCGACCTTCACAAAAAAAGTTATTCAAGAATATCTCTTTCTCCTATGTGCTTTCATCCCTAACCCTAACCCTAACCCTTCCGAAAGTCGGAGAAGCTCAAGGATGGTACCGATCGATGCGCGCTACCCCATTTAGTGGGGGTAGAGCCTACTTGCAAGTCTCTCCGACCTTCACAAAAAAAGTTATTCAAGAATATCTCTTTCTCCTATGTGCTTTCATCCCTAACCCTAACCCTAACCCTTCCGAAAGTCGGAGAAGCTCAAGGATGGTACCGATCGATGCGCGCTACCCCATTTAGTGGGGGTAGAGCCTACTTGCAAGTCTCTCCGACCTTCACAAAAAAAGTTATTCAAGAATATCTCTTTCTCCTATGTGCTTTCATCCCTAACCCTAACCCTAACCCTTCCGAAAGTCGGAGAAGCTCAAGGATGGTACCGATCGATGCGCGCTACCCCATTTAGTGGGGGTAGAGCCTACTTGCAAGTCTCTCCGACCTTCACAAAAAAAGTTATTCAAGAATATCTCTTTCTCCTATGTGCTTTCATCCCTAACCCTAACCCTAACCCTTCCGAAAGTCGGAGAAGCTCAAGGATGGTACTGATCGATGCGCGCAACCCCATTTAGTGGGGGTAGAGCCTACTTGCAAGTCTCTCCGACCTTCACAAAAAAAGTTATTCAAGAATATCTCCTCAGATTTGGGGGAATTTCGTCGGTCGACCTCTTCCGAAGGTCGTACAAGCTCGGGGATGGTACCAATCGATCCGCAGGACCCAAATTAGTCCAGATGCAACCACTTTCCAAGTCTCTCCGACCTTCACAAAAAAAGTTATTCAAGAATATCTCTTTCTCCTATGTGCTTTCATCCCTAACCCTAACCCTAACCCTTCCGAAAGTCGGAGAAGCTCAAGGATGGTACCGATCGATGCGCGCTACCCCATTTAGTGGGGGTAGAGCCTACTTGCAAGTCTCTCCGACCTTCACAAAAAAAGTTATTCAAGAATATCTCTTTCTCCTATGTGCTTTCATCCCTAACCCTAACCCTAACCCTTCCGAAAGTCGGAGAAGCTCAAGGATGGTACCGATCGATGCGCGCTACCCCATTTAGTGGGGGTAGAGCCTACTTGCAAGTCTCTCCGACCTTCACAAAAAAAGTTATTCAAGAATATCTCCTCAGATTTGGGGGAATTTCGTCGGTCGACCTCTTCCGAAGGTCGTACAAGCTCGGGGATGGTACCAATCGATCCGCAGGACCCAAATTAGTCCAGATGCAACCACTTTCCAAGTCTCTCCGACCTTCACAAAAAAAGTTATTCAAGAATATCTCTTTCTCCTATGTGCTTTCATCCCTAACCCTAACCCTAACCCTTCCGAAAGTCGGAGAAGCTCAAGGATGGTACCGATCGATGCGCGCTACCCCATTTAGTGGGGGTAGAGCCTACTTGCAAGTCTCTCAGACCTTCACAAAAAAAGTTATTCAAGAATATCTCTTTCTCCTATGTGCTTTCATCCCTAACCCTAACCCTAACCCTTCCGAAAGTCGGAGAAGCTCAAGGATGGTACCGATCGATGCGCGCTACCCCATTTAGTGGGGGTAGAGCCTACTTGCAAGTCTCTCCGACCTTCACAAAAAAAGTTATTCAAGAATATCTCTTTCTCCTATGTGCTTTCATCCCTAACCCTAACCCTAACCCTTCCGAAAGTCGGAGAAGCTCAAGGATGGTACCGATCGATGCGCGCTACCCCATTTAGTGGGGGTAGAGCCTACTTGCAAGTCTCTCCGACCTTCACAAAAAAAGTTATTCAAGAATATCTCTTTCTCCTATGTGCTTTCATCCCTAACCCTAACCCTAACCCTTCCGAAAGTCGGAGAAGCTCAAGGATGGTACTGATCGATGCGCGCAACCCCATTTAGTGGGGGTAGAGCCTACTTGCAAGTCTCTCCGACCTTCACAAAAAAAGTTATTCAAGAATATCTCCTCAGATTTGGGGGAATTTCGTCGGTCGACCTCTTCCGAAGGTCGTACAAGCTCAAGGATGGTACCAATCGATCCGCAGGACCCAAATTAGTCCAGATGCAACCACTTTCCAAGTCTCTCCGACCTTCACAAAAAAAGTTATTCAAGAATATCTCTTTCTCCTATGTGCTTTCATCCCTAACCCTAACCCTAACCCTTCCGAAAGTCGGAGAAGCTCAAGGATGGTACCGATCGATGCGCGCTACCCCATTTAGTGGGGGTAGAGCCTACTTGCAAGTCTCTCCGACCTTCACAAAAAAAGTTATTCAAGAATATCTCTTTCTCCTATGTGCTTTCATCCCTAACCCTAACCCTAACCCTTCCGAAAGTCGGAGAAGCTCAAGGATGGTACCGATCGATGCGCGCTACCCCATTTAGTGGGGGTAGAGCCTACTTGCAAGTCTCTCCGACCTTCACAAAAAAAGTTATTCAAGAATATCTCCTCAGATTTGGGGGAATTTCGTCGGTCGACCTCTTCCGAAGGTCGTACAAGCTCGGGGATGGTACCAATCGATCCGCAGGACCCAAATTAGTCCAGATGCAACCACTTTCCAAGTCTCTCCGACCTTCACAAAAAAAGTTATTCAAGAATATCTCTTTCTCCTATGTGCTTTCATCCCTAACCCTAACCCTAACCCTTCCGAAAGTCGGAGAAGCTCAAGGATGGTACCGATCGATGCGCGCTACCCCATTTAGTGGGGGTAGAGCCTACTTGCAAGTTTCTCCGACCTTCACAAAAAAAGTTATTCAAGAATATCTCCTCAGATTTGGGGGAATTTCGTCGGTCGACCTCTTCCGAAGGTCGTACAAGCTCGGGGATGGTACCAATCGATCCGCAGGACCCAAATTAGTCCAGATGCAACCACTTTCCAAGTCTCTCCGACCTTCACAAAAAAAGTTATTCAAGAATATCTCTTTCTCCTATGTGCTTTCATCCCTAACCCTAACCCTAACCCTTCCGAAAGTCGGAGAAGCTCTAGGATGGTACCGATCGATGCGCGCTACCCCATTTAGTGGGGGTAGAGCCTACTTGCAAGTCTCTCCGACCTTCACAAAAAAAGTTATTCAAGAATATCTCTTTCTCCTATGTGCTTTCATCCCTAACCCTAACCCTAACCCTTCCGAAAGTCGGAGAAGCTCAAGGATGGTACCGATCGATGCGCGCTACCCCATTTAGTGGGGGTAGAGCCTACTTGCAAGTCTCTCCGACCTTCACAAAAAAAGTTATTCAAGAATATCTCTTTCTCCTATGTGCTTTCATCCCTAACCCTAACCCTAACCCTTCCGAAAGTCGGAGAAGCTCAAGGATGGTACCGATCGATGCGCGCTACCCCATTTAGTGGGGGTAGAGCCTACTTGCAAGTCTCTCCGACCTTCACAAAAAAAGTTATTCAAGAATATCTCTTTCTCCTATGTGCTTTCATCCCTAACCCTAACCCTAACCCTTCCGAAAGTCGGAGAAGCTCAAGGATGGTACTGATCGATGCGCGCTACCCCATTTAGTGGGGGTAGAGCCTACTTGCAAGTCTCTCCGACCTTCACAAAAAAAGTTATTCAAGAATATCTCTTTCTCCTATGTGCTTTCATCCCTAACCCTAACCCTAACCCTTCCGAAAGTCGGAGAAGCTCAAGGATGGTACTGATCGATGCGCGCAACCCCATTTAGTGGGGGTAGAGCCTACTTGCAAGTCTCTCCGACCTTCACAAAAAAAGTTATTCAAGAATATCTCCTCAGATTTTGGGGGAATTTCGTCGGTCGACCTCTTCCGAAGGTCGTACAAGCTCGGGGATGGTACCAATCGATCTGCAGGACCCAAATTAGTCCAGATGCAACCACTTTCCAAGTCTCTCCGACCTTCACAAAAAAAGTTATTCAAGAATATCTCTTTCTCCTATGTGCTTTCATCCCTAACCCTAACCCTAACCCTTCCGAAAGTCGGAGAAGCTCAAGGATGGTACCGATCGATGCGCGCTACCCCATTTAGTGGGGGTAGAGCCTACTTGCAAGTCTCTCCGACCTTCACAAAAAAAGTTATTCAAGAATATCTCTTTCTCCTATGTGCTTTCATCCCTAACCCTAACCCTAACCCTTCCGAAAGTCGGAGAAGCTCAAGGATGGTACCGATCGATGCGCGCAACCCCATTTAGTGGGGGTAAAGCCTACTTGCAAGTCTCTCCGACCTTCACAAAAAAAGTTATTCAAGAATATCTCCTCAGATTTGGGGGAATTTCGTCGGTCGACCTCTTCCGAAGGTCGTACAAGCTCGGGGATGGTACCAATCGATCCGCAGGACCCAAATTAGTCCAGATGCAACCACTTTCCAAGTCTCTCCGACCTTCACAAAAAAAGTTATTCAAGAATATCTCTTTCTCCTATGTGCTTTCATCCCTAACCCTAACCCTAACCCTTCCGAAAGTCGGAGAAGCTCAAGGATGGTACCGATCGATGCGCGCTACCCCATTTAGTGGGGGTAGAGCCTACTTGCAAGTCTCTCCGACCTTCACAAAAAAAGTTATTCAAGAATATCTCTTTCTCCTATGTGCTTTCATCCCTAACCCTAACCCTAACCCTTCCGAAAGTCGGAGAAGCTCAAAGATGGTACCGATCGATGCGCGCTACCCCATTTAGTGGGGGTAGAGCCTACTTGCAAGTCTCTCCGACCTTCACAAAAAAAGTTATTCAAGAATATCTCTTTCTCCTATGTGCTTTCATCCCTAACCCTAACCCTAACCCTTCCGAAAGTCGGAGAAGCTCAAGGATGGTACCGATCGATGCGCGCTACCCCATTTAGTGGGGGTAGAGCCTACTTGCAAGTCTCTCCGACCTTCACAAAAAAAGTTATTCAAGAATATCTCTTTCTCCTATGTGCTTTCATCCCTAACCCTAACCCTAACCCTTCCGAAAGTCGGAGAAGCTCAAGGATGGTACTGATCGATGCGCGCAACCCCATTTAGTGGGGGTAGAGCCTACTTGCAAGTCTCTCCGACCTTCACAAAAAAAGTTATTCAAGAATATCTCCTCAGATTTGGGGGAATTTCGTCGGTCGACCTCTTCCGAAGGTCGTACAAGCTCGGGGATGGTACCAATCGATCTGCAGGACCCAAATTAGTCCAGATGCAACCACTTTCCAAGTCTCTCCGACCTTCACAAAAAAAGTTATTCAAGAATATCTCTTTCTCCTATGTGCTTTCATCCCTAACCCTAACCCTAACCCTTCCGAAAGTCGGAGAAGCTCAAGGATGGTACCGATCGATGCGCGCTACCCCATTTAGTGGGGGTAGAGCCTACTTGCAAGTCTCTCCGACCTTCACAAAAAAAGTTATTCAAGAATATCTCTTTCTCCTATGTGCTTTCATCCCTAACCCTAACCCTAACCCTTCCGAAAGTCGGAGAAGCTCAAGGATGGTACTGATCGATGTGCGCAACCCCATTTAGTGGGGGTAGAGCCTACTTGCAAGTCTCTCCGACCTTCACAAAAAAAGTTATTCAAGAATATCTCCTCAGATTTGGGGGAATTTCGTCGGTCGACCTCTTCCGAAGGTCGTACAAGCTCGGGGATGGTACCAATCGATCCGCAGGACCCAAATTAGTCCAGATGCAACCACTTTCCAAGTCTCTCCGACCTTCACAAAAAAAGTTATTCAAGAATATCTCTTTCTCCTATGTGCTTTCATCCCTAACCCTAACCCTAACCCTTCCGAAAGTCGGAGAAGCTCAAGGATGGTACCGATCGATGCGCGCTACCCCATTTAGTGGGGGTAGAGCCTACTTGCAAGTCTCTCCGACCTTCACAAAAAAAGTTATTCAAGAATATCTCTTTCTCCTATGTGCTTTCATCCCTAACCCTAACCCTAACCCTTCCGAAAGTCGGAGAAGCTCAAGGATGGTACCGATCGATGCGCGCTACCCCATTTAGTGGGGGTAGAGCCTACTTGCAAGTCTCTCCGACCTTCACAAAAAAAGTTATTCAAGAATATCTCCTCAGATTTGGGGGGATTTCGTCGGTCGACCTCTTCCGAAGGTCGTACAAGCTCGGGGATGGTACCAATCGATCCGCAGGACCCAAATTAGTCCAGATGCAACCACTTTCCAAGTCTCTCCGACCTTCACAAAAAAAGTTATTCAAGAATATCTCTTTCTCCTATGTGCTTTCATCCCTAACCCTAACCCTAACCCTTCCGAAAGTCGGAGAAGCTCAAGGATGGTACCGATCGATGTGCGCTACCCCATTTAGTGGGGGTAGAGCCTACTTGCAAGTCTCTCCGACCTTCACAAAAAAAGTTATTCAAGAATATCTCTTTCTCCTATGTGCTTTCATCCCTAACCCTAACCCTAACCCTTCCGAAAGTCGGAGAAGCTCAAGGATGGTACCGATCGATGCGCGCTACCCCATTTAGTGGGGGTAGAGCCTACTTGCAAGTCTCTCCGACCTTCACAAAAAAAGTTATTCAAGAATATCTCTTTCTCCTATGTGCTTTCATCCCTAACCCTAACCCTAACCCTTCCGAAAGTCGGAGAAGCTCAAGGATGGTACCGATCGATGCGCGCTACCCCATTTAGTGGGGGTAGAGCCTACTTGCAAGTCTCTCCGACCTTCACAAAAAAAGTTATTCAAGAATATCTCTTTCTCCTATGTGCTTTCATCCCTAACCCTAACCCTAACCCTTCCGAAAGTCGGAGAAGCTCAAGGATGGTACTGATCGATGCGCGCAACCCCATTTAGTGGGGGTAGAGCCTACTTGCAAGTCTCTCCGACCTTCACAAAAAAAGTTATTCAAGAATATCTCCTCAGATTTGGGGGAATTTCGTCGGTCGACCTCTTCCGAAGGTCGTACAAGCTCGGGGATGGTACCAATCGATCCGCAGGACCCAAATTAGTCCAGATGCAACCACTTTCCAAGTCTCTCCGACCTTCACAAAAAAAGTTATTCAAGAATATCTCTTTCTCCTATGTGCTTTCATCCCTAACCCTAACCCTAACCCTTCCGAAAGTCGGAGAAGCTCAAGGATGGTACCGATCGATGCGCGCTACCCCATTTAGTGGGGGTAGAGCCTACTTGCAAGTCTCTCCGACCTTCACAAAAAAAGTTATTCAAGAATATCTCTTTCTCCTATGTGCTTTCATCCCTAACCCTAACCCTAACCCTTCCGAAAGTCGGAGAAGCTCAAGGATGGTACCGATCGATGCGCGCAACCCCATTTAGTGGGGGTAGAGCCTACTTGCAAGTCTCTCCGACCTTCACAAAAAAAGTTATTCAAGAATATCTCCTCAGATTTGGGGGAATTTCGTCGGTCGACCTCTTCCGAAGGTCGTACAAGCTCGGGGATGGTACCAATCGATCCGCAGGACCCAAATTAGTCCAGATGCAACCACTTTCCAAGTCTCTCCGACCTTCACAAAAAAAGTTATTCAAGAATATCTCTTTCTCCTATGTGCTTTCATCCCTAACCCTAACCCTAACCCTTCCGAAAGTCGGAGAAGCTCAAGGATGGTACCGATCGATGCGCGCTACCCCATTTAGTGGGGGTAGAGCCTACTTGCAAGTTTCTCCGACCTTCACAAAAAAAGTTATTCAAGAATATCTCCTCAGATTTGGGGGAATTTCGTCGGTCGACCTCTTCCGAAGGTCGTACAAGCTCGGGGATGGTACCAATCGATCCGCAGGACCCAAATTAGTCCAGATGCAACCACTTTCCAAGTCTCTCCGACCTTCACAAAAAAAGTTATTCAAGAATATCTCTTTCTCCTATGTGCTTTCATCCCTAACCCTAACCCTAACCCTTCCGAAAGTCGGAGAAGCTCAAGGATGGTACCGATCGATGCGCGCTACCCCATTTAGTGGGGGTAGAGCCTACTTGCAAGTCTCTCCGACCTTCACAAAAAAAGTTATTCAAGAATATCTCTTTCTCCTATGTGCTTTCATCCCTAACCCTAACCCTAACCCTTCCGAAAGTCGGAGAAGCTCAAGGATGGTACCGATCGATGCGCGCTACCCCATTTAGTGGGGGTAGAGCCTACTTGCAAGTCTCTCCGACCTTCACAAAAAAAGTTATTCAAGAATATCTCTTTCTCCTATGTGCTTTCATCCCTAACCCTAACCCTAACCCTTCCGAAAGTCGGAGAAGCTCAAGGATGGTACCGATCGATGCGCGCTACCCCATTTAGTGGGGGTAGAGCCTACTTGCAAGTCTCTCCGACCTTCACAAAAAAAGTTATTCAAGAATATCTCTTTCTCCTATGTGCTTTCATCCCTAACCCTAACCCTAACCCTTCCGAAAGTCGGAGAAGCTCAAGGATGGTACTGATCGATGCGCGCTACCCCATTTAGTGGGGGTAGAGCCTACTTGCAAGTCTCTCCGACCTTCACAAAAAAAGTTATTCAAGAATATCTCTTTCTCCTATGTGCTTTCATCCCTAACCCTAACCCTAACCCTTCCGAAAGTCGGAGAAGCTCAAGGATGGTACTGATCGATGCGCGCAACCCCATTTAGTGGGGGTAGAGCCTACTTGCAAGTCTCTCCGACCTTCACAAAAAAAGTTATTCAAGAATATCTCCTCAGATTTTGGGGGAATTTCGTCGGTCGACCTCTTCCGAAGGTCGTACAAGCTCGGGGATGGTACCAATCGATCTGCAGGACCCAAATTAGTCCAGATGCAACCACTTTCCAAGTCTCTCCGACCTTCACAAAAAAAGTTATTCAAGAATATCTCTTTCTCCTATGTGCTTTCATCCCTAACCCTAACCCTAACCCTTCCGAAAGTCGGAGAAGCTCAAGGATGGTACCGATCGATGCGCGCTACCCCATTTAGTGGGGGTAGAGCCTACTTGCAAGTCTCTCCGACCTTCACAAAAAAAGTTATTCAAGAATATCTCTTTCTCCTATGTGCTTTCATCCCTAACCCTAACCCTAACCCTTCCGAAAGTCGGAGAAGCTCAAGGATGGTACCGATCGATGCGCGCAACCCCATTTAGTGGGGGTAAAGCCTACTTGCAAGTCTCTCCGACCTTCACAAAAAAAGTTATTCAAGAATATCTCCTCAGATTTGGGGGAATTTCGTCGGTCGACCTCTTCCGAAGGTCGTACAAGCTCGGGGATGGTACCAATCGATCCGCAGGACCCAAATTAGTCCAGATGCAACCACTTTCCAAGTCTCTCCGACCTTCACAAAAAAAGTTATTCAAGAATATCTCTTTCTCCTATGTGCTTTCATCCCTAACCCTAACCCTAACCCTTCCGAAAGTCGGAGAAGCTCAAGGATGGTACCGATCGATGTGCGTTACCCCATTTAGTGGGGGTAGAGCCTACTTGCAAGTCTCTCCGACCTTCACAAAAAAAGTTATTCAAGAATATCTCTTTCTCCTATGTGCTTTCATCCCTAACCCTAACCCTAACCCTTCCGAAAGTCGGAGAAGCTCAAAGATGGTACCGATCGATGCGCGCTACCCCATTTAGTGGGGGTAGAGCCTACTTGCAAGTCTCTCCGACCTTCACAAAAAAAGTTATTCAAGAATATCTCTTTCTCCTATGTGCTTTCATCCCTAACCCTAACCCTAACCCTTCCGAAAGTCGGAGAAGCTCAAGGATGGTACCGATCGATGCGCGCTACCCCATTTAGTGGGGGTAGAGCCTACTTGCAAGTCTCTCCGACCTTCACAAAAAAAGTTATTCAAGAATATCTCTTTCTCCTATGTGCTTTCATCCCTAACCCTAACCCTAACCCTTCCGAAAGTCGGAGAAGCTCAAGGATGGTACTGATCGATGCGCGCAACCCCATTTAGTGGGGGTAGAGCCTACTTGCAAGTCTCTCCGACCTTCACAAAAAAAGTTATTCAAGAATATCTCCTCAGATTTGGGGGAATTTCGTCGGTCGACCTCTTCCGAAGGTCGTACAAGCTCGGGGATGGTACCAATCGATCCGCAGGACCCAAATTAGTCCAGATGCAACCACTTTCCAAGTCTCTCCGACCTTCACAAAAAAAGTTATTCAAGAATATCTCTTTCTCCTATGTGCTTTCATCCCTAACCCTAACCCTAACCCTTCCGAAAGTCGGAGAAGCTCAAGGATGGTACCGATCGATGCGCGCTACCCCATTTAGTGGGGGTAGAGCCTACTTGCAAGTCTCTCCGACCTTCACAAAAAAAGTTATTCAAGAATATCTCTTTCTCCTATGTGCTTTCATCCCTAACCCTAACCCTAACCCTTCCGAAAGTCGGAGAAGCTCAAGGATGGTACCGATCGATGCGCGCTACCCCATTTAGTGGGGGTAGAGCCTATTTGCAAGTCTCTCCGACCTTCACAAAAAAAGTTATTCAAGAATATCTCTTTCTCCTATGTGCTTTCATCCCTAACCCTAACCCTAACCCTTCCGAAAGTCGGAGAAGCTCAAGGATGGTACCGATCGATGCGCGCTACCCCATTTAGTGGGGGTAGAGCCTACTTGCAAGTCTCTCCGACCTTCACAAAAAAAGTTATTCAAGAATATCTCTTTCTCCTATGTGCTTTCATCCCTAACCCTAACCCTAACCCTTCCGAAAGTCGGAGAAGCTCAAAGATGGTACTGATCGATGCGCGCAACCCCATTTAGTGGGGGTAGAGCCTACTTGCAAGTCTCTCCGACCTTCACAAAAAAAGTTATTCAAGAATATCTCCTCAGATTTGGGGGAATTTCGTCGGTCGACCTCTTCCGAAGGTCGTACAAGCTCGGGGATGGTACCAATCGATCCGCAGGACCCAAATTAGTCCAGATGCAACCACTTTTCAAGTCTCTCCGACCTTCACAAAAAAAGTTATTCAAGAATATCTCTTTCTCCTATGTGCTTTCATCCCTAACCCTAACCCTAACCCTTCCGAAAGTCGGAGAAGCTCAAGGATGGTACCGATCGATGCGCGCAACCCCATTTAGTGGGGGTAGAGCCTACTTGCAAGTCTCTCCGACCTTCACAAAAAAAGTTATTCAAGAATATCTCCTCAGATTTGGGGGAATTTCGTCGGTCGACCTCTTCCGAAGGTCGTACAAGCTCGGGGATGGTACCAATCGATCCGCAGGACCCAAATTAGTCCAGATGCAACCACTTTCCAAGTCTCTCCGACCTTCACAAAAAAAGTTATTCAAGAATATCTCTTTCTCCTATGTGCTTTCATCCCTAACCCTAACCCTAACCCTTCCGAAAGTCGGAGAAGCTCAAGGATGGTACCGATCGATGCGCGCTACCCCATTTAGTGGGGGTAGAGCCTACTTGCAAGTCTCTCCGACCTTCACAAAAAAAGTTATTCAAGAATATCTCTTTCTCCTATGTGCTTTCATCCCTAACCCTAACCCTAACCCTTCCGAAAGTCGGAGAAGCTCAAGGATGGTACCGATCGATGCGCGCAACCCCATTTAGTGGGGGTAAAGCCTACTTGCAAGTCTCTCCGACCTTCACAAAAAAAGTTATTCAAGAATATCTCCTCAGATTTGGGGGAATTTCGTCGGTCGACCTCTTCCGAAGGTCGTACAAGCTCGGGGATGGTACCAATCGATCCGCAGGACCCAAATTAGTCCAGATGCAACCACTTTTCAAGTCTCTCCGACCTTCACAAAAAAGTTATTCAAGAATATCTCTTTCTCCTATGTGCTTTCATCCCTAACCCTAACCCTAACCCTTCCGAAAGTCGGAGAAGCTCAAGGATGGTACCGATCGATGCGCGCTACCCCATTTAGTGGGGGTAGAGCCTACTTGCAAGTCTCTCCGACCTTCACAAAAAAAGTTATTCAAGAATATCTCTTTCTCCTATGTGCTTTCATCCCTAACCCTAACCCTAACCCTTCCGAAAGTCGGAGAAGCTCAAGGATGGTACCGATCGATGCGCGCAACCCCATTTAGTGGGGGTAAAGCCTACTTGCAAGTCTCTCCGACCTTCACAAAAAAAGTTATTCAAGAATATCTCCTCAGATTTGGGGGAATTTCGTCGGTCGACCTCTTCCGAAGGTCGTACAAGCTCGGGGATGGTACCAATCGATCCGCAGGACCCAAATTAGTCCAGATGCAACCACTTCCCAAGTCTCTCCGACCTTCACAAAAAAAGTTATTCAAGAATATCTCTTTCTCCTATGTGCTTTCATCCCTAACCCTAACCCTAACCCTTCCGAAAGTCGGAGAAGCTCAAGGATGGTACCGATCGATGCGCGCTACCCCATTTAGTGGGGGTAGAGCCTACTTGCAAGTCTCTCCGACCTTCACAAAAAAAGTTATTCAAGAATATCTCTTTCTCCTATGTGCTTTCATCCCTAACCCTAACCCTAACCCTTACGAAAGTCGGAGAAGCTCAAAGATGGTACCGATCGATGCGCGCTACCCCATTTAGTGGGGGTAGAGCCTACTTGCAAGTCTCTCCGACCTTCACAAAAAAAGTTATTCAAGAATATCTCTTTCTCCTATGTGCTTTCATCCCTAACCCTAACCCTAACCCTTCCGAAAGTCGGAGAAGCTCAAGGATGGTACCGATCGATGCGCGCTACCCCATTTAGTGGGGGTAGAGCCTACTTGCAAGTCTCTCCGACCTTCACAAAAAAAGTTATTCAAGAATATCTCTTTCTCCTATGTGCTTTCATCCCTAACCCTAACCCTAACCCTTCCGAAAGTCGGAGAAGCTCAAGGATGGTACTGATCGATGCGCGCAACCCCATTTAGTGGGGGTAGAGCCTACTTGCAAGTCTCTCCGACCTTCACAAAAAAAGTTATTCAAGAATATCTCCTCAGATTTGGGGGAATTTCGTCGGTCGACCTCTTCCGAAGGTCGTACAAGCTCGGGGATGGTACCAATCGATCCGCAGGACCCAAATTAGTCCAGATGCAACCACTTTCCAAGTCTCTCCGACCTTCACAAAAAAAGTTATTCAAGAATATCTCTTTCTCCTATGTGCTTTCATCCCTAACCCTAACCCTAACCCTTCCGAAAGTCGGAGAAGCTCAAGGATGGTACCGATCGATGCGCGCTACCCCATTTAGTGGGGGTAGAGCCTACTTGCAAGTCTCTCCGACCTTCACAAAAAAAGTTATTCAAGAATATCTCTTTCTCCTATGTGCTTTCATCCCTAACCCTAACCCTAACCCTTCCGAAAGTCGGAGAAGCTCAAGGATGGTACCGATCGATGCGCGCTACCCCATTTAGTGGGGGTAGAGCCTACTTGCAAGTCTCTCCGACCTTCACAAAAAAAGTTATTCAAGAATATCTCCTCAGATTTGGGGGAATTTCGTCGGTCGACCTCTTCCGAAGGTCGTACAAGCTCGGGGATGGTACCAATCGATCCGCAGGACCCAAATTAGTCCAGATGCAACCACTTTCCAAGTCTCTCCGACCTTCACAAAAAAAGTTATTCAAGAATATCTCTTTCTCCTATGTGCTTTCATCCCTAACCCTAACCCTAACCCTTCCGAAAGTCGGAGAAGCTCAAGGATGGTACCGATCGATGCGCGCTACCCCATTTAGTGGGGGTAGAGCCTACTTGCAAGTCTCTCCGACCTTCACAAAAAAAGTTATTCAAGAATATCTCTTTCTCCTATGTGCTTTCATCCCTAACCCTAACCCTAACCCTTCCGAAAGTCGGAGAAGCTCAAGGATGGTACCGATCGATGCGCGCTACCCCATTTAGTGGGGGTAGAGCCTACTTGCAAGTCTCTCCGACCTTCACAAAAAAAGTTATTCAAGAATATCTCTTTCTCCTATGTGCTTTCATCCCTAACCCTAACCCTAACCCTTCCGAAAGTCGGAGAAGCTCAAGGATGGTACCGATCGATGCGCGCTACCCCATTTAGTGGGGGTAGAGCCTACTTGCAAGTCTCTCCGACCTTCACAAAAAAAGTTATTCAAGAATATCTCTTTCTCCTATGTGCTTTCATCCCTAACCCTAACCCTAACCCTTCCGAAAGTCGGAGAAGCTCAAGGATGGTACTGATCGATGCGCGCAACCCCATTTAGTGGGGGTAGAGCCTACTTGCAAGTCTCTCCGACCTTCACAAAAAAAGTTATTCAAGAATATCTCCTCAGATTTGGGGGAATTTCGTCGGTCGACCTCTTCCGAAGGTCGTACAAGCTCGGGGATGGTACCAATCGATCCGCAGGACCCAAATTAGTCCAGATGCAACCACTTTCCAAGTCTCTCCGACCTTCACAAAAAAAGTTATTCAAGAATATCTCTTTCTCCTATGTGCTTTCATCCCTAACCCTAACCCTAACCCTTCCGAAAGTCGGAGAAGCTCAAGGATGGTACCGATCGATGCGCGCTACCCCATTTAGTGGGGGTAGAGCCTACTTGCAAGTCTCTCCGACCTTCACAAAAAAAGTTATTCAAGAATATCTCTTTCTCCTATGTGCTTTCATCCCTAACCCTAACCCTAACCCTTCCGAAAGTCGGAGAAGCTCAAGGATGGTACCGATCGATGCGCGCAACCCCATTTAGTGGGGGTAAAGCCTACTTGCATGTCTCTCCGACCTTCACAAAAAAAGTTATTCAAGAATATCTCCTCAGATTTGGGGGAATTTCGTCGGTCGACCTCTTCCGAAGGTCGTACAAGCTCGGGGATGGTACCAATCGATCCGCAGGACCCAAATTAGTCCAGATGCAACCACTTTTCAAGTCTCTCCGACCTTCACAAAAAAAGTTATTCAAGAATATCTCTTTCTCCTATGTGCTTTCATCCCTAACCCTAACCCTAACCCTTCCGAAAGTTGGAGAAGCTCAAGGATGGTACCGATCGATGCGCGCTACCCCATTTAGTGGGGGTAGAGCCTACTTGCAAGTCTCTCCGACCTTCACAAAAAAAGTTATTCAAGAATATCTCATTCTCCTATGTGCTTTCATCCCTAACCCTAACCCTAACCCTTCCGAAAGTCGGAGAAGCTCAAGGATGGTACCGATCGATGCGCGCAACCCCATTTAGTGGGGGTAAAGCCTACTTGCAAGTCTCTCCGACCTTCACAAAAAAAGTTATTCAAGAATATCTCCTCAGATTTGGGGGAATTTCGTCGGTCGACCTCTTCCGAAGGTCGTACAAGCTCGGGGATGGTACCAATCGATCCGCAGGACCCAAATTAGTCCAGATGCAACCACTTTCCAAGTCTCTCCGACCTTCACAAAAAAAGTTATTCAAGAATATCTCTTTCTCCTATGTGCTTTCATCCCTAACCCTAACCCTAACCCTTCCGAAAGTCGGAGAAGCTCAAGGATGGTACTGATCGATGCGCGCTACCCCATTTAGTGGGGGTAGAGCCTACTTGCAAGTCTCTCCGACCTTCACAAAAAAAGTTATTCAAGAATATCTCTTTCTCCTATGTGCTTTCATCCCTAACCCTAACCCTAACCCTTACGAAAGTCGGAGAAGCTCAAAGATGGTACCGATCGATGCGCGCTACCCCATTTAGTGGGGGTAGAGCCTACTTGCAAGTCTCTCCGACCTTCACAAAAAAAGTTATTCAAGAATATCTCTTTCTCCTATGTGCTTTCATCCCTAACCCTAACCCTAACCCTTCCGAAAGTCGGAGAAGCTCAAGGATGGTACCGATCGATGCGCGCTACCCCATTTAGTGGGGGTAGAGCCTACTTGCAAGTCTCTCCGACCTTCACAAAAAAAGTTATTCAAGAATATCTCTTTCTCCTATGTGCTTTCATCCCTAACCCTAACCCTAACCCTTCCGAAAGTCGGAGAAGCTCAAGGATGGTACTGATCGATGCGCGCAAACCCATTTAGTGGGGGTAGAGCCTACTTGCAAGTCTCTCCGACCTTCACAAAAAAAGTTATTCAAGAATATCTCCTCAGATTTGGGGGAATTTCGTCGGTCGACCTCTTCCGAAGGTCGTACAAGCTCGGGGATGGTACCAATCGATCCGCAGGACCCAAATTAGTCCAGATGCAACCACTTTCCAAGTCTCTCCGACCTTCACAAAAAAAGTTATTCAAGAATATCTCTTTCTCCTATGTGCTTTCATCCCTAACCCTAACCCTAACCCTTCCGAAAGTCGGAGAAGCTCAAGGATGGTACCGATCGATGCGCGCTACCCCATTTAGTGGGGGTAGAGCCTACTTGCAAGTCTCTCCGACCTTCACAAAAAAAGTTATTCAAGAATATCTCTTTCTCCTATGTGCTTTCATCCCTAACCCTAACCCTAACCCTTCCGAAAGTCGGAGAAGCTCAAGGATGGTACCGATCGATGCGCGTTACCCCATTTAGTGGGGGTAGAGCCTACTTGCAAGTCTCTCCGACCTTCACAAAAAAAGTTATTCAAGAATATCTCCTCAGATTTGGGGGAATTTCGTCGGTCGACCTCTTCCGAAGGTCGTACAAGCTCGGGGATGGTACCAATCGATCCGCAGGACCCAAATTAGTCCAGATGCAACCACTTTCCAAGTCTCTCCGACCTTCACAAAAAAAGTTATTCAAGAATATCTCTTTCTCCTATGTGCTTTCATCCCTAACCCTAACCCTAACCCTTCCGAAAGTCGGAGAAGCTCAAGGATGGTACCGATCGATGCGCGCTACCCCATTTAGTGGGGGTAGAGCCTACTTGCAAGTCTCTCCGACCTTCACAAAAAAAGTTATTCAAGAATATCTCTTTCTCCTATGTGCTTTCATCCCTAACCCTAACCCTAACCCTTCCGAAAGTCGGAGAAGCTCAAGGATGGTACCGATCGATGCGCGCTACCCCATTTAGTGGGGGTAGAGCCTACTTGCAAGTCTCTCCGACCTTCACAAAAAAAGTTATTCAAGAATATCTCTTTCTCCTATGTGCTTTCATCCCTAACCCTAACCCTAACCCTTCCGAAAGTCGGAGAAGCTCAAGGATGGTACCGATCGATGCGCGCTACCCCATTTAGTGGGGGTAGAGCCTACTTGCAAGTCTCTCCGACCTTCACAAAAAAAGTTATTCAAGAATATCTCTTTCTCCTATGTGCTTTCATCCCTAACCCTAACCCTAACCCTTCCGAAAGTCGGAGAAGCTCAAGGATGGTACTGATCGATGCGCGCAACCCCATTTAGTGGGGGTAGAGCCTACTTGCAAGTCTCTCCGACCTTCACAAAAAAAGTTATTCAAGAATATCTCCTCAGATTTGGGGGAATTTCGTCGGTCGACCTCTTCCGAAGGTCGTACAAGCTCGGGGATGGTACCAATCGATCCGCAGGACCCAAATTAGTCCAGATGCAACCACTTTCCAAGTCTCTCCGACCTTCACAAAAAAAGTTATTCAAGAATATCTCTTTCTCCTATGTGCTTTCATCCCTAACCCTAACCCTAACCCTTCCGAAAGTCGGAGAAGCTCAAGGATGGTACCGATCGATGCGCGCTACCCCATTTAGTGGGGGTAGAGCCTACTTGCAAGTCTCTCCGACCTTCACAAAAAAAGTTATTCAAGAATATCTCTTTCTCCTATGTGCTTTCATCCCTAACCCTAACCCTAACCCTTCCGAAAGTCGGAGAAGCTCAAGGATGGTACCGATCGATGCGCGCAACCCCATTTAGTGGGGGTAGAGCCTACTTGCAAGTCTCTCCGACCTTCACAAAAAAAGTTATTCAAGAATATCTCCTCAGATTTGGGGGAATTTCGTCGGTCGACCTCTTTCGAAGGTCGTACAAGCTCGGGGATGGTACCAATCGATCCGCAGGACCCAAATTAGTCCAGATGCAACCACTTTCCAAGTCTCTCCGACCTTCACAAAAAAAGTTATTCAAGAATATCTCTTTCTCCTATGTGCTTTCATCCCTAACCCTAACCCTAACCCTTCCGAAAGTCGGAGAAGCTCAAGGATGGTACCGATCGATGCGCGCTACCCCATTTAGTGGGGGTAGAGCCTACTTGCAAGTTTCTCCGACCTTCACAAAAAAAGTTATTCAAGAATATCTCCTCAGATTTGGGGGAATTTCGTCGGTCGACCTCTTCCGAAGGTCGTACAAGCTCGGGGATGGTACCAATCGATCCGCAGGACCCAAATTAGTCCAGATGCAACCACTTTCCAAGTCTCTCCGACCTTCACAAAAAAAGTTATTCAAGAATATCTCTTTCTCCTATGTGCTTTCATCCCTAACCCTAACCCTAACCCTTCCGAAAGTCGGAGAAGCTCAAGGATGGTACCGATCGATGCGCGCTACCCCATTTAGTGGGGGTAGAGCCTACTTGCAAGTCTCTCCGACCTTCACAAAAAAAGTTATTCAAGAATATCTCTTTCTCCTATGTGCTTTCATCCCTAACCCTAACCCTAACCCTTCCGAAAGTCGGAGAAGCTCAAGGATGGTACCGATCGATGCGCGCTACCCCATTTAGTGGGGGTAGAGCCTACTTGCAAGTCTCTCCGACCTTCACAAAAAAAGTTATTCAAGAATATCTCTTTCTCCTATGTGCTTTCATCCCTAACCCTAACCCTAACCCTTCCGAAAGTCGGAGAAGCTCAAGGATGGTACCGATCGATGCGCGCTACCCCATTTAGTGGGGGTAGAGCCTACTTGCAAGTCTCTCCGACCTTCACAAAAAAAGTTATTCAAGAATATCTCCTCAGATTTGGGGGAATTTCGTCGGTCGACCTCTTCCGAAGGTCGTACAAGCTCGGGGATGGTACCAATCGATCCGCAGGACCCAAATTAGTCCAGATGCAACCACTTTCCAAGTCTCTCCGACCTTCACAAAAAAAGTTATTCAAGAATATCTCTTTCTCCTATGTGCTTTCATCCCTAACCCTAACCCTAACCCTTCCGAAAGTCGGAGAAGCTCAAGGATGGTACCGATCGATGCGCGCTACCCCATTTAGTGGGGGTAGAGCCTACTTGCAAGTCTCTCCGACCTTCACAAAAAAAGTTATTCAAGAATATCTCTTTCTCCTATGTGCTTTCATCCCTAACCCTAACCCTAACCCTTCCGAAAGTCGGAGAAGCTCAAGGATGGTACCGATCGATGCGCGCAACCCCATTTAGTGGGGGTAAAGCCTACTTGCAAGTCTCTCCGACCTTCACAAAAAAAGTTATTCAAGAATATCTCCTCAGATTTGGGGGAATTTCGTCGGTCGACCTCTTCCGAAGGTCGTACAAGCTCGGGGATGGTACCAATCGATCCGCAGGACCCAAATTAGTCCAGATGCAACCACTTTTCAAGTCTCTCCGACCTTCACAAAAAAAGTTATTCAAGAATATCTCTTTCTCCTATGTGCTTTCATCCCTAACCCTAACCCTAACCCTTCCGAAAGTTGGAGAAGCTCAAGGATGGTACCGATCGATGCGCGCTACCCCATTTAGTGGGGGTAGAGCCTACTTGCAAGTCTCTCCGACCTTCACAAAAAAAGTTATTCAAGAATATCTCATTCTCCTATGTGCTTTCATCCCTAACCCTAACCCTAACCCTTCCGAAAGTCGGAGAAGCTCAAGGATGGTACCGATCGATGCGCGCAACCCCATTTAGTGGGGGTAAAGCCTACTTGCAAGTCTCTCCGACCTTCACAAAAAAAGTTATTCAAGAATATCTCCTCAGATTTGGGGGAATTTCGTCGGTCGACCTCTTCCGAAGGTCGTACAAGCTCGGGGATGGTACCAATCGATCCGCAGGACCCAAATTAGTCCAGATGCAACCACTTTCCAAGTCTCTCCGACCTTCACAAAAAAAGTTATTCAAGAATATCTCTTTCTCCTATGTGCTTTCATCCCTAACCCTAACCCTAACCCTTCCGAAAGTCGGAGAAGCTCAAGGATGGTACTGATCGATGCGCGCTACCCCATTTAGTGGGGGTAGAGCCTACTTGCAAGTCTCTCCGACCTTCACAAAAAAAGTTATTCAAGAATATCTCTTTCTCCTATGTGCTTTCATCCCTAACCCTAACCCTAACCCTTACGAAAGTCGGAGAAGCTCAAAGATGGTACCGATCGATGCGCGCTACCCCATTTAGTGGGGGTAGAGCCTACTTGCAAGTCTCTCCGACCTTCACAAAAAAAGTTATTCAAGAATATCTCTTTCTCCTATGTGCTTTCATCCCTAACCCTAACCCTAACCCTTCCGAAAGTCGGAGAAGCTCAAGGATGGTACCGATCGATGCGCGCTACCCCATTTAGTGGGGGTAGAGCCTACTTGCAAGTCTCTCCGACCTTCACAAAAAAAGTTATTCAAGAATATCTCTTTCTCCTATGTGCTTTCATCCCTAACCCTAACCCTAACCCTTCCGAAAGTCGGAGAAGCTCAAGGATGGTACTGATCGATGCGCGCAAACCCATTTAGTGGGGGTAGAGCCTACTTGTAAGTCTCTCCGACCTTCACAAAAAAAGTTATTCAAGAATATCTCCTCAGATTTGGGGGAATTTCGTCGGTCGACCTCTTCCGAAGGTCGTACAAGCTCGGGGATGGTACCAATCGATCCGCAGGACCCAAATTAGTCCAGATGCAACCACTTTCCAAGTCTCTCCGACCTTCACAAAAAAAGTTATTCAAGAATATCTCTTTCTCCTATGTGCTTTCATCCCTAACCCTAACCCTAACCCTTCCGAAAGTCGGAGAAGCTCAAGGATGGTACCGATCGATGCGCGCTACCCCATTTAGTGGGGGTAGAGCCTACTTGCAAGTCTCTCCGACCTTCACAAAAAAAGTTATTCAAGAATATCTCTTTCTCCTATGTGCTTTCATCCCTAACCCTAACCCTAACCCTTCCGAAAGTCGGAGAAGCTCAAGGATGGTACCGATCGATGCGCGTTACCCCATTTAGTGGGGGTAGAGCCTACTTGCAAGTCTCTCCGACCTTCACAAAAAAAGTTATTCAAGAATATCTCCTCAGATTTGGGGGAATTTCGTCGGTCGACCTCTTCCGAAGGTCGTACAAGCTCGGGGATGGTACCAATCGATCCGCAGGACCCAAATTAGTCCAGATGCAACCACTTTCCAAGTCTCTCCGACCTTCACAAAAAAAGTTATTCAAGAATATCTCTTTCTCCTATGTGCTTTCATCCCTAACCCTAACCCTAACCCTTCCGAAAGTCGGAGAAGCTCAAGGATGGTACCGATCGATGCGCGCTACCCCATTTAGTGGGGGTAGAGCCTACTTGCAAGTCTCTCCGACCTTCACAAAAAAAGTTATTCAAGAATATCTCTTTCTCCTATGTGCTTTCATCCCTAACCCTAACCCTAACCCTTCCGAAAGTCGGAGAAGCTCAAGGATGGTACCGATCGATGCGCGCTACCCCATTTAGTGGGGGTAGAGCCTACTTGCAAGTCTCTCCGACCTTCACAAAAAAAGTTATTCAAGAATATCTCTTTCTCCTATGTGCTTTCATCCCTAACCCTAACCCTAACCCTTCCGAAAGTCGGAGAAGCTCAAGGATGGTACCGATCGATGCGCGCTACCCCATTTAGTGGGGGTAGAGCCTACTTGCAAGTCTCTCCGACCTTCACAAAAAAAGTTATTCAAGAATATCTCTTTCTCCTATGTGCTTTCATCCCTAACCCTAACCCTAACCCTTCCGAAAGTCGGAGAAGCTCAAGGATGGTACTGATCGATGCGCGCAACCCCATTTAGTGGGGGTAGAGCCTACTTGCAAGTCTCTCCGACCTTCACAAAAAAAGTTATTCAAGAATATCTCCTCAGATTTGGGGGAATTTCGTCGGTCGACCTCTTCCGAAGGTCGTACAAGCTCGGGGATGGTACCAATCGATCCGCAGGACCCAAATTAGTCCAGATGCAACCACTTTCCAAGTCTCTCCGACCTTCACAAAAAAAGTTATTCAAGAATATCTCTTTCTCCTATGTGCTTTCATCCCTAACCCTAACCCTAACCCTTCCGAAAGTCGGAGAAGCTCAAGGATGGTACCGATCGATGCGCGCTACCCCATTTAGTGGGGGTAGAGCCTACTTGCAAGTCTCTCCGACCTTCACAAAAAAAGTTATTCAAGAATATCTCTTTCTCCTATGTGCTTTCATCCCTAACCCTAACCCTAACCCTTCCGAAAGTCGGAGAAGCTCAAGGATGGTACCGATCGATGCGCGCAACCCCATTTAGTGGGGGTAGAGCCTACTTGCAAGTCTCTCCGACCTTCACAAAAAAAGTTATTCAAGAATATCTCCTCAGATTTGGGGGAATTTCGTCGGTCGACCTCTTTCGAAGGTCGTACAAGCTCGGGGATGGTACCAATCGATCCGCAGGACCCAAATTAGTCCAGATGCAACCACTTTCCAAGTCTCTCCGACCTTCACAAAAAAAGTTATTCAAGAATATCTCTTTCTCCTATGTGCTTTCATCCCTAACCCTAACCCTAACCCTTCCGAAAGTCGGAGAAGCTCAAGGATGGTACCGATCGATGCGCGCTACCCCATTTAGTGGGGGTAGAGCCTACTTGCAAGTTTCTCCGACCTTCACAAAAAAAGTTATTCAAGAATATCTCCTCAGATTTGGGGGAATTTCGTCGGTCGACCTCTTCCGAAGGTCGTACAAGCTCGGGGATGGTACCAATCGATCCGCAGGACCCAAATTAGTCCAGATGCAACCACTTTCCAAGTCTCTCCGACCTTCACAAAAAAAGTTATTCAAGAATATCTCTTTCTCCTATGTGCTTTCATCCCTAACCCTAACCCTAACCCTTCCGAAAGTCGGAGAAGCTCAAGGATGGTACCGATCGATGCGCGCTACCCCATTTAGTGGGGGTAGAGCCTACTTGCAAGTCTCTCCGACCTTCACAAAAAAAGTTATTCAAGAATATCTCTTTCTCCTATGTGCTTTCATCCCTAACCCTAACCCTAACCCTTCCGAAAGTCGGAGAAGCTCAAGGATGGTACCGATCGATGCGCGCTACCCCATTTAGTGGGGGTAGAGCCTACTTGCAAGTCTCTCCGACCTTCACAAAAAAAGTTATTCAAGAATATCTCTTTCTCCTATGTGCTTTCATCCCTAACCCTAACCCTAACCCTTCCGAAAGTCGGAGAAGCTCAAGGATGGTACTGATCGATGCGCGCAACCCCATTTAGTGGGGGTAGAGCCTACTTGCAAGTCTCTCCGACCTTCACAAAAAAAGTTATTCAAGAATATCTCCTCAGATTTGGGGGAATTTCGTCGGTCGACCTCTTCCGAAGGTCGTACAAGCTCGGGGATGGTACCAATCGATCCGCAGGACCCAAATTAGTCCAGATGCAACCACTTTCCAAGTCTCTCCGACCTTCACAAAAAAAGTTATTCAAGAATATCTCTTTCTCCTATGTGCTTTCATCCCTAACCCTAACCCTAACCCTTCCGAAAGTCGGAGAAGCTCAAGGATGGTACCGATCGATGCGCGCTACCCCATTTAGTGGGGGTAGAGCCTACTTGCAAGTCTCTCCGACCTTCACAAAAAAAGTTATTCAAGAATATCTCTTTCTCCTATGTGCTTTCATCCCTAACCCTAACCCTAACCCTTCCGAAAGTCGGAGAAGCTCAAGGATGGTACCGATCGATGCGCGCAACCCCATTTAGTGGGGGTAGAGCCTACTTGCAAGTCTCTCCGACCTTCACAAAAAAAGTTATTCAAGAATATCTCCTCAGATTTGGGGGAATTTCGTCGGTCGACCTCTTTCGAAGGTCGTACAAGCTCGGGGATGGTACCAATCGATCCGCAGGACCCAAATTAGTCCAGATGCAACCACTTTCCAAGTCTCTCCGACCTTCACAAAAAAAGTTATTCAAGAATATCTCTTTCTCCTATGTGCTTTCATCCCTAACCCTAACCCTAACCCTTCCGAAAGTCGGAGAAGCTCAAAGATGGTACCGATCGATGCGCGCTACCCCATTTAGTGGGGGTAGAGCCTACTTGCAAGTTTCTCCGACCTTCACAAAAAAAGTTATTCAAGAATATCTCCTCAGATTTGGGGGAATTTCGTCGGTCGACCTCTTCCGAAGGTCGTACAAGCTCGGGGATGGTACCAATCGATCCGCAGGACCCAAATTAGTCCAGATGCAACCACTTTCCAAGTCTCTCCGACCTTCACAAAAAAAGTTATTCAAGAATATCTCTTTCTCCTATGTGCTTTCATCCCTAACCCTAACCCTAACCCTTCCGAAAGTCGGAGAAGCTCAAGGATGGTACCGATCGATGCGCGCTACCCCATTTAGTGGGGGTAGAGCCTACTTGCAAGTCTCTCCGACCTTCACAAAAAAAGTTATTCAAGAATATCTCTTTCTCCTATGTGCTTTCATCCCTAACCCTAACCCTAACCCTTCCGAAAGTCGGAGAAGCTCAAGGATGGTACCGATCGATGCGCGCTACCCCATTTAGTGGGGGTAGAGCCTACTTGCAAGTCTCTCCGACCTTCACAAAAAAAGTTATTCAAGAATATCTCTTTCTCCTATGTGCTTTCATCCCTAACCCTAACCCTAACCCTTCCGAAAGTCGGAGAAGCTCAAGGATGGTACCGATCGATGCGCGCTACCCCATTTAGTGGGGGTAGAGCCTACTTGCAAGTCTCTCCGACCTTCACAAAAAAAGTTATTCAAGAATATCTCTTTCTCCTATGTGCTTTCATCCCTAACCCTAACCCTAACCCTTCCGAAAGTCGGAGAAGCTCAAGGATGGTACTGATCGATGCGCGCAACCCCATTTAGTGGGGGTAGAGCCTACTTGCAAGTCTCTCCGACCTTCACAAAAAAAGTTATTCAAGAATATCTCCTCAGATTTTGGGGGAATTTCGTCGGTCGACCTCTTCCGAAGGTCGTACAAGCTCGGGGATGGTACCAATCGATCTGCAGGACCCAAATTAGTCCAGATGCAACCACTTTCCAAGTCTCTCCGACCTTCACAAAAAAAGTTATTCAAGAATATCTCTTTCTCCTATGTGCTTTCATCCCTAACCCTAACCCTAACCCTTCCGAAAGTCGGAGAAGCTCAAGGATGGTACCGATCGATGCGCGCTACCCCATTTAGTGGGGGTAGAGCCTACTTGCAAGTCTCTCCGACCTTCACAAAAAAAGTTATTCAAGAATATCTCTTTCTCCTATGTGCTTTCATCCCTAACCCTAACCCTAACCCTTCCGAAAGTCGGAGAAGCTCAAGGATGGTACCGATCGATGCGCGCAACCCCATTTAGTGGGGGTAAAGCCTACTTGCAAGTCTCTCCGACCTTCACAAAAAAAGTTATTCAAGAATATCTCCTCAGATTTGGGGGAATTTCGTCGGTCGACCTCTTCCGAAGGTCGTACAAGCTCGGGGATGGTACCAATCGATCCGCAGGACCCAAATTAGTCCAGATGCAACCACTTTCCAAGTCTCTCCGACCTTCACAAAAAAAGTTATTCAAGAATATCTCTTTCTCCTATGTGCTTTCATCCCTAACCCTAACCCTAACCCTTCCGAAAGTCGGAGAAGCTCAAGGATAGTACCGATCGATGCGCGCTACCCCATTTAGTGGGGGTAGAGCCTACTTGCAAGTCTCTCCGACCTTCACAAAAAAAGTTATTCAAGAATATCTCTTTCTCCTATGTGCTTTCATCCCTAACCCTAACCCTAACCCTTCCGAAAGTCGGAGAAGCTCAAAGATGGTACCGATCGATGCGCGCTACCCCATTTAGTGGGGGTAGAGCCTACTTGCAAGTCTCTCCGACCTTCACAAAAAAAGTTATTCAAGAATATCTCTTTCTCCTATGTGCTTTCATCCCTAACCCTAACCCTAACCCTTCCGAAAGTCGGAGAAGCTCAAGGATGGTACCGATCGATGCGCGCTACCCCATTTAGTGGGGGTAGAGCCTACTTGCAAGTCTCTCCGACCTTCACAAAAAAAGTTATTCAAGAATATCTCTTTCTCCTATGTGCTTTCATCCCTAACCCTAACCCTAACCCTTCCGAAAGTCGGAGAAGCTCAAGGATGGTACTGATCGATGCGCGCAACCCCATTTAGTGGGGGTAGAGCCTACTTGCAAGTCTCTCCGACCTTCACAAAAAAAGTTATTCAAGAATATCTCCTCAGATTTGGGGGAATTTCGTCGGTCGACCTCTTCCGAAGGTCGTACAAGCTCGGGGATGGTACCAATCGATCTGCAGGACCCAAATTAGTCCAGATGCAACCACTTTCCAAGTCTCTCCGACCTTCACAAAAAAGGTTATTCAAGAATATCTCTTTCTCCTATGTGCTTTCATCCCTAACCCTAACCCTAACCCTTCCGAAAGTCGGAGAAGCTCAAGGATGGTACCGATCGATGCGCGCTACCCCATTTAGTGGGGGTAGAGCCTACTTGCAAGTCTCTCCGACCTTCACAAAAAAAGTTATTCAAGAATATCTCTTTCTCCTATGTGCTTTCATCCCTAACCCTAACCCTAACCCTTCCGAAAGTCGGAGAAGCTCAAGGATGGTACTGATCGATGCGCGCAACCCCATTTAGTGGGGGTAGAGCCTACTTGCAAGTCTCTCCGACCTTCACAAAAAAAGTTATTCAAGAATATCTCCTCAGATTTGGGGGAATTTCGTCGGTCGACCTCTTCCGAAGGTCGTACAAGCTCGGGGATGGTACCAATCGATCCGCAGGACCCAAATTAGTCCAGATGCAACCACTTTCCAAGTCTCTCCGACCTTCACAAAAAAAGTTATTCAAGAATATCTCTTTCTCCTATGTGCTTTCATCCCTAACCCTAACCCTAACCCTTCCGAAAGTCGGAGAAGCTCAAGGATGGTACCGATCGATGCGCGCTACCCCATTTAGTGGGGGTAGAGCCTACTTGCAAGTCTCTCCGACCTTCACAAAAAAAGTTATTCAAGAATATCTCTTTCTCCTATGTGCTTTCATCCCTAACCCTAACCCTAACCCTTCCGAAAGTCGGAGAAGCTCAAGGATGGTACCGATCGATGTGCGCTACCCCATTTAGTGGGGGTAGAGCCTACTTGCAAGTCTCTCCGACCTTCACAAAAAAAGTTATTCAAGAATATCTCCTCAGATTTGGGGGGATTTCGTCGGTCGACCTCTTCCGAAGGTCGTACAAGCTCGGGGATGGTACCAATCGATCCGCAGGACCCAAATTAGTCCAGATGCAACCACTTTCCAAGTCTCTCCGACCTTCACAAAAAAAGTTATTCAAGAATATCTCTTTCTCCTATGTGCTTTCATCCCTAACCCTAACCCTAACCCTTCCGAAAGTCGGAGAAGCTCAAGGATGGTACCGATCGATGCGCGCTACCCCATTTAGTGGGGGTAGAGCCTACTTGCAAGTCTCTCCGACCTTCACAAAAAAAGTTATTCAAGAATATCTCTTTCTCCTATGTGCTTTCATCCCTAACCCTAACCCTAACCCTTCCGAAAGTCGGAGAAGCTCAAGGATGGTACCGATCGATGCGCGCTACCCCATTTAGTGGGGGTAGAGCCTACTTGCAAGTCTCTCCGACCTTCACCAAAAAAGTTATTCAAGAATATCTCTTTCTCCTATGTGCTTTCATCCCTAACCCTAACCCTAACCCTTCCGAAAGTCGGAGAAGCTCAAGGATGGTACCGATCGATGCGCGCTACCCCATTTAGTGGGGGTAGAGCCTACTTGCAAGTCTCTCCGACCTTCACAAAAAAAGTTATTCAAGAATATCTCTTTCTCCTATGTGCTTTCATCCCTAACCCTAACCCTAACCCTTCCGAAAGTCGGAGAAGCTCAAGGATGGTACTGATCGATGCGCGCAACCCCATTTAGTGGGGGTAGAGCCTACTTGCAAGTCTCTCCGACCTTCACAAAAAAAGTTATTCAAGAATATCTCCTCAGATTTGGGGGAATTTCGTCGGTCGACCTCTTCCGAAGGTCGTACAAGCTCGGGGATGGTACCAATCGATCCGCAGGACCCAAATTAGTCCAGATGCAACCACTTTCCAAGTCTCTCCGACCTTCACAAAAAAAGTTATTCAAGAATATCTCTTTCTCCTATGTGCTTTCATCCCTAACCCTAACCCTAACCCTTCCGAAAGTCGGAGAAGCTCAAGGATGGTACCGATCGATGCGCGCTACCCCATTTAGTGGGGGTAGAGCCTACTTGCAAGTCTCTCCGACCTTCACAAAAAAAGTTATTCAAGAATATCTCTTTCTCCTATGTGCTTTCATCCCTAACCCTAACCCTAACCCTTCCGAAAGTCGGAGAAGCTCAAGGATGGTACCGATCGATGCGCGCAACCCCATTTAGTGGGGGTAGAGCCTACTTGCAAGTCTCTCCGACCTTCACAAAAAAAGTTATTCAAGAATATCTCCTCAGATTTGGGGGAATTTCGTCGGTCGACCTCTTCCGAAGGTCGTACAAGCTCGGGGATGGTACCAATCGATCCGCAGGACCCAAATTAGTCCAGATGCAACCACTTTCCAAGTCTCTCCGACCTTCACAAAAAAAGTTATTCAAGAATATCTCTTTCTCCTATGTGCTTTCATCCCTAACCCTAACCCTAACCCTTCCGAAAGTCGGAGAAGCTCAAGGATGGTACCGATCGATGCGCGCTACCCCATTTAGTGGGGGTAGAGCCTACTTGCAAGTTTCTCCGACCTTCACAAAAAAAGTTATTCAAGAATATCTCCTCAGATTTGGGGGAATTTCGTCGGTCGACCTCTTCCGAAGGTCGTACAAGCTCGGGGATGGTACCAATCGATCCGCAGGACCCAAATTAGTCCAGATGCAACCACTTTCCAAGTCTCTCCGACCTTCACAAAAAAAGTTATTCAAGAATATCTCTTTCTCCTATGTGCTTTCATCCCTAACCCTAACCCTAACCCTTCCGAAAGTCGGAGAAGCTCAAGGATGGTACCGATCGATGCGCGCTACCCCATTTAGTGGGGGTAGAGCCTACTTGCAAGTCTCTCCGACCTTCACAAAAAAAGTTATTCAAGAATATCTCTTTCTCCTATGTGCTTTCATCCCTAACCCTAACCCTAACCCTTCCGAAAGTCGGAGAAGCTCAAGGATGGTACCGATCGATGCGCGCTACCCCATTTAGTGGGGGAAGAGCCTACTTGCAAGTCTCTCCGACCTTCACAAAAAAAGTTATTCAAGAATATCTCTTTCTCCTATGTGCTTTCATCCCTAACCCTAACCCTAACCCTTCCGAAAGTCGGAGAAGCTCAAGGATGGTACCGATCGATGCGCGCTACCCCATTTAGTGGGGGTAGAGCCTACTTGCAAGTTTCTCCGACCTTCACAAAAAAAGTTATTCAAGAATATCTCCTCAGATTTGGGGGAATTTCGTCGGTCGACCTCTTCCGAAGGTCGTACAAGCTCGGGGATGGTACCAATCGATCTGCAGGACCCAAATTAGTCCAGATGCAACCACTTTCCAAGTCTCTCCGACCTTCACAAAAAAGGTTATTCAAGAATATCTCTTTCTCCTATGTGCTTTCATCCCTAACCCTAACCCTAACCCTTCCGAAAGTCGGAGAAGCTCAAGGATGGTACCGATCGATGCGCGCTACCCCATTTAGTGGGGGTAGAGCCTACTTGCAAGTCTCTCCGACCTTCACAAAAAAAGTTATTCAAGAATATCTCTTTCTCCTATGTGCTTTCATCCCTAACCCTAACCCTAACCCTTCCGAAAGTCGGAGAAGCTCAAGGATGGTACTGATCGATGCGCGCAACCCCATTTAGTGGGGGTAGAGCCTACTTGCAAGTCTCTCCGACCTTCACAAAAAAAGTTATTCAAGAATATCTCCTCAGATTTGGGGGAATTTCGTCGGTCGACCTCTTCCGAAGGTCGTACAAGCTCGGGGATGGTACCAATCGATCCGCAGGACCCAAATTAGTCCAGATGCAACCACTTTCCAAGTCTCTCCGACCTTCACAAAAAAAGTTATTCAAGAATATCTCTTTCTCCTATGTGCTTTCATCCCTAACCCTAACCCTAACCCTTCCGAAAGTCGGAGAAGCTCAAGGATGGTACCGATCGATGCGCGCTACCCCATTTAGTGGGGGTAGAGCCTACTTGCAAGTCTCTCCGACCTTCACAAAAAAACTTATTCAAGAATATCTCTTTCTCCTATGTGCTTTCATCCCTAACCCTAACCCTAACCCTTCCGAAAGTCGGAGAAGCTCAAGGATGGTACCGATCGATGTGCGCTACCCCATTTAGTGGGGGTAGAGCCTACTTGCAAGTCTCTCCGACCTTCACAAAAAAAGTTATTCAAGAATATCTCCTCAGATTTGGGGGGATTTCGTCGGTCGACCTCTTCCGAAGGTCGTACAAGCTCGGGGATGGTACCAATCGATCCGCAGGACCCAAATTAGTCCAGATGCAACCACTTTCCAAGTCTCTCCGACCTTCACAAAAAAAGTTATTCAAGAATATCTCTTTCTCCTATGTGCTTTCATCCCTAACCCTAACCCTAACCCTTCCGAAAGTCGGAGAAGCTCAAGGATGGTACCGATCGATGCGCGCTACCCCATTTAGTGGGGGTAGAGCCTACTTGCAAGTCTCTCCGACCTTCACAAAAAAAGTTATTCAAGAATATCTCTTTCTCCTATGTGCTTTCATCCCTAACCCTAACCCTAACCCTTCCGAAAGTCGGAGAAGCTCAAGGATGGTACCGATCGATGCGCGCTACCCCATTTAGTGGGGGTAGAGCCTACTTGCAAGTCTCTCCGACCTTCACAAAAAAAGTTATTCAAGAATATCTCTTTCTCCTATGTGCTTTCATCCCTAACCCTAACCCTAACCCTTCCGAAAGTCGGAGAAGCTCAAGGATGGTACCGATCGATGCGCGCTACCCCATTTAGTGGGGGTAGAGCCTACTTGCAAGTCTCTCCGACCTTCACAAAAAAAGTTATTCAAGAATATCTCTTTCTCCTATGTGCTTTCATCCCTAACCCTAACCCTAACCCTTCCGAAAGTCGGAGAAGCTCAAGGATGGTACTGATCGATGCGCGCAACCCCATTTAGTGGGGGTAGAGCCTACTTGCAAGTCTCTCCGACCTTCACAAAAAAAGTTATTCAAGAATATCTCCTCAGATTTGGGGGAATTTCGTCGGTCGACCTCTTCCGAAGGTCGTACAAGCTCGGGGATGGTACCAATCGATCCGCAGGACCCAAATTAGTCCAGATGCAACCACTTTCCAAGTCTCTCCGACCTTCACAAAAAAAGTTATTCAAGAATATCTCTTTCTCCTATGTGCTTTCATCCCTAACCCTAACCCTAACCCTTCCGAAAGTCGGAGAAGCTCAAGGATGGTACCGATCGATGCGCGCTACCCCATTTAGTGGGGGTAGAGCCTACTTGCAAGTCTCTCCGACCTTCACAAAAAAAGTTATTCAAGAATATCTCTTTCTCCTATGTGCTTTCATCCCTAACCCTAACCCTAACCCTTCCGAAAGTCGGAGAAGCTCAAGGATGGTACCGATCGATGCGCGCAACCCCATTTAGTGGGGGTAGAGCCTACTTGCAAGTCTCTCCGACCTTCACAAAAAAAGTTATTCAAGAATATCTCCTCAGATTTGGGGGAATTTCGTCGGTCGACCTCTTCCGAAGGTCGTACAAGCTCGGGGATGGTACCAATCGATCCGCAGGACCCAAATTAGTCCAGATGCAACCACTTTCCAAGTCTCTCCGACCTTCACAAAAAAAGTTATTCAAGAATATCTCTTTCTCCTATGTGCTTTCATCCCTAACCCTAACCCTAACCCTTCCGAAAGTCGGAGAAGCTCAAGGATGGTACCGATCGATGCGCGCTACCCCATTTAGTGGGGGTAGAGCCTACTTGCAAGTTTCTCCGACCTTCACAAAAAAAGTTATTCAAGAATATCTCCTCAGATTTGGGGGAATTTCGTCGGTCGACCTCTTCCGAAGGTCGTACAAGCTCGGGGATGGTACCAATCGATCCGCAGGACCCAAATTAGTCCAGATGCAACCACTTTCCAAGTCTCTCCGACCTTCACAAAAAAAGTTATTCAAGAATATCTCTTTCTCCTATGTGCTTTCATCCCTAACCCTAACCCTAACCCTTCCGAAAGTCGGAGAAGCTCAAGGATGGTACCGATCGATGCGCGCTACCCCATTTAGTGGGGGTAGAGCCTACTTGCAAGTCTCTCCGACCTTCACAAAAAAAGTTATTCAAGAATATCTCTTTCTCCTATGTGCTTTCATCCCTAACCCTAACCCTAACCCTTCCGAAAGTCGGAGAAGCTCAAGGATGGTACCGATCGATGCGCGCTACCCCATTTAGTGGGGGAAGAGCCTACTTGCAAGTCTCTCCGACCTTCACAAAAAAAGTTATTCAAGAATATCTCTTTCTCCTATGTGCTTTCATCCCTAACCCTAACCCTAACCCTTCCGAAAGTCGGAGAAGCTCAAGGATGGTACCGATCGATGCGCGCTACCCCATTTAGTGGGGGTAGAGCCTACTTGCAAGTCTCTCCGACCTTCACAAAAAAAGTTATTCAAGAATATCTCTTTCTCCTATGTGCTTTCATCCCTAACCCTAACCCTAACCCTTCCGAAAGTCGGAGAAGCTCAAGGATGGTACTGATCGATGCGCGCTACCCCATTTAGTGGGGGTAGAGCCTACTTGCAAGTCTCTCCGACCTTCACAAAAAAAGTTATTCAAGAATATCTCTTTCTCCTATGTGCTTTCATCCCTAACCCTAACCCTAACCCTTCCGAAAGTCGGAGAAGCTCAAGGATGGTACTGATCGATGCGCGCAACCCCATTTAGTGGGGGTAGAGCCTACTTGCAAGTCTCTCCGACCTTCACAAAAAAAGTTATTCAAGAATATCTCCTCAGATTTTGGGGGAATTTCGTCGGTCGACCTCTTCCGAAGGTCGTACAAGCTTGGGGATGGTACCAATCGATCTGCAGGACCCAAATTAGTCCAGATGCAACCACTTTCCAAGTCTCTCCGACCTTCACAAAAAAAGTTATTCAAGAATATCTCTTTCTCCTATGTGCTTTCATCCCTAACCCTAACCCTAACCCTTCCGAAAGTCGGAGAAGCTCAAGGATGGTACCGATCGATGCGCGCTACCCCATTTAGTGGGGGTAGAGCCTACTTGCAAGTCTCTCCGACCTTCACAAAAAAAGTTATTCAAGAATATCTCTTTCTCCTATGTGCTTTCATCCCTAACCCTAACCCTAACCCTTCCGAAAGTCGGAGAAGCTCAAGGATGGTACCGATCGATGCGCGCAACCCCATTTAGTGGGGGTAAAGCCTACTTGCAAGTCTCTCCGACCTTCACAAAAAAAGTTATTCAAGAATATCTCCTCAGATTTGGGGGAATTTCGTCGGTCGACCTCTTCCGAAGGTCGTACAAGCTCGGGGATGGTACCAATCGATCCGCAGGACCCAAATTAGTCCAGATGCAACCACTTTCCAAGTCTCTCCGACCTTCACAAAAAAAGTTATTCAAGAATATCTCTTTCTCCTATGTGCTTTCATCCCTAACCCTAACCCTAACCCTTCCGAAAGTCGGAGAAGCTCAAGGATGGTACCGATCGATGCGCGTTACCCCATTTAGTGGGGGTAGAGCCTACTTGCAAGTCTCTCCGACCTTCACAAAAAAAGTTATTCAAGAATATCTCTTTCTCCTATGTGCTTTCATCCCTAACCCTAACCCTAACCCTTCCGAAAGTCGGAGAAGCTCAAAGATGGTACCGATCGATGCGCGCTACCCCATTTAGTGGGGGTAGAGCCTACTTGCAAGTCTCTCCGACCTTCACAAAAAAAGTTATTCAAGAATATCTCTTTCTCCTATGTGCTTTCATCCCTAACCCTAACCCTAACCCTTCCGAAAGTCGGAGAAGCTCAAGGATGGTACCGATCGATGCGCGCTACCCCATTTAGTGGGGGTAGAGCCTACTTGCAAGTCTCTCCGACCTTCACAAAAAAAGTTATTCAAGAATATCTCTTTCTCCTATGTGCTTTCATCCCTAACCCTAACCCTAACCCTTCCGAAAGTCGGAGAAGCTCAAGGATGGTACTGATCGATGCGCGCAACCCCATTTAGTGGGGGTAGAGCCTACTTGCAAGTCTCTCCGACCTTCACAAAAAAAGTTATTCAAGAATATCTCCTCAGATTTGGGGGAATTTCGTCGGTCGACCTCTTCCGAAGGTCGTACAAGCTCGGGGATGGTACCAATCGATCCGCAGGACCCAAATTAGTCCAGATGCAACCACTTTCCAAGTCTCTCCGACCTTCACAAAAAAAGTTATTCAAGAATATCTCTTTCTCCTATGTGCTTTCATCCCTAACCCTAACCCTAACCCTTCCGAAAGTCGGAGAAGCTCAAGGATGGTACCGATCGATGCGCGCTACCCCATTTAGTGGGGGTAGAGCCTACTTGCAAGTCTCTCCGACCTTCACAAAAAAAGTTATTCAAGAATATCTCTTTCTCCTATGTGCTTTCATCCCTAACCCTAACCCTAACCCTTCCGAAAGTCGGAGAAGCTCAAGGATGGTACCGATCGATGCGCGCTACCCCATTTAGTGGGGGTAGAGCCTATTTGCAAGTCTCTCCGACCTTCACAAAAAAAGTTATTCAAGAATATCTCTTTCTCCTATGTGCTTTCATCCCTAACCCTAACCCTAACCCTTCCGAAAGTCGGAGAAGCTCAAGGATGGTACCGATCGATGCGCGCTACCCCATTTAGTGGGGGTAGAGCCTACTTGCAAGTCTCTCCGACCTTCACAAAAAAAGTTATTCAAGAATATCTCTTTCTCCTATGTGCTTTCATCCCTAACCCTAACCCTAACCCTTCCGAAAGTCGGAGAAGCTCAAAGATGGTACTGATCGATGCGCGCAACCCCATTTAGTGGGGTAGAGCCTACTTGCAAGTCTCTCCGACCTTCACAAAAAAAGTTATTCAAGAATATCTCCTCAGATTTGGGGGAATTTCGTCGGTCGACCTCTTCCGAAGGTCGTACAAGCTCGGGGATGGTACCAATCGATCCGCAGGACCCAAATTAGTCCAGATGCAACCACTTTCCAAGTCTCTCCGACCTTCACAAAAAAAGTTATTCAAGAATATCTCTTTCTCCTATGTGCTTTCATCCCTAACCCTAACCCTAACCCTTCCGAAAGTCGGAGAAGCTCAAGGATGGTACCGATCGATGCGCGCTACCCCATTTAGTGGGGGTAGAGCCTACTTGCAAGTCTCTCCGACCTTCACAAAAAAAGTTATTCAAGAATATCTCTTTCTCCTATGTGCTTTCATCCCTAACCTAACCCTAACCCTTCCGAAAGTCGGAGAAGCTCAAGGATGGTACCGATCGATGCGCGCAACCCCATTTAGTGGGGGTAGAGCCTACTTGCAAGTCTCTCCGACCTTCACAAAAAAAGTTATTCAAGAATATCTCCTCAGATTTGGGGGAATTTCGTCGGTCGACCTCTTTCGAAGGTCGTACAAGCTCGGGGATGGTACCAATCGATCCGCAGGACCCAAATTAGTCCAGATGCAACCACTTTCCAAG